>NC_057015.1:5795340-6095340 GCF_000002595.2 Chlamydomonas reinhardtii
GGTGGGTGGGTGGGTGGGTGGGTGGGTGGGTGGGTGGGAGGTGGGTGGGGTTATGTGCCCGAGCCCAATGGGGGCCGGGGGGTTGCAAAGATGTTACAAGGGGGTTGGCCGTTGATGTGGAGAACTGAGTGAATGAATCACACGTATGAAGTGTTGACGGGGTGGAGGGTGTAGTAGGGCGGGAGGGGGGGCGGAAGCCACCTCTGCCAGCACTGGAGCTGGAGGCGGGGGCATGTGTACGGCGTGTGTACGCGTCCTTGCTCTTGCACGAACCCAAACACACACGGTCCTCCCACCCGCACCCTCCCACACACCCACACACCCACACACACACACACACGCACACACCTGCACAGGACCCGGCGGTTGAGTACCTGGCGGGCAAGGGCTACGACCCGGCCTACGGCGCCCGGCCCGTCAAGCGCGCCCTGCAGCGGGAGCTGCAGACGCACCTGGCGCAGGTGAGGGCAGCCCCTCGGGGGGCGGGGGCGGGGGTGGGGTGGGGGTCTTAGCAGTTCATGTGGAGGACGGAGTGGCTAAATCACAAGCGGGTGGGGGCAATCAAACTGGCAATGGGTGGGCGGGGCCGGTGTGGTGACTTGGCGGGCCGATAGCCGCGCTCCCTGTCCTGTGGCACATCCACCCACATGGTCTCTTCTGGTTGAAACCAACGTTAAAACAAAGTAACCCACCCAAGCCAACCGACCAGCCATCCACGTACCCACCGCACCCCACCCAACCCCACCACACCACACCAATGTGTCGGGCTGCAACCGCGCTTCTTCTTAATTACCGTAGTCATGAGTGTAGCCCCATCCCCCCTGGCTATGCCTTCACTTCTTGAATTATCATGAATGTAACCCCCCTGACTTCACTTCGTAAACTTAATGCATGTAACCCCCCACCCCACGTGCGTGTTCACAACCCGCTCCGTCAGGCGCTGCTTCGCTCCGAGTTTGTGGAGGGCGACATCATCACCGTCACTCTGCGACCCGACGGCGCCGGACTGGCCCTGGCGCGCAGCGGCTCCGTGCCGCCCACACCCAAGGCGGCAGCCAAGAAGGCGGCGGCGGAGGCGGCGGCCGCAAAGGCGGAGGCGGCAAAGGCGGAGGCGGGCGCGAATGGGCATGTGGCGAACGGCGGCTCGCATTGAGGGATGGTGCAAGGGGGGTGCCACTGGAGCGGCGCGGCTGGCGAGGGGGTGGCGGATGAGGAGGCGGCAGCGTTTGTGTGTTTTGGGGATGGGGGCGAGGGGAGGCGGGCAGCTGAATGACTGGAGCGTGTGCGCTGTGGGACCGAGGTGGCAGTTGAAGGTTTTGGAGCGGGGTGTTGATGGGGAGGGAGGCGGGTGTGCGGTGGGGTCGGGGCAGTGGGCAATGAGCCCCGGCCGCGTGGTGGAGCGACCGACGGGCGGGACGACCGACGCGCTGCTGACTGACTGACGGGCCCGACGGGCTGCAGCTAGTCGTACTGTCTGGGTGTGCGATGGGACAGTGGTAAGGCAAGTCCCGTAGTCGTACTGTCTGGGCAGGAGTCGTAGGGTAGGAGTCGTAGAGGACTGGGCGGCCTCGGCCCTGTAACGGCCACATGTTGTCAGAGCTCGCTGTTACCGATACGTGTCACCCATGACAGTATGACACGCCTCGCCCAGCCACCGCGCAAAGCTGGCCAGTGCGGCTGCATCTCTGTGCGGCGACCCGCACCAGCAGTGCGCCCCAGTGGTGCCGCGGCGGGAGAAGCAAGCACACTGTGGGCGGAATGGTAGCTCTACGCCACACAAGTACGGTAGATAACTGTGGGCGAAACACGCCCTGGGGCACCCAGATATGTCTTTGCCGACAGTCCTACTACGCACACACACGTTCCCGGGGCGCGCAGCGCCACCGGCACCTCGCACCACCGCCCCACTGCCACGGCTCCGCGCTGTGCGCCCCTCACTCGCCCAATGCCACACCCCCAGCACCCCTCGCTCATTCCCTCATGCGGGGGCCACGACCACCATCTCCGGCACGCCTCCTGCACACACGCCACCCCACCCCAACCCCCGCCCCCCCTCTCTCCCCGCCTCTCCCCCCCTCCCCCTGCCTACGACTTCACTTCTTAATTGAGCATGAATGTAACCCCCACCCTTCCCCCGCTACCCCATCTGCCCCTGCCGCATTTGCCGGTCTATCTCGTCCGCATCCAGCTGCCCCGGTAGCCGCCGCACGCCCCGGTTGAAGATGCTGTAGGCGGACACCTCGCCTGCGCGCCGCTGGCCCAGGTTGAGGAAGATGGAGGCGATGAGCCCCACCAGCAGGAACACGGGCCCCAGGCCCACACGCGAGGCCGCCACGCAGCCCGCCAGGAAGGCAAGCGTGATGGCGAAGCGCCGCGGCCGCACCAGCACCACCCATTCGAGAACCTGGAGGGGGGAGGGAGGAAGGGAGGAAGGGAGGTGGGGAGGAGGTGGGGAGAAGGAGCAAGCGGGCGTAGGAAAGGAAGGAGGCGTTGCTGGGGTGCGCACGTGGGGTGGGCACAGCGTGGTGTGGAGGCAACAGGGCGCGCGAGCGAGCGGTGGCAATGTGAGCGGCGGGCGGGTGGGTGGGCGCCCGAACTTCAGAGATCACCTCAGGCGTCGGTAAATGCTTGGTATTTCCAGGGTCACACGAAACACCTCCGCCCCCGTCCCCGTCCCCGTCCCCGTCCCCGTCCCCGTCCCCGTCCCCGTCCCCGTCCCCACCCCCACCCCCACCCCCACCGCAGCCCCGCCCCCGCACCCGCGCCCCCACCGCAGCCTCAGCCCCAGCACTCCGCGCTCCGCGCTCCACTCACCCAGTCGGGGCAGCGGCTCCGCAGCCACTCCACCACCGCCGCCTCCCACCGCGCCGCGTTCGCCGGCAGCTCTATCCGTTCGTCATCGTCATCGGCGCCGCCGCCACTGCCGCCTCCCCGCGCCGCCGCCGCCCGCGTCACCGCCGCCATCACCTCGGCTGACGGCCCTTTGCGCTGCGGTGCCACTAAGAGATGGTCTGCACATGAAACACATTACGACAGCACGGCATAGCAGGCGTTGTCCGTGTGCCGCCATGTATTGGCCGTCTGTTTCGGCGTGTGGGTTGAGCATCATTCAGGAGCGCTTGCGGTTTCTGGCGAGCGCCTCCGTGAGACCCGGCACCACAAGGCCTGACACAAGGCAGCAAGCGCAAGAAAGCCGGGCTGACACAGCCAGTCCCCACGACTACAGTCTACAGCCCCCCAGACCCCTTAGGGGATGCACGTGTCCCGCCGTCCGCATCCGTCTCTCACCTCCTGGCGCCCCCTCCCTTCGATTTGCCTTCCCGCTCCCTCTCTCCCTCCCCATCCCTCTCCATCTGCCTCCCTCCCACCTCCGTCCTGCAGGCTGACCAGGTGGCCCGGCTTGTCGGTGGGCAGTGCGCCGCCGCGTAGCACCACCTTGATGCCGCCTGCGCGGTGTGCAGCACAGCGTGGGGTCAGCAGCAACCCAGGCAACACACGCTGCAGGACGCCACCGGATCACTGCGGCACCACGCCGCACCGCACCGCGCCACACCGCCAAGTGCAAAGGTGCAGTACGGTGTGAAGGATGTGGTGGCAGCTGCGCCACTGGCCTCAGGTCGGGCGTCATCAGCGGATGAGACCACGCCAGGACAAAAGGCTGCGGCAGGACCTGATGTGCAGGACGGGGGTGCCATGCATCCATGCATCGTCCACAACACTTGGGCTGGGGCCTTCCACTCCAACCGGATTGCACGCAAACGGATCGCACGCAAACAGGATTAATATTCCACAGATAGTGGCAAGGGTGTCTCGTCAATCTACGGCGTGGGCCCGCAGCCACGTGGCAGCGCCCGTCTATGAGCAGGACGGCATCGCATCTGCGTGCACCCGCCCGTGCACCCGCCCCAAACTCCTGACGCGGTCTCGCAGCCCCCAGGCCTCCCCGCCCTGGCCTTGCCTTTGGTGATGGCACCAAACGCCTCCTCCGCTGTTGTGACTATCTGCTCCACCTGCAGAAACGTGATGGGAGGCCGCGTGGTTGGCAACAGCGGGCGGCGAGGCCGAGAGTCCTTAACAGTCAGAGAGTCCACACGCCAAGCCCAGCACCTAGCCCATTGTCGGACAGTGCCTCGACTCACTTTACATGATGCTGGTAGCTCTGCTACATGCCGTGGACCCGCTATAAACTGCAGCGTCACAGAAACGGTGCTCATCGTGCACGGCTGTAGTGTCAACGCAATTCAACAGAAAGGAAACAGGACGTTGTCAGCGTCTACGGTTTTCAAGCAACGAATGTTCTTGCAGGAATTGATGCGAAAGCAGGAGCTCGTTAACTGCAAGGGTGAGAGGAGCGCTTCTGGGCAAGACGACGTTTCATATGTTGTCCACAGATTGCGATTTGTGTAGCTGAGCAATATTTAGCTTGGTGGAGGACCGGGTGGACTGCACGGTGTTGTGGAGTTTGGTATGGCACGCTCACTCACCACGCTGGCACACTAGCGGACCGCCATGCGATCCATGGGGCGTGCCCCTAAGGGAGTCAAGTGACATGGGACGCAACGTACGGTGTTATAATGCCGAGCACGAGAGGAGGCGTGTGCAGGTAGTGGCCCTTAGAGGCGTAGAGCTGAGGTGAAAGGAGGCTGGCAAGGCTGGGGGCGGGCGACCATCGCGCTCGAGCTGCCACTCGCCCGAACACCTGCCAAGCTCGGCGAGCTTCATCCTTAATCCCTCATACCATTCTAACTCCGCACCTAAACGCGTGCAGCTGAACCCATCGTGGAGTGCGTGCCCCCTCCCTGTCAAATGCCGGGGGCGCCCCCTGCGCTGGTCCCCGCCGTTCCCCGCCTCCCCTCCACGGATTCCGGCGCGCCCAGGGGTTGGTGGTGGGGGGGGGGGCTGGCCGGCCACTGCTGCGCTTCTACTGCTGTGTCAACGGGCCCTCGGGCTGCAGCTCGGCGCTGCTGCTCATGAACGTGCTTCGCCTCGCGTTCAGCTTCGCGGGCATCGGCCGGCTGCTGCTGCCGGCGCTGCTGCTCACGAACGCGCCACGCCTCGCGTTCAGCTCGGCCGACTGCTGCTGCTGGCGGCTGCGCGAATACTCGCGAGCTTTCTTGCGCCTGGGTCCGTAATCCGAATCGGTGTCAGCCATCAAATGCTAAACAGTGAGGCAACAGTGAGCGACCGGGGTGATTCGGGGCCTCGGGGGGGCTAACAGCAGCCACGCACGGACCGGTGATTCAGGCAGGCAGGCACGGACAGGGGCAATCCTGGGGGGCTTCGCCCCCCCCCCCTGGGACGCTTCGCTTGGGGGGCTCAGCCCAAAAAGTGAGTCGACGTGGGGGACTGTAGGGCAGTGCGAAGCAAGGATTCAAACCGATGGGGCGACCTCTTCCGCACGCCTTCGGCCAACGATGCGTGTGCCGCGCAGACCCATACGTGGTGGCAGCATGCCGTTGCAAGGGTAAACCGCAGTGCAGTGTTTAATGGGACAGTGGTAAGGCAGGTTGGTAAAGTCCCGTAGGGTGCAACTGATTCCCAGAACCCAACAGATGGCACACAATTGGCAACGGCAGGGCAGGAGTGCGCGGCTGGTCGAACGCCGGAGTTCCTGTACCGACGAGTTGCTGGCTGGCTGGAAGTTTGCTGACGCGCATTCCTCACGCTCCGGGCGCCCGGCCGCGGTGCAGTGTTGGACGGCGCAAGAATGCAGCAGCTCTGCCTTTGCAACTCCAGCATGCTGCGGCACTCTTGCGCGCATGGTCACGATACACCTCTGGGCCACCATTTCATCTACGGCCCAACTCGCCACCTTCTCCCAGCCTACACTCCCATTCCTGCGCTTGCCCAACTTCCACGCCTGGCCCGGCCCCAGGGAGCTGCTGGGCGGCAAGACGCTGGAGGAGGCGGAGAGCGAGGCGATGAGCACCCTAGAGCCCGCCAAGCGCATCGCGGTGGCGGCTGCTTCCATGACTTCGCCGACAACCTGGTGTGAGTACCCGAGCCGGACTGAGGCATTGCGAGGGTGTGTATGGGTCTGCCATCGCAAGGCGGCCAGTCTTTCACCTTGACGCACAGCAACTAAGAGCGACCGCGGCTGGCAGACAGCGCCGCTACCAGAACCGAACACCAGCTAAACGCTTCGCTGCTGTGCCCTGCCCCCATATCGCCAGCCCCCACCCACCCCACATGGTGTCTCAGTCACTGGTTTGTTTGGTGACGGACCCCACCCCAACCACCTCGCCCTTGCCCGCACAGGTCGTTCCTACACGATGTAGTGGACAGTGCGCCCGAGTCAGACGGCGGGCCGCCCACCGTCACGGCGGAGCACGTGCGGGCCTTTGTGGAGCACATGGCGAAGAAGCAGCGCACCCGGTGAAGCTGAGGTTCGTGCATGGGCGCCTGTGGGCGGCTGCCCCCCCCGGCGAGCCCCAGTGCCCATGTAATGTTGATGTGCACATTGACGGCGGGGGCTGGGCGTGGCGCAGGATGAGGAGGGGTCACTCGATGGGCAGGGTGGCAGCCATTCGGTTTCGGTAGGACTCATGGACCGCCATGGCGGACCAACAAACGATTTACAGCCCCGATAACATGAGTTTTATAAAGGTTGACAACAAAGATGATTGTCCGCTTGCATTGAACACATGGCATGCATACCGTACGGTATGCTGCACTGATTACAGACCAGGCTGAGTTGATGAGTGGCCGCACACACGAGTGGTGTGATACGACGTCCCGCATTTAGTCGCACGAATCCCTAAAGACTGACCCAGGCATCAAGACCGCTGTAAACGCATGCACGCGCGTGGCCTTGCGTATTGATTCCACCAACCCCAACTTTGCTGCAAACCCTCCCGCGGTCAAAGTAAGTCCGTGAGACTCCACGCACAGTGAGTCCTAGCCAAGCCTCAACCCGCCAGAGCCCCACCGCTGTGCCCCAACGCCACAAGCCTAGGCACAGGAGTGCCGGGAAACGTCCAGGCCGCAGCACACACGCACAGCGCACGCACTAACCAGGGCGCAAGCGTCCAGGCACTAGAACGGTCGCCCACACATGCATCCTGCCCACACACAAAGCCACCAAGCACTGACAACCTCTCACGGCGAGGGAGGCGGGGAATCAACGTCATACGGCAAGCGCAATACCATGCCTTCACCAACAGCCCGAGAGATGAAAGGATGCGCAGACGGCACAGTGTCCCAACCCTTTGGCCTGATACCCAAAGTCACAAACGTCTGGAGACGACCCCAGAAGTCAGCTACGACGGCAAGTCCAATGCTCAGCACCCGGGCCGACGGCAGCTTCGCTCGCGCCGCCAGCCCGGCCATAACCATACGCTGCCGACCAAAGTCCAGGGCAGACATAGCAGCAAGACACACCACATCCCACACAGGTGGCGCAAGCCCCGCAGGCGGGCGCACTAGCCACAACTCCTCACGAGAGAAGGCACTTAGAGCATCCTCCCAGAGATGGTCCAGTAAACCCGCCGTTGCCACTTTGGCCAGCTCTAGCATTAACAACAATCTCTCCACCAGGCCCACCATACCGGCGGCACAACAGCCAGCGTGCCCAGGTCCGCCTGCCAGTGAGGCCTACACACAGCGCCCCACAACATACGCTACACGCAACCGAGCAGCTTAACCTATGCAGCAGGTGAAGCTGTTGTACCGGTAGTTGCGCGTCTGCATCAGTCCTACCCAACAGCCCCTAGCTTGGCCCAGAGCCGGGTGATCGCATTCCATGTTGCCGACTCGCGTCCTGCGTCCTTCTTGTCACTCCTTCTTGTCACCAATGCAACCTACCTAACACTTGGAGCTACCTGGAGCACATAAACAAACCCTGCTGTACATCAGAAACTATACTGCTGACATGACAACATCTTAGTCTTCAATGCTGGTACGTGCGCTCGCAAGTCCGCCTTGAGCCTTCATGGCAGCCAGCTCTGCTTCAGCCTTGATTGCCCGTGCGTTGGCCGCTTCCGCCTGCGCCTTGGCTGCTTCCGTCTGCGCCTTGGCCGCTTCCGCGTCCGCCTTGGCCGCTTCCGCGTCCGCCTTGGCCGCTTCCGCCTGCGCCTTGGCTGCTTCCGCGTCCGCCTTGGCCGCTTCCGCGTCCGCCTTGGCCGCTTCCGCGTCCGCCTTGGCTGCTTCCGCGTCCGCCTTGGCCGCTTTCGCGTCCGCCTCCGCCTTGGCTGCCCGTGCGTTGGCCATGTTCAGCTCCTCCACAACCCCCTGCAGAGTGCGTCATAGGAGGAGTAGTAGTAGGAGGAATGATAAAGATCATAATGAGTAATTTGGGCGTGGCCTTAGAATGCGGATGTTACAGAGGGGACACTCCCAGCACCCGAAGACGCCAAGCCATCACATGCTATCAGGGCCCAACTTGACTCCAAAAAACCCGTGGTCTTAGGAGGCAGAGATAGACTGGAGAGAGGTTGGTCGCGACCTGGACCCCTGTTCCCCAACTCTGCATAATCACCAGTATTAGATAGCACTGGCGCAACTACACAAGTACCAGGAGCAGACAGCGCTATCTTGCCAACCCACTAGACTCAACTTGGGCATACATTTAACCCACCTGGGCCTGCTGCAGTATCTGTGCCTTGTTCACCAACGACTTGGCCCGGGACTCCAGCGCTGCGCTGCTCCGGGCCATGCGGTCCTGCAGGCCCGCATGCTGCTCCCCGGGATAGATGATGTGGTGCAGCATAGCCAGCATCTGCAAGAGTACACGTAGAAATGGTAAGCATGAAGTACATCAGTTCAGCAGTCCCACTAGTGAGGGCGCCAGGGCGGGAGATAACGGCTGCACAACATACCTTAAGGTAGCCGCCGTTGGCGCAATTGATGAAGGTGTGCACGGACTTGAAGTACGGCAAACAAAACCGGGCAAGCATGCCATTGCTATCAGTGCGCATATGTGTACATGTGTTGGCCCCACAGCCACACGGGTATGACGCCGGTCTGAAGAGGTGCAAAAACGTGTCCACACGTGTTTCTCCACGCTCGCGTAGACTTAGCCTCACTCTTTCAGGAATTAAATTATATGACATATAAGTTTGACTCCCGTCGCATTCTGCGAGGGTGGCTGTCACCACATTTCGCGAGGCATGCTTTCGCCAGGGTCGCACTCTTAAGCCCGGGAGCATGTTTCTAGTCTCCTTGCATGTATGTTTGATGACGGCAACAATAATTGGCATCAAAGCGCGGTAATTGAGAAGCCTGTTCACCGCGACGTCACCGAATAGGCCGCAAACAAAATATTTGAGGTCTCTATAGTATCAAGGTGATACTTTTAGAACGCTGGTAGCTGATTCGTAGGTCGGCCTGACGACCGTCGCCGACCGTGCCAAGCTGGGCGGAACGCATCCCCCGGACGCCACGCGAGCTAGACCAGTCTAGGCCGTGTCGTCCGCCGGGGACCACGTTCGCCGGAGTTTGGGGACCGGACGACAAGGCCAAGGCAGGTAACCAGGCTGTGCCGTTTGACCCCTCTCCCAGACCGGCGTCATACCCGTGTGCCCCACAGCATGGATACAGGATTCAGCTGCAGCAAGGGACACGCATCTGCTCATCACGCCTAACAGCGCCCTGGTGGCGGATGTCTTCGTATTTGGTGTGTGCAGCCACCCATCATTCTACATGTCAAACCACAACTTGCAAGGCCAAAGCCGCATACTTGAGCCCCTCCCCACACAAAAGGTGTTCCCACAATGCCCATGAACCACTGCGTATCAACCAGCGGACCTGCCCCACGCACCCGCTTCAGTGCGAACCGTGGTGGTGCCGCTGTCGCACCGGCCGACTCAGTGACCGGGGCTGCGGCGGCGCTAGCTGCGGCACCGCCCACCCCTTCACTGCAGGGCAGCCTGTCCACGCGCACAAAGTCCCATATCTTCACGTCTGTGAGGAACACCCTGTATGCAGGAGTGATGTTGGTGGAAGCGGGGGCAGCCACATTGGGACGTCATGCATAGTCATAACAGTACTACGGCACTGGTGCCACCATTACGTTCGCTGGAAACAGGCGCGGGTACACTCACCACACGGAGCGTGTTTGGGCTGGGCTTCTCTTTAACAGCTCCAAAGCAAGAGAGAGCGGCTGCCAGATTTGGTCAAAGAAGTTCATAGTCAGCTCCACCTCCCCAACCAGCAATGGTGTCAAGCCGTCGGGCCGCCCCACCATCTCCAGGCCGCGGCAGATCGGAAGCGGACGCTGCGCAGGCGCACGGACCAGCACGAATTCTGACCTGCCTGTGGCCGGGTTGGGAAGAATCCTGGTTGGCGTAGTGCCCAAAAAGGCGTCAAGCACACGCATAGACGCAGCTCGCCCGCGCAGTCGGCGGACCCGCATCACCCAGGCAAGGACACACACGCTTCGGCCCACTTACCCGTCACCTGAGGGCCCGTCAGCATTGCCTCGTCGGCAAGCACGGTTGGCGCCTCAGCCCAGTCCTCCTCATCATCACTGTCGTCAGACTCGTCCGTCCGCGCGTTGCCGAGCGCCACTCCAGCAGTGCCCATGCATACCTCACCGTCAGTGCCACCGGAGCCCACTTGCAAAGCCAGCAGGTTCTTAAGAATCTCCCAAACCTGTCATGTGCCCACATAGGTGCCCAATAGAAGCGAACACTGCTCATTTGTCCCACTCGTGAGCATCTCTCGGCCCAAGCGTTTGCACGCACCTGGATATACAACGGGGCCTCTGTCGTGGTCGGCTGCAGCACGTAATCGGAGGCCAGCATGTGGTCCTTTACTGTTGAAGTCGGCAAAGCCTCCGGAAGCTCAGATAGCGCGGGCAGCTCGTTGGACACGTAAAGCTCAGCCAGGGTCACTGCCCCGGTCTCGACATAGATTTTTCTGAAAACGACCTCAGTCATTTGTGAGAACGCGATTGCCCGGGGCCTAGCACCCTCCGAGCACGTATAGCGGCGTTTTGTAGGCGGTTGGCTCATGGTGGCTTGGCGCAAGACTACATACGTACACAAGTGAGTGTTTCAGCGGCTGCTTTGTTTGTACTTGACAGGAGATAGTTTTGGTCCCAGTGGGATGATGGGTACAGGAATGGCCCAGGATGCGCCAGGGACCGAAATCTCCTTTTAGCTGCACTACAAGCGCGTCATGTGCAAGTGACAGCTTTTCAGGGCGTGTGGAAGGTGAATGGGCATTGGCGAAGCAGCAGGCTGAGAGTGAAGGCGGGTGGATGCAGGCCCATGCTGGATGCAGCGGGTTGGCCACGCCCAGGAGGCGACGGGACGGAAGGAGCGCGTTAAGAGACGCTCCCATTTGTCGAGTGGGCAGCAACGAAGGAGCTGTTGGCAAGAACACAGCGCAGGGCTCCAGACCCCGCACACTTGAGAACGCGCAGTCCGAGGCATCGCGAAATCAGCCTGCCACGGGTGTGTGATGGGACAGGGTTCAGGCAGGTTGGCGAGGTCCCATAGGGTGCAGCTGACGCCCGTACCCCAAGCAGACAGCAAACAGTTTGCAGCAAACAGCCTGCCACGGGTGGACAGCGCCATAGGGCCATACCCCAAACCCGAATGGTGAACCCCATAGATAGATGCGCGGGCGCCAGTCAGCACGCCGTCAGCACTGGCCCACTTGGAGCAGCGCGCCCATGCATGTGGCCCGGCTGGCACACAGTCACAGCACCTGCAGCCTGGCACCTGCACCAGCAGATCCGGACTGGACCACCACCACCAACAAGAATACGAGTACGCCTCTCAGTCCCACACACGGGGTCTGGGGTGGCAATGCGCGAAGTGGGAATTGCAAGGGACTATCCTCCCACGCGGAGTCAGGCGAGTATGGACATAACAGGAGCAGGGGGCGTCCCTCAAGGGGGGGGGGCGCCTGGCGCACGAGCCACTGGTGGTGCGGCAGCACGTTGACGTGGGACGCAAGGGCGCATCCGTCGTTGCCCACACGCAAGCCCCGTGCCTGCACCGGGGCGCGCCCGCCGCTGCTCTAGGGAGTCGAACTGCACCTGCACACGCGCCAACACATCTCCCCACGCATCGACCTTCACGGGGACACCCGTTGCCTCACGCCACGCATGGATGCGGCCGAACGTGCCGCCCCAGATCCCGTGGCACAGCGCCGCAACTGTCACAACCACCGGCGCCTGCCCACACAGGGCCGCAGGCTGGACATGCTCGTGTGGCTCCCCTCCCGCCGGGATGTCCAGCAGCAGCGCGACGCCGCCCTCCTCCTGCTCAGCGAAGAACAGCAGGGCCGCGATGTTGCCAGCTTACAGGGCCGCGTCCATGGCCGCACTGAGGGTGTTGTTGCTGGTGCCGTCAGCCCCGGCGGGGCTGCCGTATGTGTAGTCTCCAAACCACTAGCCCAGCGTTGCCGGCCCCCTCCAGCGTTGCCGGCGTCTTGCCGGTACACGCCGCGGCACAATGAGCAGGAAATCCTCTAGCCACAACAGTCCTCACTGCTGCGGACTACCACATGCTGTGCTGTGCTATGCTGAGCTATGCTTGCCAGAAAATACCGCTAACCAGACACCTGCCGGCCTCAACCTGCGCGCCGGCGCCGCTTCTTGGGTGACGCCGCGCTATCCTCCTCCACGCGGCCTTGCTCGCCCCCTCCGCTACACACATACACGCCGCAACTGCTGGGCCCAGGGCCACTGCCACCGGGCCCAGGGCCGCCGCCGCCACCACCCCTTCTCACAACACACGCACGCAGCCTCCGTCATCTACAGCGCCATTCTCCTGCGTGCCCCCGCCACACACGCGCCCTCTCCCATCACTGCCAGGGTCATCCGCAGTATCAACCGCAGCAGCAGACACGCCAACGCAAGGGGGAAGGGACACGCTTGCCAACCACAGAGGCCTTACACATCCCCCCCCCCCAACGCACGAGATTTCTTTGGACAAACCACGAACACCGACGTTTTAGCAGCTTACTATGCGCACACGCGCTTATAAACCTTTCCCTGAGCACTACTTCTAGAATTAGGTATAGCCAACACAAAACGGGACGCCACGGCGAGCTCTGGCGCTGGACCTATGGACGCCGTCGGTCATCGGTACGCACAACACCACACCTGCTGTCTACTTCGCTACACTTCTCTGTACCAATCCTTGCAACCCCCCCACCATTGCCTTAACAAGACGATCGTGCGCCGATCTCGCCTACGGTATGTGCAGCAGCTCATTCCTGCTCTGCCGGTGAAATGCAATGCCCGCATAACGACGTGACAACACGCCGGTAACGGCCGCCAACCTCGTGTCCGGTGCAAAAAAGATTGAGCTCAATGGAAAAGGAACAAGAGAAACTTTTGGGTTTCAAGTTCTGGGCAGGTTGATTCTGCACCTCCCCATTTTTTGGGAACCAGACAGCAGCCTTCGTATGAGGAGACGATGACTCACCGGACTGGCTCTTTTTATGAATGTCGCATCCTCATGAGCACGGAATTTTAAACATCGCCCGCTCACGCTCACATACGCACGCACACAGTCCAGTGGCGCGGCCATTCCCTTATGGGTCCGGAAGCTGCCATATCCTACTTCATCTGGCAATTAAACCAGCAGTCCGACAAGTTAATCCGGAACAGTACCGTGCAATGCGGTGTGTCCGTACCGCAGCAGCAGCTGACCCACACAAGAACGCCTGCGCGCCCCACCGCCGCGTGTGCACACACCAGCGGCCCATTGCGTATATGGCCACCAGCACGGACGCTGTCAATGCAAGCGATGCGATTATCAGTGCGCGCCTTTGTTTCATCCACAGGCATGCAGCTTCGGGCCCAGGGTGACCCATAAAAGTTCAACGGAGCCTGCTTGCAGTGCTCGTGCTGCGCGCATGCATGTCGCCATAGTGTTGTGCTCGCGGTACTGAAGAAAGTACCCCAGTCGTGCACCCGCTCGCAAGCAGCCCCGCCCGTCAATCATGGACGGCGACTCCTTCACCAGAAACACAAGCGTGTGATCATGAAGGTCACCGGGCAACGCACTCCCCGCCCTTCCTGCTCAAAATGCTCCCCACCCTCAACAGAAATTTCAACCCAAACCACTTCAATTGTCGCGTGTCTGTTTCCGCCACAGGAGTAGGCCGTGCACGCCATTTAGACCTGGCACCGCCCGCCCCTTTCCTGGCCGCCGGCCCCGCGGCCCGAACCAGGGCAGCTAGAACAGGAACGCATCCCGGTCGAACACCTGCGCATGCGCCTCCAACTCCTCCAGCATGGCACGAAGCTGTGAAGGGAGTGGAGGGTGGGGAGGGGGCATGATACACACACATATACACACGGTCAGGGTGTGGCCGTGCAAGGAACTGGTGGGAGGTTCTCAGCCCGAGCCCGAGCGGCATACGGCATGGAGGGAATGGGAGGGAGGGAGGTCCAGGCACCACGCCCCAACCGGGACCAGTTGGACAAGGGGCGTGCACAAGGGGGAACCCTGGTGCTATGCGCGAGCCCGAAGGCTAAGCTCCTTTACCCTACTCCTCGCACCTCCGCCCACTGCCGCGCACCCGCAGCCCGCCCGCCACGCCTCGCTCCTCCTTCTTGCCCTCTCTCCTCCCGCCCTGCTCACCTCCTCCTCCCCTCTCCTCCCGCCCTGCTCACCTCCTCCTCCCCTCTCCTCCCCTCTCCTCCCGCCCTGCTCACCTCCTTCTCCCCTCTCCTGCCGCCCTGCTCACCTCCTTCTCCCCTCTCCTCCCCTCTCCTCCCGCCCTGCTCACCTCCTTCTCCCCTCTCCTGCCGCCCTGCTCACCTCCTTCTCCCCTCTCCTCCCCTCTCCTCCCGCCCTGCTCACCTCCTTCTCCCCTCTCCTGCCGCCCTGCTCACCTCCTTCTCCCCTCTCCTCCCCTCTCCTGCCGCCCTGCTCACCTCCTTCGCATCTCTCCTCCTTCTCCCCCTCTCCTGCCGCCCTGCTCACCTCCAGAATGTTTGCGTGCCGGCGGTCCTGCAGCAGGCAGCGGTCCAGCCGCGTCATCCACAGCTCCGCAAGGTCCGGATCCGACAGCTCCGCAAAGCCCGACAAGTACTCAAACACCAGGCCGTCATCCTCATCAGCTGCGGCCGGCGGCAGCGGCGACAGCGCGCTGGAGACGGCGGCGCTGCCGCCGGCGCTCTGCGGCAGCGCGACGGGCGGCGGCGGCGGCAGCTGCCCGATGCGCAGGGAGGCGGCCTTCGGCAGCGGTGACGTCCGAGTCAAGGTCTGCGCCATGGTTGCCGTTGCCGTCAGCTGCTCCGTCGTCAGCACCAACGACGACACACCTGACGGCGGCGGCGGCGGCCCCAGCGGCGGCGGCCCGATGTGGGGGCGGGCGCTGGCTATGGGCCCCAGCGCCTCCGCCACCGGGTCCAACAGTGGCTGCGGCGGTGGCTGCGGCTGCAGTTGCAGCAGGCCCTGCAGCGACTGCGGCGGCAGCTGCGGCGCGACATCACGGAGTGAGCCGTGGCCGGCGGCCGACAGGTCGGTGCCCACGACGCTGACGTCGATGCCCGTGCTGCTGCTGTGCCCCAACAGGGCGCACGAGGCGGGGCCGGTGGTGGCGGTGGCGCCGGCGGTGTCACCGGCCGTGCCGGGCAGCGGCAGCAGCAGGCTGGAGCCCGGCTGTGGCTGCACCCGCAGCGGCGGCAGTGGCGCGCTGCCAAGGGCTGCTGCTGCGGATCCGGCTGCGGCGGGCCCGCTGCCCATGGCTCGCGGGATCTCAGCCGAGGAGGTTGCCGGCGCCGCTGCCGCCTGCTGCTGCTGCTGCTGCTGCTGCTGCTGGAGCTGCTGGAGCTGCGGGGACATGAGTGGCACGGGCGGGAAGCGGTCGGAGCCGAGGCCGCGCTGGGTGCTGAAGCGCCGCTCCGAAGCCTGCCGCTGTGGCTGGCCCGCGCCGCCGCCGCCGCCGCCGCCGCTGAGCAGCTCTATGCGGTACACGTGCTTCAGTGACGACCGGCTGGACAGCTGCTGTGTCAAGCCCTGGCGGCTGCGCGCGTGCGCCGCCGCCGCCATCGCCGCCGCCGCTGCCGCGCCTTGCTGCATCTGTTGCTGCTGCTGCTGCAGCAGCTGCTGCAGCTGTTGCACCTGCTGCGACTGCATCAACTGCCGCATGGACGGCCGCCGCGCCAGGGACGACGGCGCCCGCTCCAACAGACCGGACTGCAACAGTAGGCTCGGGTCACCCGTGCCGGTTGCGGCCTCCGCCGCTGCCAAAGCCTCCGGCTGACCTGTACCCGACTCCATCCCCTTTGCAGCCAGGGCCGTAACGCTTGCGACGGTGGCGGTGCCGCTTCCCAATGCCTTCCTGCTGTTCTTGTTGCTGGCGGCGCCGGCGGCACTGCCGCCCATGGCGCTCCCCGTCGCCCCGCCGCCGCCGCCGCCGCCACCGCCGCCGCCACCGCCGCCGCCACCGCCGCCGCCACCGCCGCCGCCACCGCCGCCGCCGCCGTTACCGCCGTTGAGGCGCATGGGCACCAGCCGCAGCTGCAGGTGCACAAACGCCTGCAGCATGTGCGGCTGGGAGGGGCCTCCGGCCTCCGGCAGCGTCGGCAGCTTCTCGCCGGCTACCGGCATCAGCCCACCGCCCCACCCGCCCCGCAGCGACGGCGCGGTCCCAGCGCTGCCAACACTGGCGGTGCTGAGCGTCGGCAGCGGTGGCGCGTGCGTGCTGCCCAGGCTATGCCCCAGCACCGCCGCTGCTGCTGCCGCCACCGCCGCCGCGGCGGAGCCGGACCCGATTGCCGAGGCGCGCAGGTCGTTGGAGCTGAGCCGCTGCTCTGCGGCGGCGGCGGTGCCGACCGAGGAGGCGGCGCCGCTGCTGCCCGCCAGCGCCGCCGCCAGGTGTGGGTCCACGTTGCGCGACCGCGGCCGAGACAACGTGTTCGTCAGGCCCAGGCGCAGCCGCGTGAGCAGGCCGGTGCTGGCGGGCGCCGGCGGCGGCGCGCCGGTGCGGCTGTCGGTGGCGGAGGTGGGGGCGCCGCCATCGCCAAAGCCCAGCGCCGACGGCGGTGACGGCTGCTCCTCCAGTAGGCGGGACGCGGGAAGCGAGTCCGAGGTCTGGGGGCTGGCGCCAGTCGCATGCCAAGCCGCGCCCAGAGCACCAGTGCCGCCACCTGCGCCGCTAGGCACAGTGCCGGCACCGGCACCGCCTCCTCCGCCGCCGCTCACGCGGCCGCCGGCGGTGGCGGCCGCCAGGGAGCCGACTCCCAGAGGGCTGCTGGTGCTGGTGGCCTGCCGCGGCACCGGCGCCGCTGCCGCGGAGCCATGCGGCAGCCGCGTCACGTGACCCTGGCGGCGCGGTACCGGGATCGGCGGCGGCGCTGCCGCCGCTGCCACGGGCCCGCCGGCATCGCCGGCGCCGCTGCGGGGTGCAACTCCGCCGCTGTGCCCTCGGCTACCGGTGGTGGTGTTTACTCCACTCACAATCTCACTGGCGCCGACGCCACCCGCGGCCGCGCCGCTGGCGCGGGGCAGGCCGCGCGGGCTGCGCGGCGACGGCAGGCCGGCGGCGTCGGCGGCCCCCAGCAGCGCGCCCGCGGTGCCGCCCGAGCCTCGTCGCTGCTGAGTGCCCGACGTAAACGAGATGCTGGTGGCCAGCGACTGCGCCGTATTGCCGCGGAACAGCTCCCGGCTGTCACACGTGCCGGCGGCGCCGCCGACGCTGTTGCCGTCGCCGGCGGCGGCGCCGCCGGCGCCACTGAAGGGCCCGGGGCGCTGACCCATCCTCGCGGCCCAGTGCGGGTGAGCGGCAGTGCCGGGCTGCTGCCCGGGTGGCGGCGGCCCGGTGGCAGTGGCCACGGTGTCCTCGCCGTCCGCGGTGGTAGCGGCGGCGGTGGCGGCGGCGGAGCCGGCGGCAGCGGCATATGACACCTGCCACAGCCCTGTGCCGCCACGGCGCATCGCGGCGGCCACGTACTGGTGGCCCTTCTCTGAGCCGGCGCGCATGCCCGCTGAAGGCAGACCGCCGCCGGCACCCCTGGAGGGCATAGCGCCGGCGCCGGCGCCGGCGCCGCCATGAGCGTTGGTGTCGGTGCCCGCCGGTCCGAGCTGGCGCGGGTCGGCGGCGGAGGAGGCGACGGCCAGCGGGGAGCGGCGGTAGGTGGTGCAGGTGAAGGAGCGCGTGAGGCGGCTAGGGCCGCGGAGCAGGCTGCCTTTGTCGACGAAGCCGCTGGCGCCCGCGCCTGCACCTGCAGCGGCAGCTACGCCCGCGGCGCGGTCCGGTGACGAGGCCGGCGGCAGCAGGTAGTGTGGCGTATGCGTCTGGGCGCTCGGGCGGGCCTGTGACGGCAGCGGCGGCCGTGCGCCGCTGCCGCCCGGAGATGCGGCGAACGTGGTCGCCGCCGCCCGGCCCGTCGCCGGCGTCCGTGTCACTGCGGCGTCGGCGCCAGGGCCGTCATCCTCATCGCTGCTGCCGCCGTCTGTAATCCTGTACCCAGCCGCCCGAGCCTCGGCCACAGCTGGCGAATCTTGCGGCTCAGCTGCCCCTTGCCCCGCCGACTGCTGCTGCCTCACCGCACCAGCAGACGCTGCGGCGGCTGCCACTGGATCCTGGTCGCTGCTTGTCGCTAGTGCCGCGCCCTCGCCGAAGCTACCAAAGACGCTGGCGCCACCGCCAGCGGCAGCTCTATTGGCACCGTTGCCGCTGTCGCCACCCATGCCCGCGTAAACGCTAACCGCGAGCAGGTCCTGCAGCCGTGGCCGCCCCTTGCCGAGGCCGCTCTGTCCGTAGGTGAAGGAGGCCGTGGAACGCGACAACCCGTGCCTGAGGCCTGAGAGCCGGAAACCCTGCTGCTGCTGTTGTTGTTGCTGTTGCTGGTGCTGCTGCAGCGCAAGGCGCGCCAGCTGCTGCTGCCAGCTGCCCAGCTCACTGCTGGCCCCATACGCCGCCGCCGCCGCCGCTGCCACTGCCGCGGCAGTCTGCTCATCGGAGTCGCCGTCCACCCTGACCACACCGTACTGGCTGCTGCCGGTGCCGCCCTCCCGTGACACCTGCGCTGTCGCGGCCTCGCCGGCGACCACCGCGCCCACATCCACAGCCGCGACCTGCATACCCCCCGCGCCGGTTCCGTGCTCCTCCACATTGTCAGGGCCACCTGCGCCGTCCCCGCGACCCTGCCCCTGGCCCTGCCCCTGCTCCTGCCCCTGCTCCTGGCCCGCATGCAGCGGTCCCTCCTGGTCCTCCCCTGCGGACTTGGACGCTGGCGCCTGGGAGTCCATCCAGCCCAGCAGCCGGATCGCGCCGCCGCCGCCGCCGCCGCCGCCGCCGCCAACCGACGGCTGCGACGGCAGCGGCATCGCGAAGAACCCGCTGCCGCCGCCGCCGCCGCCGCCGCCGTGTGCGGCCGCATATGACGGCTGCATCGCGTGAGCGCCGGCGGCGTTCAGCGCCGACCTTGTGGCGGCGCTCGTGTAGAGGTAGGAGTCAGCGCCCAGCACGGACGACAGCAGCCCGGGCGCGGGGCTGGCGCGGTCCGCAGCGCCGGCGCTTGGGCCGTGCGCCGCCGCGCCGCCGGCGCCGGCGGCGGCGCCGCCCTGCACGTCGTCGTTGTCCAGGAGCAGCAGCAGCGAGCCGCCGCCGCTGGCGGGCCTGAGCGGCGCGGCGCCGCCGCCGGCACCGCCCTTGCTGGCGCCGGGAGCCGCGCCGCCGCCCGCCGCGTCCTGGCCTCTTGCCTCCGCGCCCGCCCGGCCCGCAGACGCCACGGCCGCCTCCGTCCTGCGGCTGCTGTACGGCTGCCTCGCCATCGCCGCCGCCGCCGTGAGCGGTGATGTCGATCTGACTTCGCCTTCGCCGCCTCCGCCTCCGCCCCCGCCAGCATCACCGCCGTCGTCGCCATCGCCGGGCAGAGGGTGCAGGGCATACAGCGGGCCCGCGGCACTGGCCGGGCGCTGCGGGCGCGCCGCCGCTTGCGGAGCCGGCGAGGGGGAGCGCAGCGGCGGCGTGGACGGCCCCGCTGACAGCCCCTGCCTCGGCGCTGACGCTAAGCCCAGCGCCGTCGCGGGAGCGGCGGCGGCGCCGCCGCTGGCAGGGCCGCTGGCGGGCGCCAGGAACGCGGGCGCGCGCATGCTGGCGGCGGCCGGCGCATTTGCGGGCGGCAGCCTCACGTACGTCTGTGAACGCAGCTGCGCCGCCGCCAGCGGATGCTGCTGCTGCTGGTGGTGCTGCTGGTACGTCATCGGCTCAGCGCGAGAGCTTGACAGCAGGTCCAGCGAGGACCGTGGGAGCAGCTGCTGCGCGCGGCCGGCCGCCGCCGCTGCCGCGGCCAGCCCACCAGAGGCCACGCCCGAGCTGCCCCTGAGCCCGGGCTGCCCCAGAGACTGCGATTGCGACGGCGACTGCGCAGTCAGACCGAGTCCGGACCCGGAACCGCGTGCGGGCGCGGGCGCGGGGTGCTGCGGCGCCGGCAGGAAGCGGGCGCTGGGGCTGAGCGCGGGCGCGGGGAGGTGGTAGTTTGCATGCAGATGCGCACGCAGTGCCGCCGTGGAGTCGCGCAGCGCGCTGCCGCTGCCGTGGCCGGCGCCGTCGAAGCCGGTGCCGCTGCCGCGCTCGCCGTGGGGCGCCCAACCGCTGCTGACGGCGGCGCCGCTGCTGCTGCCCACCACCATCACCGCGTCTCCCGTCACGTCGCCCATGCCGCCGCTAGTGCCCGTGGTCCGCCGCCCGCCACCGCCCGTCATGAGCAGCTGCGGCTGCTGCCCAGACGTGCCCGGCGGCGTGGGGCCGGCGCTGCCGCCGCCGGCGGCGGCGGCGGTTTCCGAGCCGCCGGGCGCGTTGGTGCTGCCTGCCGGGCCTGCGTACCCGGGCGGGTAGTAGCGGCGTAGCGAGGCGGCTGCCTCCTGCGTGCATACCACTGTGTTGGGCACGAGGCCGCCAAGCAGTCGCATCAGCTCGTCCACCACTGCGGGACGCAGGGGACAGCAGACAGCGAGGCAGTGGACGAGGGAGGAAGTGAGCAAGTACCATAAGTGGAAACACACCCAGGCGAGCGGGCGGCGCGCGGCCAGGTGGGCAGGCGGCCCCCGGCAACTGTGGTGGCCCAGGGCGGCTCTACGCTTCCTCTGTTCCGCACATGTGCATACACATGCATCAATACACACACACGCACGCACACACACACACAAACACAAACACACACACACACACACACACACAAACACACACACAAACACACAAACACATAGAATGGCACACACGGATTGCATCACTTCACTTCCGAGACGCCGTCCCCTTGCCATGCACACGCGCCACCCACACACGCGCACGCGTACCTGGCCCCTCGTACGACAGCACTCCAGTCAGGCTGTTGAGGATGGCGGCGGAGGCGCCCCAGTGCACCACGCCCTTCACACGCGGCCCGCGCGCCACCAGCACCGGCATCGGCACCTCGCCCCCAGCCCCCCCGCCTCCTCCTCCTCCTCCTCCTCCTCCTCCTCCTCCTCCTCCTCCTCCGTTGCTGCTGCCTCGGCCCCCGCCACCAGTGCCGCCTCCAGCTCCGCCGCCGCCGCCGCCCCCGCCGTTGACGGCGGCCGCGGACGGCGGCAGGCAGTGCGGCTCGCAGGTGGGCGTGGCCAGCAGGCGCGAGCTCCAGGCGTGCCGCATCATGTGGGCGTGCACGGCGGCGGCCCACAGCGCCGCCAGGTAGGCGTTGGGGAAGACCGCCATGGCGCGGCCGGCCCCCAGCTGAGCCAGATAGCCGCGGTGGTGGCGCGCGTACTGGTAGCACAGCGCCTGGGAAGGGGGAGGAAGGATTCGGAGAGGACCGGCCATGAAGGTGAGGCAACTTGGCGCGGAACCTTGCGAAGTATGAAGTCCCGGCGGAACGCTTCGATCGGAGCGTCGGGGTAACCCGTGAAGGGGCGGACGTCTGTGCGATGCAGCAGGCGGGCCGGCAAGGCACGACGAGCGCACGCGCAAGGCCGGCGGAGCGCCCGGCGGCGGCGGGCGTTGGCTAGATCCATTGGGGTATTCGGGGGCTGTGGACCGACGTATCTTCATTCCACGCCGCTTACCTGCAGTCCTCGGCCCCCCGCCCCGCCCCGCCCCGCCCCGCCCCGCCCCCCGCCCGGCCCCGCCCCCGGCCCCGCCCCCGGCCCCGCACCTGGAACACGCATGCCGCCTCCAGGCTGACGCGCGGGTCGGCGCCCCGCAGCAGCCACAGCGAGGAGATGCGCACCAGGCCCACGCCCACCATCACCAGCGGCGCGTCCAGCAGGCCTGAGCGGGCGCGGGGGCGTGGGTTACTTACAAGCTTCATGATTGATGAAGAAGTTACGGCGTATTATCAGTAAGGAATAGTAGTACAGCAGGCGCGTTGTTACCGATGTCCGCGAAGTCCAGCAGCAGGGGCCAGGGGGCGGGTGAGCGTAAGCGTAAGGGTGCGGGCGTGGGTGCGGGGGCAGGGGCAGGGACAGGCCCGGCAACGTGAGCAGGCAATGACCAGGCGAGGAGCGGAGTACTGGAAGGCGAGCAGGCGCGAGGCCGGAGACGCAGCTGGGGCGGGCAACTGTAGAGACGGCGCGGCAGCGCCACTGGCGAATGGAGTTTACATGTGGGACGACAGCCGCGGACAAGCCAGGGCTTCACAAACGCACGAGACACGCCACTAGCACCGCAATGACGGCTATGCTGACGCCCGCCGCGCGCACCTAAGCCCAGCGGCATGAAGGTGCGGGTGAGCGGCCGCTGCAACGCCGCCCGCAGCACCAGAGCCGTGCTGTGCAGCTGGTACAGCGTGGCGGGCAGCCTGTGCGGGTGCGGAGGAAGGGGGCGGTGGAGGGGCGGCCGAGGGTGGGTCACAGCAGGCCACCGTGCAACACGCCTGAGTCCCGGCGCGGCTACGCGCATCGGGCCACGTGCCGCGTCTCAGTGCGAGTCTACACCGCAGCCCGGTTTGCTGCGGCGCATCCTCCGCTACTGCGCTGCCCGGCCCGCGCCCGACAGCCCCACCTCCCGATGACGTCTCGGGACCGGATCATTGATCTCTACCGCATAGATCTCCCGCCTCCCACCGCCTCCTCCCAAACCCATCCCCACCTCGCCCGTCACTCACTTGGGCGACCCCAGCAAGAAGTCCCCCAGGCGCCACAGCACGACGCCGCCGCCCGCCAGCAGGTCCTTGTCGCATCGGCGCACCGCGTGCCGCGAGGCGAACACCATGCCGCCGTGCGCGGCGTCGGACACGGCTGCGGGGCAGGGAGGAGCAGGAGGAGGGGAAGAGAGCGAGGAGGAGTTGAGAAGGCCCAGGAGGATAGGGACAGCGGGTTTCAGAGTTGAGTGGGCGCGGCGACACACCGGCCGCAGCGGGTGACGGTCAGAGCAGAGAGGGTCGTTCACAGCTTCAGTTTGCAGGCAGCGAGGTCTGTGTGGTGTGCGCCCTTGGCTTACCCTTGGCGCACAGCAGGGTGGGTCCGCTGTAGCGAGTGCGGCCCGAGGGGTGGGACCGGTTCACCTCCGCCTCCTCCTCCACACCGCTGTGGATGCCGCAGCGCACCTGCAGCCGCCGCCACAGGGGGCCTAGCGTCAGTCAGAATCACACCCACCAGCTTCGGCTATGACTGTGTGCCTCGATGGTACCGGTACTTCTCGGTACCGGTAGCCTCCTGCCGGTCCTCTCACCCACCTCGTGTTTCAGACCTGCCAGTAGACCGCTGCTACCTCCACGCCTACACTGCACCCACGGTCTCCTCTAGACACCTCAGTCTCAGCCCCCTCTTGGACATCCCGCTCCAAGCCCCCGCCCGCCGCTTCACGCCCGCCGCCCCCGCCCCCAACCGACCTACGGCCCTGCCCCTACGGCCCTGCCCTGCCCCCAAAACCCCACCGCGTGCCCCTTCCCCGCCCTACCGCCTCCCCTCTCCCCCCGGCTTGCTCACCCTGAAGCCCCGAAACACCAGCACCGCGCTGCGGCTGCTCTCCGCGCGCAGGCCCGGCGGCAGTTCCACCCACTTGGCCTTGAGCTCGGCGCCGTACGTCGTCGGCGACGCAAACAGCTTCTTAGCCGAGCCGCGGCCCGCGGCGGTGGCGGAGACGGCGGCGCCGCCGCGCCGCTTGCGGCCGCCGCCGCCGCCGGCGGCGGCTGCCGCCGTGCGGCGGCTGTGCGCCAGCATCAGCGCGCTCTGCAGCGAGGTGCCGTAGGAGAGGATGCTGGTGCCGGTGGTGGACGACTGTGAGCGGCTGTCGCTGCTGGGCTCCTCACCCCCGCGCGAAGCCAACGGGTCCGCCTCCTCAGCCAGCCCCGCCGCGTCCGCATCCCACGCCTCGGCCGACGGGGAGGCCGCAGCGCCGGCCGCATCGTTCGCGCCGCCGCCCTCCGTCATCCCGCCGCTGCCGTCACTGGCGGCGGCCGCGCCCACCGACAAGGGCCGCGTGCGGCCGCCGCTGGCGGTGTTGTGGAGGCCGCGGTGCAGGCGGCGCATGAAGCCGGACGTCAACAGCCGCTCGGTCCACGTCGCCGGCGCCAGACCTGCGCCTCCGCCTCCGCTGCCACCGGTGCTCTCGCCCGCGGGCGCTGCCGCCGCGGTGAGTATCGTCGTGTCCAGGGCCGCCGCAGCGGCGCCAGGCGACAGCGGCACGACCGAGTTGATGTGGCCGCCGATGGCTGGTGCCGCGTCGGAGCCCGACAAGGCCGCGGCGCGCCTGCGCGCGGCGTCCAGGGCATGCCGGTCGCTGGCGGGCCGCAGCAGCGGCGCCGGCGCCGGCGCGGGCGCGGCCGTGGCGTCGGGATGGAGCGTCCCGACATGGAACGAGTGGGCCAGCAGCCGCAGCGAGGGCGCTGGCCCCGCCCCTGCGGCTGCGGCTGCGGCTGCCGTCGCCGCAGGACCGCCTAGTGCTGTCAGGTGGTCCAGCACGCGCCGAGGCGCAGCCTGCACTCCCGCAGCAGCGGAGGCCGGACGCTGGCCCCCGCCCTGCTGCTGCTGGGCAGCTGCGGTGAGGTGCACCAACAGCACGTCGCCAGCCAACCCGCCGCCGCCGGTGGAGCTCTCCCGCGCGTTGTTGCCTGCGCTGCCGCCTTCGCCCTCGCCCTCGCCGTCGGTGTGGTGTGAGGTCGCCGCCGCCGCCGCCCCCATGCCTGGCGCAGGGGCGGTCATGGCGTTTGAGCTGCGCGTGCGGCGCATGCGCATCAGCGCCGCTGACTGCGGCGGTGATTCCTCCGGCAGCGCCGTCAGCTGCCCCACGGCAGCGGCGGACTGCGGCAGCTGCCCCAGCGTGGCTGTCAGGGCGCTGGACGGCGCACGCGGCTGCGCCGCCCCCCGGACGCCGCCAGCCGACACTGCCGGAGCCGAGGCGACGGCGGCGGCTGGAGATGGGTGCGTGGCTGCGGCGCCGGCGGCGAGCCCTTGCAGCATAAGCGCATCGGCATCGCCTCCGGCGCTGCCAAGCGCCGCACCACCCGCACCACCCGTTTGCCAGGACCCCTGCATTGCGCGCGCCTGTGTGAGAGACTTGGGCCGTTGCAACATGCCGCCGCCGCCACCACTGCCGAAGCTGCCAGCTCCGCCGTCCAGCGTGGTGCCCCGCCGTGGCGCCGCCGTGGCGAGCGGCGTGACGCGTGCGGAGCCTGCGCCATCCACGTGCGCCAACCCCAACTCCCTCACAAGCACCTCACCCGGCGCCAGCCCCAGGGTCCCGCCGCCGACAAAGCCGCTGGCTGCGCTGCCACATGACTTCGCCTCCGCCCCCGCCCCCGCCCCCGCCAGTACGGATGGCAGTGAGGGCGCGGCGCCGCCCGCCGCAGCCGCCGCCGAGGCCGACCCTAGCAGCGTGCGCGCCGACGCCGTCACCGCCATCGGCACGCCCGTGCGGGACACTGGCAGCGACGGCGGCCTGGCGGCCGTGACGCCGGCACTGCCGCCGCCGCCATCGCCGTGCGCCGCGCCCAGCGCACCCACCGCCAGTCCCTCCACCGACTCTTGCTCGGCCCCGCCGCTGACGCGCGCCAGGCCGCGCACGCTGCTCGACGCCAATGGGTGCCGTTGCGCGCCGCCCACGACGCTGCCACTGCCGCCGCCGCCGCCGCCGGGCACGGGAATACCCCCGCTGCCGGCCTGGGCGTTGGTGGCGGCGGCTGCTGCCAGCAGTCGCGCGCTAGCGGCGCCAGATACCGGGCCGACGGCGCCGGCCAGCGCCGCAGCCCTTGGGCTACCTACGCGCAGGCTGAGCGACGCCGAAGTCAGCAGCCCGGACTGGCTGGGCGCCGGCGACGCCGCCGCCGGCGCCAGCGCTGCGCTGTCCAGGTGCAGGTAATGGCTGCCGCTGCGCGTCATGAAGCTGAGCTGCCGCCGCATGTTCCCGGACAGGCCGCTCAACATCTCCAGGCGGCGCGCGGTGCGGCTGAAGGTGCGTAACACGCCGCCCATGCCGCCCCCGCCGTGTGTCGCCAGGCTGAGCGCGCTGCCGCCGCTCTGGGAGCCGGAGGCGGCCGCCGCGGCGGCGGCGGCGGCGGCGGCGGCTTCCTGCGCCTGCTGCGCCGCCGCCTCGGCCTTGGCGGTGGCCTTGGCCATCACGTGGCGCAGCTGCTTGGCCGTGATGACGTGGACAGGCCTGCGGCAGCAGAAGCGCGGGAGGCAGCGGCAGCGGCAGCGGCAGCGGCGGCAGCAGCGGCAGATACGGGGAGTCAAGGCAAAGCAGTCGTCAATAGCACGGCAGTGAGGAGGGCGCTGCGATGGACGCACCTCCAGTAGGCACCCCTCCCAGCCGCCTCGCTCCCAGCCGCCTCGCCCCTGCCCTCCCATCCCTCCCAGCCGCCTCCCTCCCATCGCCCCTGCCCTCCCATCCCTCCCAGCCGCCTCGCTCCCATCGGCCCCCTGCCCTCCCATTCCTCCCAGCCACCTCGCTCCCATCGGCCCCTGCCCTCCCACCCATCCCAGCCGCGGTCTGGTCACACCTGCAGGCGTCGTGCTGCAGCACCTCCGGCGGCCAGGGCTGCGCCATGAGGTCGGACTGGACCTGCAGGCAGAACCGCACCGCGCTGTCGGCGTCGTGGAAGGCCACCGTGAAGCTGTCGCCTGCGGGGGGGTCCACCATTCGTAGAGAAGGGTAGTGATTGAATCAATCAGCGAGAAAGCAGCGAAGGATGGGGCTAGGCACTGGGGCTGGGGCGCAGGAAGTATGGCGGCGGTGAGGGTAAGGTTCCATGGCAGGCAGGGCGCCATGCCAAGCTATGGTGGCCAGCGGTAGGCGCAGACGGCAGAGCGCGAGTCGTTCCGAGGAGTGACGACGCACCCTCAGTGACGCTCTCGTAGCCGCCGTGCTGCGCAATGGCCTGTGCGGCGGGGCGAATGGAGGCAGCACCACACCACAAACATTCAGAGCAAGGCCTGTCGTGACCTAAACATGCGGCCCAAGGCCGTGACTGCCGAAGGAACGACGCCTGCTGCTGCTGCCGCCGCGGTGCGCACCTGCCGGAGCGTGTCGTGGTGTAAATTCAGCGCCACGTCCATCACCAGCGCGTCCAGCTCCTCCCACAGCACTGTGGAGGCCTCGATGTCCTGTTCACGTGTCACACAGGGCGGACAGCGGCACGGGACCATTTCCTTCAGTGTCCAGGCCAGCCCGGGCCAGCCCCGCCTGCCGCACACCAGCCCTCTACTGCCTGCCGCACCTAGAACAGGCGCAATGCGCGTGTGGGTTGGGGCGGGCAAAGGGCGAGGGCACGACAAGTCTAGCTTCAGCAGACGCGGCCACTTACGGTGACCACCAGCGAGGTGTCTGGCCCCACGCCCGGGTCCGCCCGCCGGCCCCAGCCGCGCTTCACCAGCAGCTGCTTGTAGCCCAGCGCCGCCAGCGTCACCAGCGCCGCCACGCCCACACTCGTGACCGCCGCCGCCACCGCCGGGCCGGCCGGCTTGTACTTGACGCTGCGCGGCACCGTGATGCGGCCCACTAGGTTGCGCGCTTGCTCGGGCGGCGGCGGCGCCGCCGGCGCGGGCGCGTTGAGCAGGTCCCAGCGCCCGATGGACACCAGGTACTGCAGCCGCAGCGTGGAGTAGCCCGGTATGTTGGGCCCAAACTGCGCCGCAAATGCGTCCGCCATAGCCGCCATTATGTCAGCCTCCGTACGGCCGGTGGCAGCTGCGCTGGCGCTGTTACTGCTGCTGCCGTTGCCGTACGCGCCGTTGCCGTACAGGCTCATGTTGTAGGCGGCGGCGTGCAGCGTGGCGCGGTAGGCGCCGAAGCGCTGCAGCGCCGCGGGGAAGCCCAGCTGGTTGGGGTGCGTGAGCGCCTGGCTGGTGAGCGTGAGGTAGTCCTGGATGGCGGCGGCGGGGTAGCCGGCGCCCGCCCAGCGCCGCATGCTGGAGGGCGCCACGTGCTCGTAGGCCATGGGCCCCAGCGGCACGTCCGGGTCCAGCATGAACGCCCACACCACCTCCGGGTCCGTGATGCGCGCCAGCCAGCCCAGGGTGTGCGCCTGCATGCTGTGGGTGGTCAGCGCGTCCACGCCCACCGCCAGCGGGCTGAGGCCCATCAGCGGCGCCACGTTGGCAAACACCGTGTCGCCCACCGCCAACGGCGCCTGGTCAGCCGCCAGGGCGGCGGCGGTGGAGGCGGTGGAAGTGGTGGAGGCGGTGGAGGCGGTGGAGGCGGCGGCGGTCGTGAGCACGAGGGACGAGACATTGGCGGGCGCCGCGGCCGCCGTGCCGGCGGCGAGCAGCGCGCTGCGCCGCTGGCGCCGCCGCGCAGCGGCGGCGGCGATAGCCGTGGCGGCAGCGGCCGCCACGTCGCAAGGCTGCGCGGGCGTGGCGACTGCGTAGGGGCACAGCGCGGGCGTGCAGGACTGCAGCAGGCCTGAGGCGCGATCCCACACCTGCGTGGAGCCGGGCAGGTGCGCGACACGCCCGAACTGCCGGACCTGCACGAGCGGGCACACGCATGCAACAAGCCCCAGGTTGCGGTCAGCCCCATCATCGCATGCCAGCACAACGGCAGCTCGCCCGACTGCCGCCAGCACACCCATCGCCGCCGGAACGCCCTAACCCGAAGCCCTCCTTCGCCCTTCTGCAGCTGCGCACCACCCCCGTGTGTAGCCCCGTGCTCGGCCACGGCTCGGCCTCACCGCGTCGGACGGCGCGTGCAGCAGGTGGTCCTTATGGATGGGGTGCGGCCCGATGAGGAACGCGCAGCGCCCGGCCGCGTACAGCCGCTCCGCCGTGCCCTTGAGCGAGCTGCAGCTGCCCGCCAGATCCGTGGTGTTGGCCAGGCCACGCGGCGGCCCTTTGGAGTGTGGGAGGGGAGCGCGTCGTGCGGGTCAGCAGCATGTCTCCGCGAGCGCGCACGCGGATGAAACTTACGGTCGCAGCAAGCGTCGTAGCAGCTTTACAGAGTCTGCAAACCAGTTGCGGCCAGGCAATGCACGACCCAACACGCGCGTTTCGATCTTATTTCCCTTTACACACGCACCGAATGCGTAAAGGCGGCGCAGCACGCGCAGCGCGGCCGACATGGCGGGGCTCTGCACCAGCGGTTGGAAGGATGCCGGGTCGAAGAACGCGCCTTGCGCTAACCCCTGCGTCTGCACGAAGCTGGCATACACCGCAAGCAGCTCGAACGCGTCCGCGTGGCAGGCTGCACGCGTAGGGTGGAAATGTGGGTTGGCAGGCATGGCGTTGGGACGGGAGGAAGAAGATTCGAGGAGCTTGTGATGGGGCTCAGCGGCGTAGCCCACGGCGCACACGTTGCGCAGCCCCTCTGCCCAGCGCCAGTTCGGGGTACAAAGCAGGTGCCAGCCCTATCCTGACCCTGCACACCACTCACTCGCAAAGGGCAGCGTGCACAGCCCGTAGAATTCGGGGTCCGGCGCGCCGCCCGGGCCGTCCGGCCGCCCGTGCGCCGCCGCCACCGCGCCCGCCAGCTGCTCCCACGTGGCGGGCACGCCCAGCCCGTGCGCCGCCAGCACGTCCCGCCGGTAGTGCAGCGCGACGATGGACGTGCCGAGCGGTATGCCGTACACCGAGTCCCCGCCGCCTCTGCTGGTGCCGCTCCCCGCCAGGCCGCCGCCCGCGTCGGCCGCTTGGTAGGCGTTGGTGGTACTGATAGTGTTCCGGGACAGGCTCCAGCGCACTGCGGCCATCAGGCCTGGCCAGGTGCCTCCCCAGGCGTCGGTGGCAATGAAGGGCTCCAGGTCCAGCAGCGCCCCCGACGCCACCAGGTCCGGCACCAGGGCCGGGTCCAGTGTGATCAGGTCAAACGTGGAGTTGCGGCCTGTGGTTGATGTGGGTCGGGGAGAGGGGGAGTGTCTGGCAGCGTGGTACACATGTGCGAGTGGGCGTGGGCAAGCGTGCAACGAAACCCGCCGCAGAACACGCCCACGCTCTCAACAATATGGCATAGGTCACAATAAGATCTGTCCGAGTCTTGCCGGCAGTCAAGCCGCACAAGGCAGACGAGCAAATCCCACTGGCCCGGCCTACCGCGCGCCAGCTGCGTCTGGTGCGCGTCCCACTGGGTCCGGTCCATTGAGAACCACTCCGCCGGCGGCTGCCCGGGCCCAGGCTCCGGCAGCAGCTGCTCAAGCAACTCAGCAACACGCGGCAGCGGGCCAAGCAGCCCATGCACCTGCGGGCGTATGTCGGGTAGCAAGTCAGGATGTCGCCAGAAGGGGGCGGGCGAACAATTCGCGCGCTAGTGTGACCACATTCCTGTGCCACCCGCCTATCCAAGGGCATTGGTTAACCTAGTAGATACAGGCCATGCTGACATCAGTGATTCTGGCGCACCGGCTCGTCGTGTGTCACATTTCCGCACAAGTTGAAGACGGTCAGGAGAGTCCGGTTGGTGCAGCTGCGAATAGTAACATCGCCAAGGATGGTTCATTCAGCAATGTATTTGTAATTGTGGCAGGAAAACTTCCCCGCCAAGTATATCTTGCCTTTGCCGCAGGGTCTTCGCCGCTGAGAGGATACAGTATCTCTCAAAGTCTCCGTAGGCTTCCTGACTGAGCCACGAGGCATCCTCTCCTTGGACGGAGAGGGCGCCATGGGCAGAGAACGCCAGCAGGAGCCAAAGCAGAACCCGCCTTAACATCCAATTGCATTCACATGCTCTTCAGAGTACATGTCTCCTCTCATTCTTTGCCGTGCCTTCAGCAGCTCCCATGGCCTATGGCTATGCCTCACGCACTTCTATAACGGAGTTTTATCAGGATTTTTATAACCTCTGATGCATAATGCAAGGAATTAATCAGGTAGTGTTTATGCTGAAGTCTGGAAACTTGACGCAACACCCACCCCTGGCCCCGCCCATGCCAGCGAAGTAGTGGCCCACTAGTGGGTCGTCAATTCACATGGTTTCCACAGTTAACCACCGACAGCCTACTTACAATATAACCACGGTGCCTGTCAAAGCCGTGGCTGCTCGCGCTGAGCCGTTACGAGTGCAGCTGCCCCAGTTCCTCTCGCCTGCCTCACGCCCCTGACGGTTGTGGCCCTAGCTGCAGGCCCCGCTCCGAGTCTCCGTCACCGTGCCTCCTGGTGGTGCTGACAAGCACCTGTCCTAACTTCCACCCACGTGACTGAGAATCCTGCGGCCGGTTGGCCAAGGTGTGCAAATGGTGCACGCTGTGGAGTGATGGTACGCCTTGGTACGCCCCCGCGCGCCATTGTGCCCGTTCACCAACCTGCCTTACCACTGTCCCATCGCAGACCCGTTCACGACTGCCTGGCGTCAACATGTCATCGCCATGCCAGCAGCTGCTGCTCAAGAAAGCAAGCAGGAACTCTTGATGTGCGCTGCGCTGGGTTGTAGCCCAGACGAGATGCATGACTGAGGAGACCCTGCCTTCCACTGATCTTCACCTCCGCAGGTACGCAGGGATGCGAGGTACATGCCTCACCACCGCACACCGGCTCTTTGCGCCACAGCTGGCGCGTGAACCAACCCCCAATGCATCCAAGCGCATGAAACGGCGTGTGCACATAGCATCCATCGGCCGTTCCAGCCGCTAGGGTGCCGTACACGCCAAGCCCTCCACGCCACGGCGCGGCGGTCTAGTAGTGTCGAAGCCACGCAGGTCGAAGAACAGGTGGCGCCAGGCAGACTTGAATCCAGGGAAGCCTGTGGGACCAGGAGCCCTGCTGCGAGGCGCGGCACATAAACAAGCGACAGGTGCTTCATGGTGTGGTCTGATGACTGCGATGAGGCATTGTGGTCTGGAATCTGGATGGGGCATTGTAAGAATGCAAAGATATCGTAACCCCAAACATGCGGCACTTCTGCCTACTTACTTAAACTTACGAGTGCTGTTCCGGTCCCCACCTCCCTCCCCCTTCTCCCACGCCCTTCTCCCCCCCCCTCTAGCTACCAGGATCCTCGACTCCAGAGTGCCGGCTCCAGAGCAGCTTCATCACGGCCTGACTGTCAGCCATGTTGCAGGCTGGAGAACTCGTCGTGATGTACCCTCACCCTCCCTCCAGGCACAGCGGCCGAAGGCGGACGAGTGCACGCGCTCGTGGGCAACCCGGCCGCGGCGTGGCCGCGGCCTTCCCCCGCTCAGGCCGACTCCCCCCCCCCTGCTTGCCAGCTTGTGCTCGCCACGACCATAGCCACTGTCCCTCGCACTCCTATATCACTTCGAAAGCTCCAGCCCTTAAGACTCAGCGGCCGCACTGGCATCGCGGTCGCAACCAACGCGTGGCATTCGCACCACGCTAACCCCACATCAGATTATGATAGTTATGCACTCATTCCCAGTGCGTGCTAGGTCTGATGGAACGAGCAGAGTTAATAGGGTTATTTTCGCGCGTCATGTAGCGCTGCAGAACAAGCCAGCCTTTGTGTAAAATTTGGAGCGAGTATGCATTGATTATGAAGATGTGAGCAAGGATCCATCAAATTCGGCGTCCTCTACGCAGCACTTTCGGGATGTGTGCACGTTGGGCTAGCCGAAGGCGCTCTCCTGCGCATGTGTGCGTTCACATTTTCCACACGCGTGCTCATAGTCGAGCATTTGCCCACTCACCAATAATTAAGGCCCTTGTCACGTTCTTGTTGTGGCAAACAACCAAAAATGGTGTCCCTGGGCCTTGAGACGGTGCTGGCGGGCACGCCCTCCAACATCTGCAAGACCAAGGTGGGGCGTGCTGCGGGGGGCCTGGCTGTTTTGGGTCTGGCTGCTCCAAACTTTCGCCTGAATTGAGGTCGGCCGGCATCGCGCGCGCAGGTGGTTTGCACGCTGGGCCCTAAGTCCCGCAGTGTGGAGGTGCTGGAGGAGCTGCTGCGCGCTGGAATGAGCGTGGCGCGCTTCAACTTCTCTCACGGCTCGCACGACTATCACCAGGTGCGCAACTTTGCAGGGCGGCGGGCGTTGCGCGCGTAGGCGTTAGCACTGCGCATATCGCTGATTTGGGTTGTGATTGCTTCACTGTCACTGAATTGCGTGGCGTTGGCCCTCGCAGGAGACCCTTGACAACCTTCGCCAGGCGATGGCCAACACCAAGGTCATGTGCGCGGCGATGCTGGACACCAAGGTGCGAATTGGTGCGCATCGCCATGTCTACGTGACACATGCTGATAAAATACACCTTTCACACGTGTAGGGTCCTGAGATCCGCACTGGCACGCTGAAGGACGGCAAGCCGGTGCAGCTGACCGCGGGCCAGGAGGTGACCATTACCACCGACTACGCGCTGCCCGGTGACGAGAAGACGATTGCCATGAGGTGTGTGTGCACTGACCGGGAGGGACGGTGTTGGATCGGGCTCGGGAGCGGGGCCAGGAGTTCGTTGGGCGGGAACTCCGGTGCGTGCAGGCGTTACAACCCACGCCGTTACATGGGGCCGCCCGCACACCAACTCCCTGCACCTCCAACTCCTCTCTCTCACGGGACCAGCAGCGGGTGCTCTCATGCGCTGCTGTTGCATTACTGAGATGCCACTTGGCTAACGTTTGCCACACCTGGGGCCCCCTCGTCTGCAGCTACAAGAAGCTGGCCCAGGACGTGAAGCCCGGCTCCCAGATCCTGTGCGCGGACGGCAGCATTGTGCTGGTGCGTTGGATGGCGGCGAGGCGTGCGGCTCTGGCGGGTTGGACAGGGGGAGGGAGGGGGGAGGGGGGGCGCTGAGGGTATGAGCAGGATCGCGGGACTGGGAGTTGAAGCTGCGGCAACGACGGGAAGCGGGGCGGCGTTTTCGCGCGCCGCTGCGGAGCAATGCGGGGGCAGCCTTACGGTACGGTTGGAAGCCGTTCATGCAGCTGCACCGGCAGCCTTATCGGAGGCCAGCGCCATGAGCTGCAGCGGTCTCGAGGTGCACAGCGGCGTTCCTGTAGGCGGATGAGGCGACAACAGCAGCAGCAGCGGCAGACGCCACACACAGCAGACGGGCTGGCGCGACGGAGAGCAGTTGCCTGGCTGGTTTCCATTGTGAGACACCGGAAGGCAGTGGTCGGTGCAAGGCACACAACGGCCAGCAGTCGCACCGCCTGCGCATGCGACCAGCCGCGCGCTCTCGTCACATAGGCGTCTGGCTCGCGGCTTCATGGCTGTGGAGAAGCTGCGGCGCCGGCGGTGGCAACGGATGGAGGACTCGGCCAGCTTTGTATCAAACCGCCAGGCGACCCAGGTTGTAGCGGGGCAGTTTTGCGGCAGTACATGCTGCCCCTTACCCCGGCGGCGCGCCCGTGCAACCTGACCGACCAGCGGCCTTGACGGCGGAGGCGGCGCGGCCATGTGGCCTCAGTGCGCCGCAAGCAAGCTCCGTGGATGGCCACCAGCGCAGCAGCCAGTGCGCTAATGCGCCTCAGCGGGGCCGGGGGCCGTGACAGCCGCAGCGGCGGCAGTAGCTGGCGGTGTCAGCTGACGTACACGAACGAAGCGTTGTCGCACTTGGAGCCTGCGGCGGCAGGGTGGCAGTCGGGTTCACCTATTTGCCAGCAATCCTTACTGCGCCCAGCAAGGTGCTGGGCGCAAAGCGAGGTCACATGCGTGTTTCTGCAGCACGGCTTGTTATTGGAAGCTGGCGGTCGCTTACCGTGTGCCCCGTGTTGCCATGGCGGTCCCCCTGTGCAGGAGGTGGTGTCCACCGACCCCGCCGCCGGCACTGTGCGCGCCCGCTGCATGAACAGCGCCATGCTGGGGTGAGTAGCTGCTGGGGGGCACACATATGCTTGACACATGGCTGGGTGTTACTCAGGGGTGGGTGGAGTGGCTGCGTGGTTGCGGGTTGGGCTTGTAGGTTAAGCATGAGCTCTGACTCAGGCTGCTTGGCACTCGTTGCATGAAAGAGATGCGGGCATGATGCGGGGCCTCATCGCTGCCTGCTGTGGCCGCCAGTTGCAGCCAAGAATGCGTGTTGCGCCAGGCTCATCAGGCTCCCCGTGTGGTTGTGAAAGCTGTGCGCGGGTTGCCCTCCAACCGTCGCCAGCGTGCCACGCGCCCGCTCTCCCGCCGCGTTCCTCCCACTCACTCGCTGCCTTCCCCTCGCCCCTCGCCCTGTGCCCGTGCAGCGAGCGCAAGAACGTGAACCTGCCGGGTGTGGTTGTGGACCTGCCCACGCTGACGGACAAGGACGTGGACGACCTTATCAACTGGGCCCTGCCCAACGACATCGACTTCATCGCCGCCTCCTTTGTGCGCAAGGGCTCGGACATCGACACCATCCGTCAGGTGCGGTGGCAGAGTCAGCATCAGGGGGGGCCTTGGGGCTGCGGCCGCAGAGAACCCAGCTTTTGACCAACCTCCCGCGCCCCCGCTCATCAAGAATGCTGCCGCTTGCCGTGTGTGTTGCGCCACGTGATCCCCCGCCACGTCAGGTGCTGGGCGAGCGCGGCAGGTCCATCAAGATCATCTCCAAGGTGGAGAACCAGGAGGGCATCCAGAACTTCGATGACATCCTGGCCAAGACCGACTCCGTCATGGTGGCGCGCGGTGACCTGGGCATGGAGATCCCCACCGAGAAGATCTTCCTGGCGCAGAAGATGATGATCCAGAAGTGCAACTACGCCGGTGCGTTGCGCGGCCGGGTGTTGCGGTTTTGTGGACGGGTGTGCCCACCATATCGCTACGACGTCAAGAACAGGAAGCTGCGGCGCCCTGTGGCCGTGGCCGTTGTCGGTTGCGTTAGGTGTAGCGTCCTTAGGTAGAATGCCCGCTTCGAAGGTGCACCCAGCCTGGAACCGTGTGCCCTGTCTGCCCTTTGTGCCGTGACGCACGCCCGCAGGCAAGCCAGTCATCACCGCCACGCAGATGCTCGAGTCCATGATCAAGAACCCGCGCCCCACGCGTGCCGAGGCCACGGACGTGGCCAACGCCGTGCTGGACGGCACCGACTGCGTCATGCTTTCGGGCGAGACCGCCGCCGGCAACTTCCCGGTGGAGGCCGTGAAGGTGTGTGGGGTGGAGGGGGAAGGGGGGCGCGGGGCGCCTGTGGAGGGGCTCTCCAGGCGGCACGCTGGAGGGGCGGGAGGAGACGTGCTCACATGGCTCATCTTTTGCCGCGTCTCGTTCCTCCGCTCCAGCCTCGCCACGTGTACTCCGGCGCTTCCATGGAATCTCGCTCTGGACACACGCGCGTGTACACACACACACTCTGTTCCGTTTGTTTTGTGTTTCACACACACACACATGCTATCACGCTCAGGTGATGACCAAGATCTGCCGCGAGGCTGAGGCCTCCCTGGACTACTACGCCATGTTCAAGAACATCCTTAAGCAGGCGAGTGCGCGCGGCGAGTGCGGCCGCTGCAGCCACTGACAACAGCGTTGTGCGCGTTTCAGTGATCGCCCACATGTGCGGAGTACCGCGCGCATGTCCGTTGCCCCGGCGCCCATATGTGCCCACGTGGTTGCCGAAACGGTTGCTGACGTGGCTTTTGTCGTCTTGTGCCGTCGTGGCCGCAGGCGCCCATGCCCATGAGCCCGCTGGAGTCGCTGGCGTCGTCCGCCGTGCGCACCGCGCACAAGGTGCACGCCAGCCTGATTGTGGTGCTCACGCGCGAGGGCTCCACCGCCCGCCTGGTGGCCAAGTACCGCCCGCTGGTGCCCGTGCTCACCGTGGCCGTGCCCGTGCTCACCACCGGTGCGTGCTGCGCGGCGGGGGGGCGGAGGGCTCGGGTGTTGGGTCCGGGGGGCTGGTGGTGGGGGGGTCAGGGTTTGGGAGACTGAGAAACAAAGCGGGTGGGGACCGGATGGGCTTGGGCGGGGTGGGGTGGAATACAGCAAGTTCGAAGCAGTTGCGGTAGTTGCGGCTACTGAAACATTGTCTGCCTTAGCGCCGGGGCTGGGATTTGGAATTGCGGCAAGTGTGCTGCTGCCGCTGCAATCCGCCAGCTGCCCATGCCCTTGGCCCCGTTGCCCGCCTGACCTGCGCCTCCCGCCCCGCTCCCGCCGCTGCCTCTGCCTCCTGCAGACTCGCTCACCTGGACCTGCAGCGGCGAGGCGCCGGCGCGCCAGTGCCTGGTCACCCGCGGCCTGATCCCCGTGCTGGCGGAGGGCAGCGCGCGTGCCACGGACTCGGACACGACCGATGAGATCCTGGCCGCCGCCATCGAGCACGCCAAGCGCGCGCGCTACTGCGCCAAGGGCGACTCCATCGTGGCCCTGCACCGCATCGGGAACGCGTCCGTCATCAAGATCGTGGACATCAAGTAAAGCGGACACGCACGCATCTGCATGACGTGTGTGGGTTGCTGCGTGTTTGGTGCGGAGCGTGGCGGCGGCGGCGGTAGCGGCGGCTGAAGGCGGCGGCTGGCGTGCTGAGTCCTGGAGGCGCGTCGCTGCTGTCGTCCTGCTTTTGGCGGCGGCGTCACGTTGCGGTCAGCGGGGGCGCTCCAGGCGAGGAGCGGTGCCTTGGTGAGCCAAGCCAACCCATATGAAGCGCCGGCTTGGCGGGGGAGGCGCCGGGGCGCCGCCCAGCCAACGTACAGGACTGAGTCTGCAGTGCAGCAGGAGAGGTCGGGCAGACGGGGGTTGCACCAGCCGTGCTGACCCCGCATGTACAAAACTGTTCCTTCGTGTCTGTGTGTTAGTGAATGGGTGATGGGTGGGTTGTGTGGGGGATGATTGGCTAACGTCAGTCGCACAGGTGAACTGCGAGAAGATGGAGCTTGATAACAAATCGGACAATCGAGCCTATCCGGCGCGCCGATTCCGGGCTGTCGGTGTGGGCAAGTGCGTTGACATTGGTGTTGGAAGCAGAGCTGACGCGTGTGTCACAGGCCGTTGGTTTGCTGTGCCGGGTCTGATAACACTGCTCTAGCTGCGATGGTGGTCGCACAGGCACAAGGATAGGGGCTGCACGGTGGGCCGCATGAGCGCGGCAGGTCCGCGGGAAACCCGGAAAGAAACAAGGGTACGTACATGCTGTCTTCGAAGGCGCCAGGGAATGTCGAAGAATGATGGATTGGCAGATGTCAAGGCTGGCCAGGGCCTTGCAGGTTTAAACACTCGCGCGTCACATAGCCGTGTGCACGATTTGCGCGTTCGGCGGTGTGTTTGCTGCGAAGTGGGGAGTTGCATGGAAGAGCGCGTGCACCGCAGATAGGCACTCGAGCAGGGCCAGGCTGAGCTAGGCAGGACGAATGGAGGTACGCGAATCGTTACAACTCGCCTCCGAGTTTGAGGTATGTGATACGGTGGGCACTGGGCAGTCAGGTGGGCCCCCGGACAACTTGTGGCGCTACGGCCCAGCCGGCACTAGGCACACCGATGGGCCCCCTGCCCCCTGTCAGGAACGGCTGCCCCTCCTCCAACTCCTTGGCTCCCGAACGACCATAATCACCTGTCGCTGTTGCTTCCAAGGCTTGATCTAGCCTCGCTGCTTTGAGTGTACGTGCATACTTCTGTGCACAATGTTTGCTAGGGGAATCCGGATACCCGGGCGGCCGTGCCGATCCTTTCGGCCGCGCCCGGGTCGTGGCGTGTCAGCGTGTAAAAGCTCGGGGACAGCCATCTGCTGAAGTCAAAAGTGGCAAAGGCAGCAAAGGCTAGACGCAGACTTACAAAGACAAGAACCACAACGTGATACTGTAATTTACAACAGCAAATAAAGAAGGCAGCTCTTGACGACTCCGAAAGGATGACTAGAGCCGGGTAATACAGGTTGCAACTCTGTCAGTATTGTTCAGGTATCACTATTATAACTTACAGTACCTAGTAATGCCTAAGACAACGCCACTCGTCTTCCGTGACGTGCGAGCATGGCGGAAGGAAGCGCTGCGCGTAAAGCTGCCAACGCGAAAGCCGATGAAGGGCCTCAAAGTGGGTACTGGTGTACATCAATAATTGCGCACGCCAGGGACTACTGGATGATACATGGGACTAAGAGTCAGGGCCGCGGGCCCTCAGACTCCCGCCCACCCACGCGTCTGCGTCCCTAGGTGGCCAGGCCCCTCGCACCCCTGCGGCCCTGCCCCACCCTGACAGGCGTCCTGCTGGCCCGCCAGCTCCAAGTGAGCCGCTACTTGGATCCGTGGGGAACGCCGCAAATCACATGGGTGCACTCGCACCAGATTGTGCGTGGCTTCAAGGTGAGACAACGCCGTGGGCTGGACGGGATGAGACAACCTTGACGGTCCGCCGCCTACGCAGCCCTCCCTTACCTCGACCACCCCTTGCCTCCTTGCCCGCCCTCAGGTTATTGTGAACCTCTACGACATCTTGCCGCCCCGCCTCAACTCGTGTCTGTCGGGATGCGGCCTGGGCGGAGCCTTCCACTCGGGCGTGGAGGTACGGGGCAACACCATGGGGGCAACACGGCGGGCCCATGGCTGCGGTAGGCTGCCCTTTACCCTCCAAACCCCCCTCCCCCCTTTCCACACACGCACACACATGCCTGCTGTATGCACATGGCAGCCTCCATTCAGGGCCACAGTTCCAGCCATGTTAAGGCTGTCGCTCATCAGTTGACCCCGCACGCGCCCACAACATCCCCACTGACCAGGTGGCAGGCACGGAGTACGCGTTCGGCGGCGCCAGCGCTGAGGACCAGGGCATCATGGCTCTGACCCGGCCGCTGTACGTGCTGCGGCGGGAGGCGGAGGAGCTGGTGAAGGCGGGACAGGGTGAGTCAGCGCGGGGGGTGGGTGGGCGGGCAGGGCAGGTTGCGGTCTTGGGGCAGTGACGCGCAGGGCGGATGGACGCGCTGCGGGCCGGGCCCGGCCTTGGAGATTGACGGTGTAGACAGACGGATGACTGGCGGATGGCTGCGCGATGCCCGTGTGCCGCACGCTGTGTGTGCACACTGCACAGATGATGCCGGCTCTGCGGCCGCTGCGCTGGGGTGGATGCCGGCGCTGCGGTCTCGGGCGGTGGTGGGGTGGTGGCTGGGCAGCCTGGCGGAGCTGGACGAGCAGGTGCTGAGGCCGCTGTGGCTGCAGGTGGGCGAGCAGGGCGGGTCGGCTGGTGGTGCCAAAACCTGAAGGGTTGTTGGGAAGACCGTAAGGAGCAGTGAGTGCCAGTGCGCGCGCCCTGGCGGCTGCTTAATGGGTACCCGGCCAACTCGGCTGCTAGCAGCCACATTCCGTAAACCAAGTCGCCGTGTGTGTGTGTGTGCGTGTGTGTTGCTACCGTAGCGTATCGCGCTGCAAAACGTGTTAACACTCCAAACTTCTCACTGCTCCAGACTACCGTACTTGCGCCATGCGCCAGACTCTGTCAAGGGCTCTGCCCATGCACCACGCCTAACCACTCGCTGCGCCTGGCCTCCCATCCCATCCCGCACCCTGCAGGGCAGGTGGGTTGGCCCCGCCTACCGGCTGCTGTCCCGCAACTGCAACCACTTCTCCCGTGCGCTGTGCGGCGCGCTGCTGGCGCACCCCAGCTTCAAGGCAGCGCCCGGCAAGTCCGACCCGCTGCGCATGGTGCCGCGCAAGGTCACGCGCCTCAGCAGCCTGGCGGCGGCGCTGCGCTGCTGCACCGGCCGCATGGACTCGTGAGTGGGCTGTGTGCGCCGTATTGTTGCCGTAGTGTTGCCGTAGTGTGGCATCAGCCCTTTACCATGTGGGGGAGATTCGCGTAATTACTGCGGCGTGCACCGCCCACCTGCAGGGTGCGGGTGCAGTTGCTGATCGAGCCCGTGCTCCTCCTTACACGGCCTTGGTTCTGCCTTTGCGCATGTGTGTGTTCGCCACGCAGCCCCATGCCTCTGGCGCCCTACGCGCTCAACCTGTTCCAGGGCGAGCCGCGCAGCATAGTCGGCGACCTGCCGCCCTGGTTCCGGCTGCAGCAGCAGCGCCTTGCGACGGCCGCCGCAGCCACCGCGGCGGCGGCCGAGGAGGGCAGCGTGGAGGGCGCTGACAAGGCCGCTGCTGGGGTCGGGGCGGTCATAGCAGGCGCAGGCGCAGGCGCACACACACCGGTGGAGCGTGGTTTGGAGCGTCGCAGTGCGGCAGTGAAAGCGGCCGCGGCGGCGGCTGAGGCACGGGCGGCGGCGGCAGCGGCGAGGGCCTCGCCCACACGGCTAGGCGGGGTGGTGTCCGTACCCGAGGGAGGCATGCGGACGTCGCAGTTCGCGACGCCACCTAAGCAGGCAGCGTCCGGAGAAGCTGCAAGGAGGGCGAGCCGGGATTACGCAGCCACGCACGGAGCCGCGGCGTTCGAGAGGGGAGCCTTTGGCATGCCTGCTCTGGCAGCAGCTGCAATCGGAGGGGTGTCCCATGGAGAGGGCCCTACGGAAGCTCCCGGGTTTGTGGCGGAGGTGTGTAGTGCCGAACTCTCCACGACAACGGCCTCGGCCTCCGCTTCCGCGTCGGACGGTCCCACATTGCCTATGCCGCTGGCCACCCGTCTGGGTCCGCCGCAGGCGCCTTCTGGTCGCACTGCAGTGGCGGCGCCGGGGCTGCACGGCTTGGCTGCTCGCAGTCAGAGCAGGCGGCGCGTGTTTCCGGACCCGTGCTCTTCAGCATCAGGTGGAGGCCCGGGCGCGGGCGCTGCAGACGGTGCGGCCGACGCGGCTGCAGATGCAGCGGTCGCAGCGGTCATGTCGTCGCGGCGGGCATCGACGGTGGAGGAGGGAGCTGGCGGAGCCGTGCTGCCGGATCCTGCGGTCAGCTCAGGGGGCGGCGGCACTGGGATGCGAGCAGGGAGCGGCAGCGCCCAGCGGCTCAGTGCAGAGGTCCTTCAGCACAACGACGGGCAGCAAGCGCAAGCGAGCGGCAGCAGCGCTGCAGCAGGTCTGGCGGCTGAGGTTGCTGGTGGCGTCAGCGCAACGCCAATCTTGGCACCTGTGACCCCGCCAGGTCCCCACCAGCGGCAGTTGCCGCCCGCACGCGCCCCTCTGCCGCCGCTGCACCATGGCGTAACCAACTCGGTCGGCACCCATGCAAGCGTGCAAGGCGCCAGTGCTCGCGTGCCATCGGCGCAGCCACCGCAGCGATCTTATCATCCCTCAACACAACCCGTGCCATGTCCGGACCCTCTCACTCCAGCACCGCCCACCGGTCGTGGCGGCAAAGCGCCGCCGCCGCCCCATCCCTCACCTCCTCCAGCACCTTCGCCGTCCCCGCACCCGCCCAGCGGCGAGCCGCCACGCCCTTGGAGCGTTCTCTCGGGCGGTTTTGTTGACCTGATGTTTGACCGGTCAGCTCAGCCCACACCCGAGCCGCCCCCAGGCGTTCCTGCTCCAGACCCAAGGGCCGCACAGCTATCACTACCGGGCGCTGCGGAGGCTGGCCGAGCAGCAGGCGACGGCTCAGCTGGCAGCGGCGGCGGCGGCTTGGCGGCGGCACGCCCCGCCACCGTCAGCGGGTCCGGGACGTCTGTAAGCAGGTGCCGCTCTGGACGCAGCACGCCAGTTGAAGGCGCGCTGGGCGCCGAGGCGGGTGCTTGCAGCGTGGCGAGAGCGGCTAAGGCAAGGTCGCCCATCCCGTTGCAACGCGGCAGCGGCGGAGGAGCAGCGGTCCGCGTCAAGGCTGCAGACGCCGGTGCTTCAGGGGGCGTGGGCGGCGGCGCAGAGGCGGCCATGCCGACATCGCCACTATCAAGGTAGGCCCTAGCTGGCAAGGCCGACGTCATGTGTGTGTGTGTGTGTGTGTGTGTGTGTGTGTGTGTGTGTGTGTGTGTGTGTGTGTGTGTGTGTGCCTGCGCCACATGCGACATGAGCCGCGCTCCGTTGCTGCCCGCTGGGGCTTCCTCTTGCGCACAAGTATGGCATCTCAGCTGACATGACACCACCATGGCTGCTTTGTTTCTTGCGTAACTACGCAGGTACGAGATCATGGCGGCCGTGGACGCAATCGGCAGCAGTCATCGCGCCAGCCGCCATAACGACCGATCAGTCAGCGACCCATGAGCCCTGCTGGCGGCGGCCTCAAGGAGAGGAGTAGTACTGCGGCGGTCAGTAATAGTTCTATTGTGCGTATGTGTGCACAGGTTGTACAGATGTTTCATGCTTGAATGAGGCTGAGTGCCCATGAGGCAGTTGAACGAACGCTTCAAAACCGCTGCATATGCATGTGGATGTGTAGGCATGACTTTTGCACAACTTGCGGGCAGACTAAGCCCCTGAGCACGCACAGCTAGTTGTAGTGGTCGATGCATGGAAGGAGGGGTGCACGGGGATGGGTTCCCTCCCCCTGCTGGGCCACAATGCGAAACGCTAACCATGTGTTTTGTGACTTTCTTTGAACGGCCAGGGGGGCCCGCTCCGTCATCTTACCTTCTGGCATGAAAGGATCATTCATGGCTCATAGCTTTGAAGCACGTAAGGGTCATGCCTTAATCTCATTTCATGCAAGACCGTGACAGGGACTAGGAATTAGCTGCTATCAGCCAACCTTGGCTGACAGCAGCTAGTGTGTCGGCGTGCATAGGGTGAGCGTGCCCGGTTGATCGTGTGCCGTTTCGGGGGCATGCACTCGGGCGCTGAGTTCAGGGTGAGCGTTCCGGGTTTTGTTAGGTGCCCGCCCTGACCCGGTCAAAAGTTGTTCTGCGCCAACAGTGCTACTGGGGCCACGACTTGTCATCTTGTCTTTGTGACTCAGATGGTGCCTGGCGGTGTCGGTATGTCTGCAGTGTATGTATTTCTGAGTCCCTTTTGAGTCCCGTCCGGCTCTGGTGTTATTCCCCCCATCTAGCTGTCATAGCCCTCCCCCCTTCGCCCACGCAGCACGCACGTTGCAGGCTGCTGCGACTGTGAGGCTGGTGGTTCGCGTGTCATGCAACTGGGGGCGGGTACCGTAGTTGTGCGGGCGGCAGGATGGAAGTGCATGTATGAAGTGCAGGGGCTGTTGTATGAGCGAATGGTGGAGCTGCGAAGTTGCCTGTCGGTGCGCGGCGGGGCTGGGAATGGGCAGTTGTTTGCGTGCGGCACGGACTGGTCAGATACCGGTACGTGCCGCACTGGCTGGCGTAAGGCTCGGAGGTAGCCCGTTGGAAGACTGCAGGCAGAGCTCTGTGCATATTCATGAAGTGCAACAGTAAGCGACAGGGGATCAAAGTTCGTAGCTGGCCAAAGTCGGCTGGCGCTCCTTGTCACCTTGTGGCGAGCAGAGGTTGATGGCGGGCACGTGATGCCGTTCAGGACGAGGCCAGCGGTCAGGCCGGCATCGGTAGGCGTTAAAGGGCACCCACCACCGTCGACAGCGGGGGAGCGGGCGTCGGCATGACCTTGCCCGTCACGAGGCGTGGGGCAACGCTACGGTAACGGTAACACTACATTGCCTTCCACTTTGTGTGCTCCATCGTACGCACGAGGATACTACTACACACGACATCACCAATGATAGCGACAAGCCGCCGTCAGCCACAACAATCTCGCTAACTAAGCACGCGGCCTCTTGCACAGCTGGTCCCAACGCTATTCCCCAGTCCCAGCCGAAATATCACTTCTCGGGTCATTCCCTGGGGGATGACGAGATTTTGGTTCGCGTTGTACGCACTGAGCGGCCCACTGTCCACTACACACTGTACCTACCTCGCGCACACGACAACAGAATTGCGTACACCACGGCACGCTGCCCCAGACGTCTGCGCATCCATCCATTGATGCCGCCAGCCTAAAGTGCGGGGCATGTGGTACCATACGCCTGCCGCCTCTTCATTCCAGCACCAGGCCTTCACCTGTGCCACTCTTGGGGTTCAAGTTCTCCATTCAATCCCACCGGGTATTAAGTATACCGTATTCAAGGCAGCATATGCTCTGCATGGCCCCTTGTATGATGAATGCCAGTCCGCCCCCATGAGCCTAGCCCTCCATGTGGCATGTGCCACACCCCAAGATACTCTACACAATACACCCAACGCACACATGCACGGGTTTGTGAGAATTATACAACAATGTCGGCCGACAAGACATGCAAGCACTGCAGAGAGCCCACTGCAGTATACTTGCAGACACGAGCACCTGTGATTCAGCTCGTGGCCAGCGCCCTAGCGGCATTACCGTACGGTACAATGCCGCTCTACAGGTTTCACACACTACAATTTGCACCTTCTTTCAGTCCGTGCAGAACTGCGGCAGCCCCAAGCACGCCGCGTCGCTTATCATGTTAGTATCCGCATCCCGACATTCCGGCCCATGCCTTGTACTTCGCAAGGCAACACCGCACAGCCCACGCCCCGGAAGTAACCGGGCAGAGCGGCGTGCATACACAACGATGCTATGCCGGGGCATTCTTATGCCGCCACAGCAACTTGACAACCTATTCGTCCTTGTGTGTGCTGACGTCGCTGGCCTTCTTGCCGCCCAGCAGCACCGCGAGGGCCGCGGTCAGCATCTTGTAAAACCAGTACGTGTTGAGCGTGTTCATCACCACAGCCGCAACGCAGTAACCGAAGGTGCCGCCCACCGGGAACGGCGAGCCGCCGGGAACCCAGCGCTCACGCAACACGTCACCGACCAGGACGACGCTCTCGATATAGCCCCAAGCAATGCGGCAGCCGAAGAAGACCAGTACCATGCAGATGCCGTTCAGCACGTACGCGCGGGTGTTGGCCCAGCCCGCCTTGTACATGAACCAACTATGGCGAACGGCAGGGCAGGTGGACGGGGATGTGCCAGGGACAGGGGGCAGTTCATCGCCGGTTAGGGTCAGGGGCAAAGGTACGTCAACCAGAGCGCAACACTGTCATGTGGGTTGCATGGTACCGCACAATTGGCATTGCCTCTCTTGCTCTACGCGCCTACCCACGCCACGCTCACCGCAGGTGCACAAAGGTTGTCGACAGCTCCCACTGCAGGAAAGCCGCGCCTGTGAAGTGGCGACAAGGCAGATTTGGGTCATAAGTCCTGCTCAACAGTTTACAAATCAGAAGTCAGAACGCAGTAGGAGGCCATGTAGTGCTGGCCGCCATACCCCCCATCACCGGGCATTGCCTGGCTTTTGTTCATCCCGCAGCGCACCATGGTAGTGGATAAAGCCTGTCGTGACGCCGAACGCGTAGGCGGCGTGGCATACCAGAGCGTGAATGGTGTACAGCGGGCCCTCAAGCGCGAAGCGGGAGGCGCACATCACCAGGTCGTGCGCAAAATAACCGGCAGAGATGTAGCAAACCGCATAGGAAAGCGGTGTGGTCTGGAACATGCGGTTGGACTGGAATTGCGGGTCCAGGAGGATGAGGAGGCCAAGGGGGACCTGGGGGTTTGCGGACGGGGGCAAGCGGAAGGGGCAGAAAGCAATTCCTGGTAGGTGAGGTGGGTGGTCGCTTTTTTTTCGCCAGGAACCGGCCCACGCACGGTGCAGCGGGGCCGGCCGGGTGGAGGAACCGGGCTGGCAGCTGGGCTGGACGTCGCGACGTTGAGCTCGACAAGAATCTGGGCCCCATCGTGCCCCTCGTCGTACCTGTCTGTCCTAAGGTAACACCCTCACGCGCAACCGCCGCCACTACAGCTGTTAAGTTTTTCTCGGCACCAGTGTTGCAATCAACGCGTTGGTCGACTTCAATTCACTTCCTTTGGCCGGAATAGTGCAACATGGGCATCGTTTCCACAGCTGTGGCGTACTGGGTACGGTGGGCCCCCTTGTGCAACGCAAGTTGTTATGTCCCCAAACGCTCTCAGCAAGGCCTCAAGCGGTTTCGTTACGCACGGGCACCCAAATGAGCGTTTACTGCAACACTGCTTGGCACCCACCTGCACGGTGTTGTGGATGGTGCCCACAAGTCGTGCCACAGTCTGTATGGCTGCCCCCTTTGCCCGCCGCAGCTGCTTTTTCGCATCCGCGTCTTTCGTGGGCGGCTGCACGAGTATACGCGTCAGCGTCGGCACCAGCACTGCGAGCAGGACGCCCTCAACTGCCCAGAAAGCAAACGCGACGGCGGCGATGCATGTGTAATCCCGGAGCAAGCCCTTCGGTATGTGCGCCAGATAAGGCTGCGCCAGCTGAGCTGCATCTGTAGCTAGCCCTGAAAGCTGCTGCTCAAGAGCAGCGAAGGCAAAAGTCATGTTGTGACCTCCGACGCTCGCGCGTTGTGCCGAGTTTGACTTGACCTCGAGCAAGCCGTCTGATAACTAGATTAATGATAAGCACATAAGTTAGAGGTTCTTTAAGCCGCTTGAGCTGCTACAGGTATACATTCCGCAAGAGGGGAGGACTAAGAATGGGTTCCCAATGAGTGAGACTTGCCCAATGTCCCCTTGACCGAGAGTGACAGTATCACCATCATTGTAGTCTTGCCCTTCATGTTCACGGATGCACCAGAACTGTAAAGCGGAAAGCTCGTAATTGTTTGCAAAGCAAGCTTTGCCTTATGCAGCTGCATCCTGAGCATACGTGATACGCGATGGGGACTCATTAAAATGCAAGGAACACCTTGCAGGACTTTGGGGACGGAGGACCACCACCTGGCCGAGCTATCGGACTTGGAGTGTCGATGAGCAGTCGCGCTGTAGTATTGGCTGCTATCGTTGATGAGGAGCATACCGTTGGCCGCGCGTCCACGGTGGCGCGCGGCCGTGACGCCTGCCGTGACGCTCCTTCTGCCGCTGACGCTCCTTCTGCCGACTATCGCGCGCGCCAACTCCCCGTTTGTGGACAGCTGCTTGCAACAAGTGATGCCAAAACTGGTGTCTGGGTAAGGCGTTGTCGACGTGCACTCGGCGTCGTTAACCCCCACCCGGCCCCTCGTCCTTCGCCTTTACCGCGGAACCTCTGTCCGTCACCGTCCCCGCGCAGGTGCGAGTCCATCCACGCGCGCGGGCAAGGCCTCACCAACAGCAGCATACTGAGCCCCGTGACCTTGCTCGCGGCAATTAGCAGCTGCCTGGACTCAGGCGGTCAGGTGCGTCAGCAAGTTCTGTACTCTGGCCTCTAACATGCAGCCCGTGCTTGCAGCCTCAGTAGCAGCCAGGCCAGGCTAGGGCAGGGAAGGGAAGGGAAGAGAAGGAGGGCAGCAGGAGGTCGCAATACGGCAGGCTGATGCCGCTGATTCACAGCTGCACCTGCCGTTCAGCCTGGTTACCGGCCTGCCCCGCACAACCCAACTCAACCTGATCTACACAGGTGATATCGGTTATGGCCCCGAACCTGTCTATCGCCAGCTACGTGCGTGCGCTGAATTTTGTCCCAGCCGTTCCCAACGGCTATCCTGCGCCTAGCTTCGACATGACGCTCCTTCCGATCGCCGTGTGGGGCCGAACGCTGGCACAAAGCGCGGGTGTGCGACCAGCGCTGCTGGGGCTGGAAAACAACGCAACGATGCCACCGAGCTACGACGCGTGGATGGTGAGGTGGTGGAGCATGGACGAGCCAGCGGGGTCAGGGCAAGCAGCTGCATGACATGCATGATGGGGATGGAGCTCGCCGGAGCTCTGGTCAAGCTCTACGGCGTGATGGCTGCGGGCGGAAGCAGCCCGCTCTCAGTAGTGCGCCATTCTCACGCCTCATTCCTCTTCCTCTGATGCTCAGGTGGACCCGGTGGCTCTGGCGGACCTGTATGCGGCCGGTATGACACTGGACCTGAGCCAGGTGAGGCCAGCTCCTGCAGGACGCGAACGCAGGGGGCCCAGCTGGGGCGGGCGGGCTGTGAGCTAATGCCGATGTGGGCGTGGGACGGCGGGTCCTTGCAGGCACGGGCAGCCCGACCTCAACCGGTCAGGTCCAGCCTGGCCGAAGCGGAGTGAAGCTGCAGTCCAACCGCAACGTCTTACACTCATGGTCCGTGCCGCTCCGGCGGGTGCAGGTGGTTCTGGATCCGTTGTACAAGGACCAGATTGCGTTCCACCAGATCCACCAGCTCTTCCGCGGCAGCGTGGTAGTGGCGGAGGGCACCGTGTCATCGCTGCCGTTTGGCGGGCTCATCTACCAGGTGCGCGTCGTTGGTGCCGCTCTCCTTGTTGGATGGTCATCTGGCCTGCTTGACGTTGCGTGGCGCTTTGGGCCCGGGGGCTGTCGGCACGGACGGGGCCTTGGCCCTGCACAGCAGCTGCGACCAATCTGTGCCTGGCGCACCTGTACGCGCGCGCCGGCCTAACTACGGTGTTCATTCCTGCGCATACAGATGTACTACCGGCGGGACGTGTTGGCGCAGCACGGGCTGGACGTGCCGGCCACGTGGGATGAGTTCCTGGATGTGGCACGCATCGTCAACGGCACGGACATGAACGGAGACGGCGTGCCGGACTACGGCGTGTGCTTGCAGCGGCCTAGATGTGAGTGCGGTTTGGGGCCTGGAGAGTGGAGGCTACAGGACCGGGCTGTTTTTATTCTTTATGATGTTTATGTTTATGTTTATGTTTATGTTTATGTTATGGCTGGCGCGCGAGATTGTCGGCCGCATGGCCGAAGAACTGCCGTTGCCTTGCTGAGCTGGTTCTGCAACTGTTACTGTGTAGACTGCTTCAACGGATTCAACCTGGCCAGCATCTGGAGCAGCTTCGTGCAAAGCGGCGGCACGCGGCAGGGGGCCTTCTTCGATCCAGACACGATGGCACCGCTGACCAACAATTCCGCCTTCCAGACGGCCATGGAGTTGTGGGTGGCTCTTCGGGACTACGGGCCGCCAGACGAGTCCACCGCGCAATGCCTGCCCTTCAACATGCAGGTTTGTTGGGGACGGGGGCGACATGCGCGCGGAGCGGCTTCACTTCCATGCTTCTTTCTTGCCCAACTTCACTTAACACACTCCTCGTACCCCTTGCTCCCCCCGCCAGTTCGTGCGCGGGCGCTGCGCACTGACGCTGAGTTGGGGCTACCAGCTGAAGGCCAACACCTTCCTGCCCTTTTCCATGGTGCGCAACAAGGTCAGCGTGGCGCTGCTGCCCGGCAGCACGCACGTGCTGGACCGGCGCACGGGCGAGTTGGTGCTGTGCACCTCGCGCGCCGTGTGCCCATACGCCGCGGAGCTGCCCATCCCCGCCGACACCAACAGCACCAACAGCAGTAGCAGCAGCAAGAGCAGGGTGCGCTACATCCAGACTGGGGTAGACGAGACGGGCCGCCCAACGCGGCTGGTCAACCGCGCGCCGTACCTGGCGCTGGCCACGGTCTCCGCGGCCATCAACAGCCGCGCGTCGGTGGCGGCTCAGTCTCTGCTGTTGTCGGTGTTCGCGCATCTGTCCTCGCGCAACATGTCGTGGGATCTTGTGACTAGCCCCTTGACCGAGCTGGGTCCGTACAGGTGGGGCGTGCCGGGGCCCCTGAGGCTTGGGGCTTGCGATAAGTGTGTTAGAGGCGGAGGAGTGAGCAGCAGGTAGTGTTCAATGCGAGGGCAAGGGTCAGCAGGAGTACGCTCGGCATCAAAGTTGCGCGCCCGCTGGCTGCAGATACGAGCACTTTGACCCCGCCAACCTCGACATGTGGACCCAGCGCGGCTACCCGCGGGAGGTCATTGCGGAGTTTTTGCAGGTCATGAAAGCGCAGGTGCGTCTTGCGGGCGGGGTCCGGAGTCTTAAAGGCACACTGGATGGATATTACGGTATGCAATGAAGACACAATAGCGCCAGCTGGATCATAGCTGCTTGCGTCATCTTACGTCATCTTGCCAATCTGCCGCTGCTGTTTGATCATGTTCAGGTGGACAGCGAGAACGTTATGCTGGAGGTCCGCACCGCTGACGCCTACGCCTACCGCCGAATAATGGATGTCTATGCCAGTGGGTCTATGCCGTGGGCATGGCGTGTGGCCGGGTGTGCATGCCTGCGTGTGTGCCAGCGTGCGTGTGTGTGTCGCTCGTAAAAGCCAGCGTGCGTGTGTGTGTCCGGAATCCAGGCGTGCTGATTTGTCGGGTACCTTCATACTTACGGCAACGCCCGGGTCCTCCCCCAATCTCCTGCACCCAACTTGTTTGACCTCATCACAGCCCTTGTCAGCGAGAGAGCCATGGAAGCGTGAGTGGGCGTTGGGTGGCGGGGCGGGGCGGCCGTGCATGCGCGTGATTGGGTTCTTGCACAGAACGGGCCCGTTCGCGGCAGCCGGCCACCATCGCGGTAGCCTGTGTGCGTGCAAGTGGGTTCGCGCATGCGTTCTGCTTGTGCCCCTTCAGCCTGCTGCTGACAACGCCCTTCCCTTCCTTTGCCTTGCAGGCCCGCGGCGGTGGCGGCCATGTCCGCGGAGCTGCAGGGCATCTTTGGCCGCAGCAACCCCCGGTTCGACCTCATCCGCCACTTGTACCGCTACAGGTAGCACTTGCAGGCGACTGGGTCGGGCGCGGCGCGACTCCTCCCGACGGCGGGGTAACTGAGCACGGCATGTCGTAGTCTCACAAGCTCGCGCACTTAAACTGCAAGTCTCACTGCCGTAAGCACCCACCCGCATGCGCTTTGCTCTCCCCTATGTGCAGCATTGGCATCATAACGGAGGGCGGGACGCCGCCCAGTGGCGGCGGCGGCGGCTCCGGCGGCTCCGATGATAGTAATGTCAACGTCGTGGCCGTCACGGTGCCGGTGGTGCTGGTGGTGGCGGTGGTGGCGCTGGTGGCCGTGGCTGGGTACGCGGAGGTGCAGCGGCGCAAGCGGCGCGCGCGGCACTCCTTGCACAAGGGGCACCCAGGCGTGGGCGAAAACACCACGGTGCGTGCTGCCGCGCCCTGTGCCCTCCCACATGCCGCCTCCGTTGACGTCGCACTTATGGCGCCTCTCGCCGGCTTCCTACGCCTGAGATTAGCTATACATCAGCACGTGATCGCACGCCTGCTTTATAATCGATGGCTTTACAATTGATTCCGCTGTCCGCCTGCAGCTTATTGTGAGCGACGTGGAGGGTTCCACGGCCCTGTGGGAGATTATTGAGGCGAGCGTGATGGACACCGTCTTCGACCTGCACCACGACTGTGAGCGAGCGCCGCCGCTGCTGCTGCTGCTGCTGCTGGGACTTGGGGTTGAGCTTGGGCTGGCAGGGCGAATGGGGCGGCCCCACGCGGGCGCGGTCGGGGCAGGGTCGGGCAGAGTCGGGCAGGGTCGGGCAGGGTCGGGCATACGGATTTGTGCAATGGTACTAACGCATGCCTGTGCTGCCTGTGCCCAACCTCCTGACGCAGGCCTGCGGCGGACATCTGTTCGCTTCGGTGGCTACGAGTCCCAGACTGAGGGTGCGTCTACTGCTGGGGTTCAGGCTGGACATAACAAGCCGGGCAAGGAAAGACCGGGCGCTGCAGCTTCCTGGGGCAGCCGTCCATGCTCGCGCTTGAGTGGCTGGCACCAACCATTCCTTGGCGCCCGTCTGCAGGTGACTCGTTCATCATCGCGTTCCACCACCCCGACGACGCGCTGCAGTTCTCTCTGGCGGTGCAGCAGGTGCGTCGCTGGGAAGCCCCGCGGCTCTTATGCGCATGCGCGTAGTAGATTTACGGGGGACCCGGCACAGGGCGATGCCCGAGATGACGTGCCAGACCAAACCGCACACCCGGCCGCCATTGTGCCCGACCTCGGCGCCTCTTACCCTCGAAATAATTTAATCACCACTCCGTATTCGCTTTGGACGGCTGCCCCCTTTTGTCTTGTCCTGCTTTCCCGGTATCTTTGTTGGGCATGGTGTAATGGACCCGCCCCTCCTCCGCAGGCGCTGCTGGAGGAGCCGTGGCCGCGTGAGCTGCTGGAGCACGACAAGTGCCGGCCCGTGTGGCTGGCGCGCACGGCCGCCGAGGTGCCCCTGGAGCTTCCCTTCGAGCCGGCAGCCGGCACCTCGGGCCCCCCCGCCACAGCTGCACATCCAGTGGTGGTGCAGACGCCGCCGCAGCAGCCCCAGCAGCAGCAGCCCCAGCCCCAGCAGCAGCCGCACGCAAACGGGCACATCCCGAACCCGTCGCAGCGGGTGCAGTACGGCGGACACGGGCCGCGCAGCACCGGTGGCGGCAACGAGGGCATACCCTACACCGCCAGCCGCCTCGGCACGCCGAGCGCCGTAGAGGGCACAGCCGGACCGGCCACCGCCACGGCGGGCTCGGCCGTAAGCGGGTGGGCGACCGGAACCGGCGTGGGAAATGCTGGGGGCGGCTCAGGGCGAGCCTTGGTCGGGGGCAGCGGCCGTATGAATAGCCTACGGCGCATCCTGGCGTGGCAGGGCAGCAGCAAACGCCGCGTGCACAGCCTCAACGGCACGCCCGACGGCGCCGCCGGTGCCGGCAGCGCGGACGCGGCCATGGCGGCGGTGCTGGCGTCGCATGACGGCGGCGGCTGCGGCGCCAGCACCAGCGGCGCCGCCACTAGTGACGCCACACCGGGTGACATGTCCCCGCCCGGGACTGCATTAGATGGCCGGGGGACGCCGTCGCTGCTGCCCGCGTCGCGCATCCTGACCGTCGGCGACGCGCTGCGCGCGATGTGGCGGGAGGTGTCCGTCGCAAACGACCCTTGGGGCGGCAGCGGCAACGTTGCCAGCGGCGCCGCCATGCGTTGGCAGGGAATGAAGGCGGCTCTGTCGCTGCGTCTGCCGGCGGCGATACCTAACTCCATGTCGCGGCCGCGACAGTCGGCGTCAGGCATCTCGATCGGGGGGGCGGCGTCAGTCGGCAGTGGTCCGACCTCGCCGCCGCGTGCGGGGAGCCTGCAATCCGTGTCGCGAGACGGCTGGCACCTTGCCGGTGGCGGCAGCGGTGGCGGCGGCACCGGTAGCAGGCAGCGCATGGCTGCCGCAGCGGCGGGGCCTGTAGCAGAGGCACGGTTGCTTTCCACGAGCGGCGACGGCAGCAGCGACAGCGGTGGCGTGGGTGTCGACGGCGGTGCAGACGAGGACATTGCTGCGGCGGAGCTCGTCGGTATTACTATTGGAGGCGGCGAGGGCGAGAGCTCGGGGGAGGAAGGGGAGGAGGTGGTGGATGTGGTTGTGGATGCGGGTGCGGGCCACAGACGCACTGGAGAGCTTGGGGACAGGTCGGGGTCTCAGCGATCCTTGGCGCGGCGGGTGCAGTCGGAGAGCGCCAACAAGAGCCACTTGGCCCAGGTAGCGGGCTCCACGCTCCTCGTGCAACGCGCCCTGTCCGGCACCGCCGGAGCGGAGCTGCGCGCGCGCCGCCGTGCTGCTGCTGCGGCCGCCGCCGCAGCAGCCAGAATGGCGCCAGTTGCGGCAGTGGTGAACGTTGCAGACGTCGCAGGCAGCACCAGCGGCGGGGCCGTGGCGGCGACGGCCGCAGCCGCCTCGGGCTCCACCGCACACAGCGTGAGCCTCGCCAGGGCGTCGGCCGCCATGCTGGGGGCGGGCCACGCGACCGATGCCCCTGGCAACTCCACCCACTCCTTCAGCGGCTCGCGCCTTGGCAGCAAGACGTTTGGGCGCCGGCTGCTGTCTGCTCTCGTCGAGATGGCGTTCGGACCGGGCAGCGAACAAGGCGCCGCCAGTGGCGCCGGCGGGGCAACTGAGGACAGCTACGCTGAGGGCAACACCGGCGGCACCGCCGCACAGGATGCGCTGGATGCCAATGGCACTGCCGGCAGCAGCCGTCGCACAACACTGGGCAACCTGGCGGCACCGGCGGCCGCGCTGTCGGCGCCGCCTGCGCCTGCTGTGCCCCAAGCGATGGCCTCGGCTCCAGCCATCACTGTGGGTCGCGGCCCCAGCTCACGCGCGTTGCCGTACGCGCGCAGCATGGCTCGGAGCGAGGGCACGCCCTCGTACGGCGCGGGGCGCCTGGCGCCGGCCGGCAGCGTGGGCGTGGATGCGGCAGTGGTCAGCGCGGAGCAATGCACGCTGGTCCGGCGGGGCCTAGCGGTCCGCATTGGTAAGCTGTTACCGTAGTGGTGGACTGAGCGGGCGTCTGCCGGCTCGCCGTGTTGCCTTGCATGCAAAGGGCCGGGACCGGCTTCCCTCGCCGGCTGCACCGTGTGTCGCCATGCTTCAATGCGCCTATGCGCCCACCTCACCACTGCCTCTCTCTGTCTCTTGACTCTGTTGTAACTACGTCAAATCATGACCGGGGTCCCCCCCTCTGCTGCCCCCTACTCTGCAGGCATGCACACCGGCGTGCGTCATGCCACTGACCTGGTGTACAGCGACGTGGCCGCGAGGTGGAAGTACAGCGGAGAGGTGCTGGCAGCAGCGAAGGTGGGATGGGCGGGGGCGGGGGCTGGGCGGGGCGGGGCGGGGAGAGCGGCTGCCCTGCTTGACGAGGCCACGCAGCCTGACCAGGCAGACCTTGTAGCGACGACGTTTTTTTTGTCTTGATGGTGCACGCCTGACAACGTTCGCCCAATATGCCGGGTGTGCCCCGCAGGCGGTCTCCGACGCGGCCAACGGCTGCGAGATCTTGCTGTCCCGCACCACCCTGGACCGCCTAAGCCCCGAGCTGTTCACCCGCAAGGCCGTGTGCCTGCTGTACCTGGGCCGCCACGTGCTGCGCGGAGGCGACCCCGCAGCAGCAGCTGCCGCTGCCGCGGCGCCGGCGGGGCTGGCTGCCAGTGGCGCCGCCGCCGCCGGGGCCGCCGCCGGCGAGGGCCCGGCGCCGGCGCCGCTGGCGCCCGGGAGCGTGGCGGATTTGTACGGCGCGTACAACGCCCGCCTCATGGGGCGCATGGGGCTGTACCGCCCGCCTCGTACGGCCGTTTGCACGGGCCTGTCTTCGTTGGAGGCGCCGCTGGGGCGGGCGGCGTACGTGCTGCTGGTGTCGCCGGGGCTTTCGGCCATGGCGGCGCACAGCGACGGCTGCTCGGAGGTGGTGCTGGAGGCGCAGGCGGCGCTCGGGTCGATCGCTGCCGACCAGCTGCAGGCCTGCAGCGGGGTGCCGGCGGCGCCAGGCGCCGGCCTGGGCGGGGGCGGCGGCGCAGGTGGTGGCGGCGGCATGGGGGGCGGTGGCGGCGCGGAGATGCTTGCCGGTGCAAACTCGGCTGGCGTGGTGGGCGGCGGCGCCGCCGGCACGGTGGTGGGCGTTTTCTCGAACCCGTACCAGGGCATCCTGTTTGCGCTGCAGGCGCAGGAGGACCTTCTGAACCACCCCTGGAGCAGTGACCTGCTGACGCATGAGCAGTTCGAGGAAATTGCCATGCCGGCGGCCGCGGCGGCGGCGATCATGGGCGATGCGTCGCCGCAGAAGCCCGCGGTGGCGACGAGTCCGCAGCAGGGGCAGGCGCCGCTGTCCCCGCGCGGCCCGGGCTCGGCCGCAGCCAGCGGCTTCGCCACTGAGCCGCACAGCCTTGGGAGCGCCTTGGGCGTGGGCATCGGCGGCAGGTGGCAGAGCAGTGGCATGCGCCGCTCGCAGACGGGTGTCGCGCATTCCACGGATGGCGAGGCCTCGTTGGCGGCCGAGCCGCCGCGTGACGGCCGCAGCTCGGCACAGACGCCGCGCGGATTGCGGCTGACGCCATCGCGCAGCAAACTCTTTGGCCTTCTTGGCATCTCAAGCGCCGGGGGTGGCGGCGGAGGGTCGCCCGCAACGCCACTGGTGCAAACCGACGGCGGCGACGGCCGCTTCAGCAGGAGGCAGCGGTCGCCGGCGGAGTCATTCGATGGAGGCAACGCAGCCGCCGCAGCCGTCGGCGCCATGACGTCGCCGGGCACGGCGTTGCTCGCACAGCCAGCGCCGCCCAGTAGCGCAGGGCCGGTGCTATCGACTGCGCCGGCACCGATGCCGCCTGTGTCAGAGGGCTCCACAGCCGACGCAGTGTCAACGCCTCACGCGGTCCAATACCGGCAGCCTGGGACGCCCACGGCGGCCGCTGAGGCGGCGGCCGCTGCCGCCGGCTTCGCCCGGGCCAGCGCGCCCGGCGACATGTCGCCCCGTGCAGACCCTCAGGCGCCGTTGGCGGCGCTGGCACCACCCGCTCACTCCAGCAGCTCCTTTGTCGCCACCGTGGCGGCAGCCACAAGCGGCGACGCGGCCTCCACCGGTGGCCGCCTGCACGCCTACGCCCCGCACCTGCAGCCCATGTCGCGCACCCCGTCGCGGCTGCAGTCCGCGGCAACGGGTGCTATGGCTGCGGCAGCGGCAACGGGCGCCGCCTCCTCGTCTCTCATCCCGCTGACGACTGCTGCCGCTGCGCCTGCGGCGCCCCCGTGCGTGCCGTCTGGTAGCGCCCGGTCTCCGCTGTCGTTCACCACTGCTACCGCCGGGCCGAGCACTGGCGACGGCCAGCACGCGCTAGAGGTCACTGAGCGGACGTGGGCTGCCGCCAACACAATCACAGACTCATGGGCGGCGGCAGCGCCCCGGACAGGCTCCCACACGGCCACCATCAGCGCCACCACCGCACATCCGGCAGGCTCACTCAGCACCACGGGTCCCGCACCGCTGCTGGTGGGTGCATGGGAGGTGGCACCCCGCCCCGGTGACTTCGTCGGCGTGGTCGGTGGTGGCTGCGCTTCTGCAGAGGTTATGGAGCCGGCGCATAGGCTTGCATTGGCGCCCATTCCCGAGCCGCAGCAAATGCCTTCGGCGGAAACCCAGCCTGGCGCCTCCATCCCAAGCACCCTGCCAATGGCCGACGAGGCGGTTGCGGCGCCAGAGCTGGGTGCGCAGGCGCCGGCAGCCTTGTTCGCCTCAGCGTGGCCCCAGTCCGCTGCGGCCCAGCTGCCGCCGCTCTCAGAGCATTCCCCGCTGCCCAACACCAGGCCAGGCAGCACTGCCTTTGACGCGGCCTCCATCGTGGGTGCAAGCGTCCCCGCGGCTCCCAACACAGCGCACGGCACCGCCTCAGCTCCTGCAGCGGCAGTGGCCATGGACGGCGACGTTGGCGGTGGCGGGTCGCTGGTATTATTTCGCGGGCCGCGCATCAAGGCGGCTGTCACGTACGGGGTGTTCAAGGCATTCCTGGATCCCGTGTCAGGTGCGTGCGCGCTTTACTGCGGCCCAGCCCCGTGGACCGGCCAGAGGCGGTGTTGCGCAGAGCCCTGTGCGCCCCGTGCCGCAAGACAGCCGCCTGCCCAAACCATGCACATACATACATGCTTCTGGTTTCATGTGTCAACACGTGCTATGTCCTTGTAACCCCGCCACATGCCGCAGGCCGGATCCGGTATGACGGCAAGCCGGCGGCGCAGGCGTCCAAGATTGTGTCCTACGCCGCGGTAGGCATGGTGGTGGCCTCCGTGGAGGCTGTGGACGCCGGCCATGCCGATAAGCAGGAGATGCTGGTGAACCCCATGCCGGACGGCGCCAGCCACGGCCTCGGCCTGGGGCCACACTCCTACTACGGCGCCGCCACGCCGCGCGCAAACATGGTCAGCACCAGCGGGCTGCTCGCTCCCGGCTATTCGGACGCTGGCAGCGGCGCTCTTGGCGGCAGCGGCGCTCTTGGCGGCAGCGGCGCTGCGGCGGCTGCGGCTGCTGCCGCCTTGGGCCCCTCGTCCATCCACAGCCCGCTCAGCCCGCGCGATCGTGGCCAATCCGCCTCGCTTAGGCTTCCCGCCATTGACGCAAACGCGGCGGCTGCGTCCGCGGCGGCGGCGGCGGTGGCGGCTCAGTATGAGGCGTCTGGGCGGGCCTGCGACGACCCAGAGGGCCCGAATGCAGCCGTGGCGGCGGCCGCAGCTGCGGCCGCGGCCGCACTGCTCAACCTGGCACCTGACGGCGGCGGCGTCCTTGCCCGCTCGCGCAGTGTTTCCCTGGACGTTGCCGGCATTCGGCGAGGCCTCGGCCTGGGCGGATCGGTCAACGGCGGCAGTGCGGCCTCAGCCGCTGCGGCTGCGGCTGCAGCGGCCACATCCGTGACCACGGACGCCGCCAGCATGACGCGCTCGGACTCGATTGCCGCTCTGGCAGCACTGCTGAGCCCCACTGGCAGCACCAGCCGCCCGCACCAGCACCAGCAGCACAGACAGCACCAGTACCACCAGCACCACCACTACCAGAGCCCCTACCCGCACCCGCAACCCTATCACACCCACGCGTCCGCGGCGCCGCGCCCTGTCTCGGACCTCGAGATTGATCCCGACTACCGTAGCAGCAACAGCGAGCCCGTGGCTCCCGAGGGCCGGCTCATCATTGGCACCTCGGCCGCCGCGGCAGCGGCGGCAGCTGCCGCCGGCAGCAACGGCAGCGGCGCCGTCCGCGGCGGCTCTGCATCTGGCGAATCCACGCCCCACTCCGGCCCCAGCATCAGCTTTCAGTACGCAGCGTCGCTGGCTGCCAGTGCGCTTGCTGGCGAGCGCGCTGCCAGCGGGGCGCAGCAGGCTGCAGCGCGGCGCGTTGCAGCGGCGGGCGCGGGAGCTGGCGGCAGCGGCGCGGGCGCAGGTAGCGGCGGCGGTGCAGGCGCCGGCAGCGGCTCTGGAAGCATCAGCGTGGGCGGCCTTGTCGCCGCCGCTGGCCTGTCGCCGCTCGCTAAGCCGGACTCGCGCCAGGTGTCACGCAGCGCGATGCGTACCATGTCAAACCTGAATCCGGACAGCCGGCAGGCGTCGCGTACCGGTCTACAACGGCCCAGCAGCATTCTCGCTGTCGCTGGTGAGCAACCCAACCTCCTCTCACTTTTCCCCACAGCCTCTTGGCATCCATGCAGAGCATCACGTCTCACTTGGTGCCCCACTGCCCCTCCTCAATAACAGGGACTGCAGCCGTGCCGGCGCGCTCCCCGGAGGGCAGCCACCGCGGAGCCCCGCGGCCAACCTCTGTCGCTGGCACCGCAGCGCCTGTGCTGGCTGCGGCGGTTGGCGCGATGCCCGTCCTGCCGTCGCCGCGCCAGCGCCAGCCGCTGCTGAGCGACACAGAGGGTGACAGTGATGACGCGCCTGCGGGCGGGCAGCTGCTGGCTGCGGGTCTCGAGCGCGCCGCTGGCGGCGGCGTGCGGGCCGGCGAGGGCGAGGGCGAGGGTGCTGCGGCAGAGCCCGCCACGTTTGTGACCACATCACCGCTGGCTGTCGTCTCTGCAGCTGCGGTCGTAGCTGCGGTTGCAGGCGCCGGCTCGGCGGGCAGTCTCTCGGGCCGCCCCCCGCGACCGCGCGGCGCTCCGGCGCTGTCGGTCCCCGACAGTGACGAGGTGCCGCACGCCGCAGCGGCGGCAGCCGCGCCTCCAGCGGCAGCGCCTGCGGCGGTGGCGGCGGCAGCCACGATGGCGGGCGTGGCGGCTGCGCTCGCTACGTTGCCGCCCGAGCCTTCACGCATGGACCCGACACACGTGGGCCTATTGGAGTCAGGGGCCGACCTGGAGGCAATGCTGCCGCCTCCGCCGGACCTGCAGTCGCCGGCGTATGCATCGCGGTCCATGGTCAACAACGGCACTGCCTCGCCGGCGACGGCCTCGCCGGAGCCGCCACAGCCTCAGCTGCAGCCGCAGGGGCGGTCGGTCCGGGGTCTGCATGAGGCAGCGTCAGCCGCCTTGTTGCCGCCGGAACCGTCACAACCTGCCGCGCTGACGTCAGCGAGCCCGCAGCCGGCGGACGCAGCGCTCCTGCACCACGGCCTCCGCTCCTCCTCGTTGGGCGCGGCGTCCGCGGCCGCCAATGCTGTCGCAGCCGCGGGCACGACTGCTGCCGGCAGCTTGAGTGCGGTGCCGCAGGACCCTGCACGGTGGCCGCCCAGCCGCGGCAGCAACATGCCAGCCGCGGCCGGCCCGTCCCGCCTGAAACGAAATGCGTCCGCGTCTAGTGCCGCCATGGTCCGCGGCGGCGGCAGCCTGCTGCCGGTGGCGCTGCGTCAAGCCAGTGAGCGCATGGTGCGGCCGGGCGGGGCCGGCGCTGTTGCTGCGCCAGCATCCGACGTGCTAGCGGCACCCATACTGCCCACGCTTGGCGAGGTGCCTGGCGACGCCGAAGCAGCGCCGGCCATGCGAGCGCTGGCGCCAGAGGTGCTGTTAGGGGCGGCGGCGGCGGCGGGCGCGATGTGGCCGCCGCCGGCAGGCATGTCTGTCTCCGCTTTGGCGGCACCACACGGGGGCGCACGGACCGAAGGAAGCTTGATTGCATTTGCGGCAAGTGGCGCCGGCGACTCGAACGGTGGCGACGTCAGCGGCACGGGCACAGGGACCACGGGTGGTGGCGAGAGCGAGTCGCAGCTGGCTGGGGCAGCGGCAGTGCCGGCTCTTGGCCGTGTGCAGGTGGGCTCGCCGAGGCGCACGGGCAGCATGGGCAGCGGCGTCAACGTCAGCCGCAACCGAACGGTGCGAGCGGTCTCGCATCAGAACCCGCATAGCACGGATACGCAGAGCGTCGCCGGCGCCCGGCTGAACCGGCCTAGCGCGGGTGAGGGCGGAATGCCTGCCTCGGCGGCGCCAGCTCAACTGGTGGGCAGCAGCGGCTGGTCAGGCGCGGCGAGTGCGGCGGCGTCGCAAGCGGGCGGCGGCTGGGCCTCACAGCCGGCATCGCGTGCCGCGTCCCGGGCAGCTAGCCGCAAAGCATTGCGCAGCGGCGCCGCTGGCATGGTTGCGGCTGCCGCCGCGCCTGTTGTCCGCAGCGGCGCCATGCCGGCAGCACTGGTGAGTGCGCCGCCCATCGGCGGGATGGCGGCCGCACGCCGCACAGGTGTTGTCGGCGCGGCGGCGGCGGTCCCATGGAATGCTCAGCAGCAACAGCAGCTGTCGGGCGCTGCAACAGGCGGCGTGTCTTGGCGCACAAACTCCTTCGCGGTCACTGCGGCCCCCGCCGCACAGCACTCCGGCAGCCACGCAAATCTGGCCCTTCCGCCGGCGTTCTCCGGCCCTGCCCTGTACGGAACCGCATCGGGCCGTGCATTCCCGCTCTACCAGCCGCAGGCGCCGCCGCACCAGCCGCCGCAGATGCACTCCTCGCAACGCCTGGCATATGCCGTCAGCCCTGCAGCCGCCGCAACGACGGCGGCCCCCGGGCTGATGGCGGCCGGCGCCATCTCAGCCGCCGGGCCGCTTTCTGGATCCAGCGTCGGGCTGTGGCCGTACCCGGTGCCTGCGGCGGCGATGCTTGCTGCGGGCGGCGGCATCGCTGCATCCATCGGCACCGGCGGCGGAGGCGGAGTTGGGGCGCAGTGGCATCCGGATGCGACGCCGTCGGTGCGGCTTTCACATCAATTGGAGGCCGTGGGCATGGACGAGGTGCGAGCACGTCTTGTGTTGTTGCATGGGCTCACTGCCGGGCTTTGAGCATTGAGGACGTTGTGATTCTTGACCTGCCCCTCCCCAGGCTGCCTGGCCTTGTATGACCCCCACTCCTTCCCCCCACGGCCACCAACACACGTGACACGCAGGTGACCATGATTCCTGTGGCGCTGCGGAAGCGCGCCAACTCCCAGCCACTGGTGGTGTACCTCTGCCGCTTCGCCAGCGGGCAGCGCGCCGCCGAGGTGCAGCAGCGCTTGGTCAGCATGGGGCGGGGCGACCCCACCGCCGCGGCCGCCGCCGCCGCCACCGCAGCCGCGAATGCGGCCGCAGCGCGCAGGACCGCCACCGCTGCGGCCATTCAAGCGGCAGCCGCGAACGCCGCTGGGGACAACGCGGGCGGCCCTGGGGCTCTGGGCTCGGACGCAGCGGATGCAATGCTGGGGCCCATGTCGGCAGCCCAGGCGTACCTGCCACCCATGGCCTCACCGCTGCCACACACCGCCGGCGAGCGCACAGGCGAGCGCAGCAAGCTCTCAGCCAGCGTGGCGGCACTCTTCTCAGGCGGCGGCGCGGGCGGCGCCGGCGCCGGCGGCCTGCGCTCTTTGCACAGCCGCATGCCGGTGGCGAGCTCCACTGCCGACGGCGGCGGCCGCGGGCCGCCGGCGTCCATGTTCCCGCGCCGCGCCAGCCTCACCAGCCGCATCACAGGCCAGCCCCTGCCCTCAGACCTGGGCCGCCGCAGCGCAAGCGTCGCTGGCATGATTCAAACCGAGGGTGGCGCCGCTGCCAAGGCCGCTGTTACAGCCCCCGGGATCGAGCTGCTGCCCCTGGCGCAACTCACCGCCGCTGCTGTAGCACAGGCGGTGGGGGCGGCGGCGGTTGTAGGCACCTCTGGCGCCCCCAGCCGCAGCGGTGGCGGCTTCATGCGGCGCTTCAGGAGGGCGAGCCTGGACATGTCGCAGCAGCCGGTCAAGAAGCGGCACGGCCGCAGCACGGCCTACGGGGCTGTGGAGTCGGTGGGCGAGGTGAGCCGCGTGCTGTTTAGTGTGTTTGGGAGTGAGCGTGAAGCGCGTGAGGGAGTGAGCGGCGTCTGTGGGCCAAGCTTCGCGTTAGCAAGCACAAAAGACCCTGGCTCATTCCTGGTTGCCCTGATCTTGCGTGTAACGCGCTGCCCGGGATGCCAACCAAAACACACAGGCCCGGACCATGAGCGTGAAGCGCGTGCAGCGCAGCACTGCCGGCGGCATAAGCGGGCCGTTGCACATGCTGCTGCCGCCCGCCATGCGCGGCGCAGGCGCAGGCGGCGCCGTCTCGGCTGCCCTGCCTCAGCTACCCTACTACTTCGGCGCCGCTGTCGCGCCACAAGCCGCGTCGTCGCACTACGCGCATTCGTCCTACAGCACCAGCGGCATGCTTTGCCACGGCGCCGGGGCCCCGGCGTTGGGGCCGCTGACGGGGGCGTCGCTGCCGGCCAGCTCGGTGGCGGTGGCGGTGGGCCCTGACGCCGCCGGCCCTACCCACGCGGTCCACGTGGTTCGCTCGCTGGCGCCGTGGGTGCCAATGTGCAGCCACGGTGGCAGCATGCCGGACGAAACCACCGGCTCCGCCGTGTATAGCCACCCCGGCGCCGCCGCCAGCGGCTCACTGGCCCTGTCCGCCGCCACGGCAACCACTGGTGGCGCCGGCGCCGGCAGTGTGGGCGGAACCGGCGGCAGCGCGGTGTCGCTGGCGGGCTACGCCTCTAGCACGCAGCACTCGGACTCGGCTGTACCGGGCTCGGGCGGCGCCATCGCGGCGGCGCAGGCGGCTACGGCCGCAGGAGGCGGTCCGGCTGTGGGTGGCGGCAGCGCCGCGGCCTTGGGCACCGGCGGCGCGTCGCTGTCGTCGCAGCAACTCATCGTGTTGGGCCTGGCGAGCGGCAGCAACGCGGTGCTGCCGTCATTGGGCGGCGGCATGGGCAGCGGAGCTGCTCCAGTGGTTGGTGGTATGGCAGCGGGTGCGGCGTCTGATGCTGACACGGCAGGGGCGGCAGCGGCTGCTGGCGGTAGCGGTGGCGGCGGCCCGCTTCACCCGGGCGCGTCCTCGCGGCACATGCAGCTGCCGTGGCAGGAGCACGGCAGCCTGGGCCCCGCCGGCGGTGGTGGTGCGGCGGCGGGCATGTACATGCTGCTGCCGGGCGCCGGCATCAGGACCACGGGCGCCCGCGTTCCGCCGCAGATGAGCATGATGACGACTCCAACGGTTGAAGAGCACGAAGAATGCCTCGACTAATCGACTGATACTGGCAAGAGGAAGTGGGCCAGGCTTGGAGTCTTGAGGCAATCTGGATGGACGGACTGAAACAAGATTGGGGAACGACAGCCGGTCATTCTTCCTGCATACACCCATGCATCGCATATTGTTATGTCGTCTTGCACACAAGATGTCGCATCGTATCGCACCCGCGTGCGCTTCAGAAGCATGCAGCCTGCATGCACATCTTCGCATCATGCCTCGGTTGACTACTTCGCAGTATGGTCACGGACGTTCAGGGTGTTGAGCATTTGGCTGTGGCATGATTTTCTAGCCAGGCTGTGCGTACCTATGCTTGCGTTGGCATACTGAACCGCGCAAGGTGAACACAACTATAGTGCATGTGCACAATGGGGACGCAAGCATGATGTTGATAGTGCATGTTTGGCTGTTATGTTGCATGGCGCTGTCCTGGGAGCACCAGCAGCAGCAGGGGGCCGGGTGATTATGTGGGGCGCGGTGTATGGTGGCGGCATCCTGTATGCTTGAGAGCCGTCTCACCCCGGTCAGTGCACGTGCTTGAGCGCTGTGCCGCAGTAGGGTGCCAGTACTTTGGGGCGATTGGGACAGGGTAGGATGAGCGGCCGTGTATCGGTAGCGTTGTGAGGTGTGGAAGAGATCACCGCACTGCCGCTGGGACCGGCACGAGCATCAAAGGGGAGACCAATGATCATGTTTAAAGACCAAAATCTTGACATGGCTGCCATCCCGTGCCAGGGACCCTCGCTGTCGACTCGTCCCTGCCGCATCAAGTTAGAATTGCACTGCAGCGCAAGCAAGTGTATGTTACACGCTGAGGCTGTCCCTCGATTTAGCACCGCAACCATACGGTTGTCAGCTGAGGAGCAGTACCTGCAAGCCACTCATCAGCATCTACACTAGGGCGATAACGCCTGTATCGTGTGTACTCAGCTCTGCATGCTTTACTACTGCAAGTCTCCAACCGCTCGAGCCACGCTTGGGCAGGGGTGCACTTGGGCTGGGTAGACCACACCACGTCCCGACGCGTGTGCAACGCACTGCCATGATATCGCACGTACATCTCACAGACGCTTTGGGTGACATGTACTCAAGACTGCGCGACAGCTGCGGTCTGCGGACGGTTTCTGCAGACGGCAAACTTCCACTCATTCACGCTCTGTCATGATAGTGCCCAGGGGTGCCACTGACAGTGCCACAGCGCAGCTTGCTGAAGGCTTGTCGTCGGGCTCCCCAACGCGCATCCCCTACACTACCGCACTACCCGTGCCGGCAGCTGTAGTCCTGATTGTAGCACTTCCTGCACTTGCCGTTGGAGATTTCGCCGTGGCAAACGCGGCACCCAGCGCTGGGCCCCTGCGTCCCTGGTCACTTTCCCATACTTGACTCGAGTCCATTGCGCCTCCGACCCGTCACCGAAGTTGCAGTGCAATCATAGTACAATAAAATAACGCGCTAGAACAGCTGGCTGCGGCGGTGCTTGCACTGAACACTTACACATGCCAGACCCGCTCCCACATACTCACCAGCCTCCGCTGCTCCCCAAACCATGCGCAAAGCCCCTGGCTCCGCATACTAGTGCAGGCCAAACGACATGTTATCAAGCGCGATGGCGAACGCGCGCCGCATGTCCTCGATGGATGCATACGCGGGCATGTTGAGCTGCAGGAAGCACGTGCGCGCCTGCGGCAGCAGCGGCGCCGAGCGGCCGGTAGCGGGCGTCGTAGCAGCAGCCCCTGCGCCTGCCGCCGGTGCTGGCGCTGGCGGCGCGGGCATGGGCGCCCCCCCGTCAGTTTCCATGGGTGCGGGCGTGCGGGTGCCTTGCTGCTCCCGGGCACGCGCGGCGTGCCCTTGAGCTCCGCCCTCTTCCGCTGGTGCTGCCGCTGCCGCAGCAGCAGAGGGATTGGCACCAGTCGCCTCACCGCCAGCAGCCCCATCCGCGGGCTCAGCCGGCTCCGCACTCATCTCGGGCTGGTCGGCCTCCGCGGCCGGCAGCGACGCTGCCCCAGCGCCCTGGTCAGGAGCAGCCTCGGACGCAGCAGCCTCAGCGCTGTCGTGCTCAGCAGCGGCAGCGGGCTCGCTGGCTGCGCGAGGCGACCGCGCCGCGCTGGCAGCGCCGCCGTCGCCGCGTGTCTGCGGCTCTTCAGGGTCAGACTGCTCCTGCGGCTGCCCAGGCTGCTGCTCCGGCGCTGCGCGCGGTTGCTCTGCCTGCCCCGCTGTGCCACCCTCCCCGTGCATAGTTTCGCTCGTCTCAGCGGAGCCCGCGCTCTCGGGCGCCCCCGCACCGGCCGCAGCCGCGCCGGCGCCACCGGGGGCCGCGCCACTGCCCGCGCCCTCGCCAGCGCCGCCAGGCGCCCCCGCGGCGGTGCCGGCGGCGCCGGCGGTTCCGGCTGCACCAGTGGGTCCGGCGGCGCCGGCGGCTGCGTTCTCTCGCGCCGGCTCCGGAGCGGCCGGAGCCGGCAGATCTTGCAGCGAGAGCGCCAGCGCCATAGCCAGCTGCCGCTCGAACTCCTCCTCCTCGTCAAAGACATCTTCGTCCTCCATGTCGTGGCCGTGGTCGTCATGGTCGTCGTGATCGTCATGGTCATCGTCGTCATGATGCGGCTCCTCGTGGCCGTCGTGGCCGTCTTCCGCATCGTCGCCGCCATCGCCGTCATGGCCCTCACCCACCCCCTCATCACCACCCGCCTGGGCGGCCCCCGCCTCTGTCTGCTGCCCCTGCGGCTGCGGCTGCTGCTGCTCAGGCGCAGGCGCCTGCATCTGCTCAGGCGGGGCCGCTGGGCCTGCGTCGGGCGCGCGTGCGGTGTGGGCGGTTGGTGTCACGGGCTCCCCAGGCAGCTGAGCGGCTGCCACCGCCACAGCCGCCGCCGCCACAGCATCCGCTGCCTGTGGCTGTGCCTGCTGCTGCTGCGCCGGAGGTGCAGCCACTGCAGCGCCGGCGGGCGCGGGCGCCCCGTCGCCGGCTGGCTCGTCCACTCCCTCGCTCTGGTCTGGGTCCTCACCCTCCAGCCCATCGCCCTCAATGCGGTGGGACTGGGGGCCTGTCGCGTTCACCGGTGTCGCGGGCGTCGCCGCTGCTGCCGCCGCGCCAGCGTTTGCGGCGGCGCCGGTGGTGTCTGGTGGCTGTGCCGCGCCTGCACCCGCGCCTGCGCCCGCGCCCGCGCCCGCGGCAGCTCCGCCCAGCTTCATGATCTGCAGCCGCTGGTTGAGCGCCTTGAAGCCGCCGGAGGGCAGGTGCGTCATGGCGGTCCAGAACTGCGGGGGGCATGTTCAAGCGGCGAGATGGGGCGTGGGACACCGCAGCTTCGTAATGATGGGTGGGCAACGGGAGCAAGCACAACAGGCGGCGACGGGTGTGCTTGTTCGGCACCTGCACACGCACAAGCAGGCAGGCAGGCGGTCGCACCTGCAGCAGCCGCTGGCGGTCCTCGGCGCTGTACTCGCCCACCAGCTGCCAGAAGAGGTCCAGGGTCGCGCGCTCCTGCGCAATGGACGGCCAGCCGCACACAGCCGCACAATCACCCTTACAAACGAAGCAAATGCTGTGCAACATGTGCTACAATGAGCGTGTCAAGGCAGGTTGTTTAGACTTCCTCGGGCGGCATCGATCACGTATGGCGTACCTCGGGGCCCTCGAAGCCGGCGACGTCGGTGTGCGCCGCCCAGTCGGCGGGCTCCAGCACCGCCTCCCCCGCGGTGATGCGGTTCAGGTCCTCCACCAGCAGCGGCGCGAGGAAGGCGCGGCGCAGGCGCACGTCGTCGGGCAGGTGGTGTGCGCAGTCCTGGATGCCGGACAGGAAGGCGGAGGCCTGCACACGAGAGCGCGAGCGCAGGGGAATGCGTGCGGTGAGCAACCAAGAATGGGCGGGCGCGCGTGTGAGGATCGCGCGGCAGGCACTTCGCGCAAACGCGGCCAAGTCAGTGCGGCCCGCTGCCGCCTCCCGACCTCCCAGTCCCGGAGCCCTTGACCCGGCGCGCCCCGCCCCGCCCGAGGCCCCAGCCCTTCCCCAGCGCCTGCAACCCGTCCTCCGGTGCCCCGGCCCCCTTGCCGCCCGGTGCCCCTCTCCATGTCTCTTCCTTCCTGGAATGGGTGAAACAAGCCCCTCCCCTCCCGATCTCCCACCTGCTCCTCCACCATGGTTACCACCACGTGGTGCGCCAGCGCCGCCACGTAGTCGGCCTTGTTGGCGTCGCTGACCCGCAGTGCCGCGCCGCCCGGCACCAGCTCCACTTCGCGCTCCTGGCCGCCCACGGCGCCGTGCCACACCCAGAACAGGTCCAGCGACTCGGCGCCGGCCATCGACATGATGTTCTGACACGTGGAGTGCAGCTGTGGGGTTCGCAAGAGGGCATGGGCAGGGGCAGGAGTGTGGAGGTTGTTGGGTTGGGGAGATCAAAGGCCGAGAGCGAGACGTGAGGGCTGAGGTGCGGTAACCGCACCAGCACCGCACCTGGGGGTCCATCTGCTGCAGGTCCTGTAGAGTGCCGCGGCGGCCGGTCAGGAAGTTGAAGAGGCCGGTGCTGAGCACCACACCCAGGGGCACGTTGGCGCGCAGGGCCAGGCCTGTGCGGCACACGGGTGAGGGACAAGCACAAGGGCGGGTGTGGAACGGGCGACGCGCACTGCCGTACTAACATTCCCGAAGCTCCGTGCGACCGACATCGTGACCGCCACTTTCAACACGTGCACACACCCGTAGCTGCTGTGCACATGTCCCGCCCCCACACCCACACAAACAGATGTATATACACACACTTTCGCGCGCACGCGTTGCCTCCACTCACCCACGATGCGGCCCGCGAAGCGCATGTAGCCCAGGTGGTCGTCCTGCAGCGCCGCCGCCGCGGAGGGGTGCACCGCGCGCCTGTCCGCCGCGCCGCGCACGAACAGCCCGCGCTCCGGCGAGAACAGGTCGGCTGCAATCTGGCTCAGCCACTCGCGCACCACGCCCATGCCCTCCGCCTCCTGCTCGTCCTCGAAGCGCACGTTGACGCCGAACGGCAGGGCGTCCGCGTCCATCACCTGCGCCAGCAGCGAGGAGGACAGAAAGTGGGGTGGCGTGGCAATGAGTCCGGAGGTAGGACCGGAGGCCGTTGGCGGTCGGTAGCACATTCGGGCAGCGGCGCCAGGCAGCGTCGGCACAAAGCAGCAGCAATGCCCTGTTATGATTCATTGCAGGAACCTGCAAAAGCGAGGTCACGCGGGACGGCGGGCGGTGCTGTCGCCGCTGCTTGCCTGGTAGTAGGAGCTCTCGGTGATGCTGTTGCGGTACGCCAGCACCTGGGGCGCGCGGCGCTCGTTGAGCAGCGCGCCGGTCTCCAGCGGCGTCAGCACCGCAGTCATGTAGCCCTGCCGCAGAGACTGCGGGATGGCGGCGTCGATGGCCAGATCGCGGGTCAGCGCGCCCGCCGCGATCACCTGTGCAAACAGCATGTCGGGTGGCAAGTCGAAGAACAACATGGCATAGGCGCAGCTAAAAAAGAGTAAGCGTACGCGCAAGCGCGTCAACAACCACAAGCGGCCCAACGGTGGCACCAGTGCCTGACTGTCTCGCTCTGGGAAACGCAGGCAGACGCGCCCCAAGCGCCCACGCCACCGCCCAGCCCACGCCCAGGCCCCGCACCACCTGCCCAACGCTCACCGTGGTCACGTACACCTTGCCTGCGCCCAGCAGCTCCCGCACCTCCGCGGACGTGAGCAGCGCGCTCACGGGCTGCCGCACCGCCTCCAGGCCGTCCCGCCCCAGCGCGCCGCCCGCCAGCCCCAGCGCGTCCAGCTGTGCCACCAGCTCGTTCACGGTGAGCGCCGCCGGCATATAGGAGGCGGTGTTGGGGAACTTGGCTGCGTGGTGGTGGTGGTGGGAATGATGGGGCAACTGGATGACGGGTTGGGGGTAAATGCTGGTGGATTGGATGTGGATTGGGAGTGCGGGAGGGGAGGCTCAGGGCCTTTGACAGCGCTGCGCTGCGCTGTGCGACACACTCAACGCGTGGTGCGGAGCCACTCGCCGGATGGGCAACCACCGCACAGAGCCTTAGCGCGGGTAGGACAGAAGCATCTGCGCAACGGCAGCCCCGCCCACCTGTGACCTCGCCCCGCAGCAGCAGCGCCATCTTGCCCACGCCGTGCGCCTTCACCACCGCGTCGTGCAGCCCCTCCGCCACCTCCGTCATCAGCCGGCACAACGCCGCGCGCACGTCCTCCTCCGCCGCCTGCCCGAACACGCCCGCCCCGCCCGCGCGAGGGGTACTGGCCTCCGCCATCTCCACATCGCCGCTGTTGTCGGCCGAGGCGTCCGGTGCCGCTTGCGGCGATGGTGCCGCTGCCGCGCCGTCCTGGCCGGCGCCTAGCGCCGCGCTGCCTGGCCCCGCGCCTGCTGTACCTGATGCTGTTGTTTGCGCCGCAGGAGCTGTGGGTGCGGCTGCGGCCGCGTGCTCGGCGTCGGTCGCGGCTCCGCCAGAGCCTGCTTCGCCCGCGCCAGACGCGGCGCTTGTAGACGCGGCGCCGTTGGACGCCGCACGCTCATCCTGCTCCGCCTGGCTGCCGGGGCCGGCAGCTCCGGTTCCCACGGTGGGCGCATGCAGCGGCGGCTGCAGCGGCGTCGGCGACGTCTTGAACAGCTGGTTGTAGGTGTTGAGGAGCGACGCCGTGGCGAACCACATCGGCAGCTTGGTGGGCGCGGGCGTGGTGGCGGCGGGATCGCCGCGCAGGATGGAACAGATGTAATTAACACTGGACTGGACGCCCTGTGGAAGTACATACGGTTGGTCGCCGTGTGATGGTTGGTGAGCATGCATTTGGGTTAGCTTACGGTCCTCGGGGCTCTCACGATTTGGCAAGTCGGAATGCCAGCTGACTGCTTCTAGGATACGCCAAACCCGGCTCAACCCAGTTGCCAGCTCTGCCATTCCAGGTACCGGCATGCCCAACCCACATGACAGAATACCCAATCCAGATGCCCCGACAACCCAAACCCAGATATCGACAGAGACTGGCGGCCCCGCCGGCCGCAACAGACCCACGCACACCTTCAGGTCTGTAGACAGTTGCCCCAGCAGCACGCGGCCAACCGCTGGCGCGTACTGCGCCGGGATTGCACGCACCACCTCTTTCGCGCGCAGCAGCACGTGTTTGTTGCTTAGCAGCTTGACCAGCTGCGCCTCCGTCGCAAGCGCAGGCATGACAGCGCCCGCAGCCGCCGGACTGGCCGTTGCGCTGCTGGTCGCAAGCTTGAACGCCGAAACCGTGCCGCCCGGTGTGCTGGTGCCAGATGCGCTGTTGCCGCCGGCCGCTGCCACTGCAACGGAAGCGGCAAAGGCTGCCAGTGGCCCCGCCGGCGCGGGCGTGGTGGCGCCGGTGCCGGGGGCGGTGCTAGGGGCGGGGCCCCCGTTGGCCGCAGCGGCGGGGGTGTCGGCACCATCGCCGCTGCCATCGACCGTGCGGGTACTGGCGGCATCGTCGGCGCCGGGAGAATACGCGGGCTGGCTGGCACGCGTGCCCGCCCCAGCCGAGCCTGCTGCGAGCGCCAGCGCCGCCGCCGCTGCCCCGCTTGCAGCCACGGCCGCAGCCGCGGCGGCGCCGTGAACGATCGCCTGCTGCATCAGCACAGCGACGTAGCCCACACATGCCCATGACGGATAATAGGCGGCACCGGAACCGCCGCTGGGAAGGCGTTTCTCCGCGAGCGCTAGCTCATGCCGGAGCTTACGCAGAGCCTCCTCCAGGTCGGTAAGGTCCTGGATGCCGGTGCTGCCGGTGCGGCTCGCCGCTTTGGCCTTGAGCGCCGGCAGCGTCTGCGTGGGCGATAAGATTACGGAAGTCTGTCAAAAAGAGGAAGCAGCCTGGGCATCTAAGGCCGACCTTGAACGCTGCTGGGGGCAGCGTCGGATGAGCACACATCGCAGGCGCGCACACCCCACACCCCACCCGGGCATCCTCACCGCACACAGGGCCGCAACCAGGTTGCTCTCGACTAACTCCTCCAGGAACACTGGGTCCGCAAAGTTGTTGCTAGCCACCAGGCGCAGGGCGCGGCTCGCGAACTCGGGGGGAGGGCCGCCTGTGCTGCTGGCGTGTGACGCTAGCTCCGCCATCCCCGGAAACTTCAACCCTGGTTTCATCTTTGCCGGCCTAGTCGCTGGGAGCTCGCCAGGTGCCGCTGGGGCCGCTTCGTGGGCAGCCGGTTCAATGATGCTGTCCTCCCCGTCACCACGCTCGTGACGCTTCATTACGCCCTGTGACGGCCATAGCAAAAAGAGTCTCGGGATCCCTTCTTCTGTACAAGCTCCGTCAAAGTACGAGAAGGGAATAGAAGCTTTGACGTGAAGTCAATTTGTTATCACAGCGTGGGGCCTGGCGCAACAGGGCCAAACCTTCCTAGGAAACCGATGGTTCTGCGACTTCCAGCGCGGTGTTAGCACATACTAGCTATCTAGCAAGCCGCAATGTGTACACACGGTTTCCATAGGTTTTAACGCCAAGGCATGTCAACGTCTCGGCCAGATAGTGACGAGATGGTTCGCGGTCCCCATCGCCCCCCCCCCCTCGCCTCGAAGTCGCCAACAACCGCCGAACCCGATCATGGCACTTCACGGCGCATACCTCACCTGATAGCATGTGATGGCTCGGCGTCTTCGGGTGCTGGGACTGTCCCCTCTGTAACATCCGCATTCATACCTCACGGAGCATCGAACCCTTTATTGCAGGCACTGAATCCACAGGCTCGTGCACCACCCGCATGGGTGCACAGCTGGTGCGCTGCCACTTGGGCAGTGGACCCTCGCCAGGGCAGGCAGGGGAGCCCCTGACCCTCGCTTAGGGGCTGCTGCAGGTGCCCCCCTGCTTCGTGACTCGTGACATTGCTCACAGGACACCCATGATAGGGTAGATGGAGCATGGAGGGCCGAAGAGCTTTGGAGTGCTGAACCGTCGGGCACCCTTCCTACGACAGGGGCTTGGGTGCCGCGGCTTCGCGGCGCAGCTTCCGTTGGCGCTAGAAGCCTAGAACATACACCAGCTGTGCTGTGCCAGAAGCACTCATGGTCGTCGGCAAACCCGTACTCGGAACATAACACTGCTGGGACGGTAGGCGTGCAGAGGCCCGGGGATGCGGGTAGGAGGGCTCCAGCGTGTGCAGGCGTGCTGCATGGGCAGCATGGCATGTCCTGAATGCACTTCACATAGACAATGTCCATAATCTGCAAAATCTTCATCCCTGTAACTTACTGATACTCGATACATTTAGGAGAGGTCAACGCGCCGCAGTCCCACCAACTTCACTAAACCAGCAATCGGTCGGACACTTGCCGTCTTGTAATCAGGAATGGCCACCGGGACAACTGAACAATGGCACATTAGACCGCAGCGACCGGAGAACCCGGTGGTCTTTTTCGACGTGAATGTTGGCGAGCAGCCGGCTGGCCGCGTAAAATTTGAGCTCTTCGCGGATATTTGCCCAAAGACGGCTGAGAACTTTCGGCAGCTCTGCACGGGCGAGTACCGGTAAGCCCGATCATTACCCACCTAACATCATCACCTCCGAAAATCTATGCAAACAACACATCTTAGCATATTTATGTCCATATCAAAGGACTTGGGATGATTTGGGCTTTGGAGGGTGCGGCGTACAGTATGGGCACGCCCCCGAGTGAGCCTGGGTTGTCCCCACCCCTCACCCACACACACGCACCGCGGGCCGACCAGCAGTGTGAAACGAGCTACCTTGGACTGGGGGCAGTCAGGATTATGTGGCATTTATGGGGCCGCCGAACGGGCGCTGGGCGCATGGAAGCGTGCTGCACAGTGTGGGGTGCCCCGTCCGACCCAACCCCCCTTCCGCACAAGCAACGTACACATCTTACGATATACACGTACACATGTACCCCGAGACATGATACATATGCACATATACACATTTACACATACGCGCCACGTCCGAGTATCGCGCCTGCGCCGTGCGCTCGACTGGCTGCTGACTAGGAGTTATGAAACCACCGCCAACCTTGAGGCTCGCCTCAAGAGGCCAGGCGCGCTGTGGCCCGGCCTGCTGGCCATCGGCTGCGCGCTGCACAACCCGCTGTAGCGCGTAGACGATGGAGAGGACAGAGTACCGTGCCAAAATCTACAGCTGGGGCCGCGTCTGGGGCCACGACAAGGCGCTGCGGGCCGCAGCAGCGGCGCTGCCGCACACTCAGCATGCACCGCAGCGGGGCGGCGGGCCGGCGAAAGACCGGCGGAAGGCCGGCGGAAGGCCGGCGGAGGGCCGGCGGTCAGCTGGGAGGTCATTCTCAAAAGGCGCGTGGCAGCGGCAGCAGCGGCGGCAGCGGCGGCGGGCGGCTCAGCAGCAACATCAGCGGTATCGGAGCACTGCACAAGGTGTGGCACGCTGGAGATGGGCGGCACGCATGAGAAGGGCGGCCGCTTGCGTTGGGAGTCAGGGCGCGTGCGGCTGTGCGCGGCGTGCTACCACAGCATGTACAGCAGCGTGCACAGCGATGAGCAGCGCCAGCTCTCGGCTTCTGCGCGCCGTGCCGCGGTGGCTGCGGGGGGTGCAACCCTGACGACCAGTAGCTGTCCGTGTGCCGGCAGCGGCGGCGGCAGCGGCGGCGGCGGCGGCAGCAGCGGCGGCGGTGGGCAACGATAATTGAATGCAGCCTTAATGGGTTATGGGTGACAATAGGTGACGATAGGTCCGAACGCAAGTCATGCAAATGGGGCACCCTCGGACTACGCATTTGGCCTTGTCAAAGCGCGGCGTGCAACCCCACCAACGCCGCAGCTAGTGCTTCTCTGGGCTGATGCGGTGATAGGTGGCATTGTAGCGCAGCTAGCAGGGTCGGCAGCAGGCTAATGCATCCTTAGCTGCTGTCAGGCGTGAAGCGTCGGCGCACGGCCCCACGAGCCCGTCCACCGCCCTCTCCGCCAGCCTGCCGCCTCTGGACGGCATTAATACCTGTATTTAGCCCTGTAGCAGCCCTGTAGCATCCCCGTCTTGGTAACCACCTCCTTCCAGTGTTTGGGCGGGCTTACCGTGCATGCGTGTGTTACCGTGTTACCGTGTATGCGTGCGGTGCCGCGCTTGGGGGCGTGTCGTGGGCCCCGTACATGCCCCTGTGCCCCGACAACGCTGCCCTCCACCCGCCACCCCTACCACCATCGCCACTCAACGCAAAGCTCTTCCTTTAGAGGCCCTCTTTGCACGGCTGGGAAGTCTCAGGCAAGCCTTTGCCAAATGCGTGTGCAGGAAGAACGGGCTACCAGTCGGATACAAGAATTGCACATTCCACCGAGTTATCAAGGTGTGTCGTAAAGCGGGGCTTTGGGTCTGTTCCTGGTGGCCGTTCGATTGTGTCCAGGAGGCTCGCGCGCTCTCGTCCACACCATACCTTGTCAAAGCTTTTTGACCCTGCATCTGCAGGACTTCATGATCCAAGGCGGCGACTTTGTAAAGGTAAGGCAGGGCTCGACGCAGGAATATGACCATACGGTACAAATCATCCTTGGGCTATGGCTGGGCTTGCGAGGCCGTGGGTAGCATGGGTGGCGTGTGTGTACGCGCGCGCGCGTGTGTGTGTGTGTGTAGTTAATGGGGCACACGTTGTTGCCCTGCACCCAGTGCCCAGCAGCGCCGTTCACGGCAGGGCCTGCAGCCTCGTGCCCGCAGCAGCCCTCTTGGGCCCGACCTGAGCCTGTCCCGTGACCTGCAGGGCGATGGCACGGGCTGCGTCAGCATCTACGGCAGCCGCTTTCCGGACGAGAACTTTATTGCGAAGCACACGGGGCCCGGACTCCTATCCATGGTGGGTGGAGCCCCGGGTGTGGGAATGGTGGACGGGTCGTGGCTGTTTATGCTGTCAGCCTAGATGCCTACAGCACCGGCAGCTAGGCTGATGGGATGAGTAACACCGGTGGCACAGGGTAGCACCGCAACACTGGAAGGGCGCGCACAGGCTTACCAGTGTTGTCGGACTGTGCTGCGGCTGCATGCATGGTGGTTGGCACGAAGCGGGTGACTGCACGGCGGCATGCGGCTGGGAGGCACGGCGGGGGCGCGCCATGCTGGCGCAGATTGCCGACTCATGGCACACGCCTGAGATCCAGCTGACCTTCAACTCCTTAAGGATTGCCCGTTGACGCGTGCGTGTAAACACAGGCAAACAGCGGGCCCAACAGCAACGGCTGCCAGGTGCGTGAAATTGATGGCCTTCGGGGATGCGAGGCCGCAGCCAACGGCCTTGAGGCATGCACTCTGGCATTGCGTTTGGCGTTGGCTTTGCGGTACTCTCGCAACTTGAAAGTGTCAGCACGGAGCTCATGCCCACGCGCACACCACGTGCCCCTGTTTCACCCCGCCCCGCCCTGCCGCACCGCGCCGCGCAGTTCTTCATCACGTGCGCCAAGACCGAGTGGCTTGACAACAAGCACGTTGTGTTTGGCCGCGTCATCGACGACGGGCTGCTGATTGTGCGCAAGCTGGAGAACGTGCTGGTGGACAAGCAGACCAACCGGCCGCGCCTGCCCTGCATCATCAAGGAGTGTGGGGAGATGTGAGGCGGGATGTGAAAGGGGTTGGGGCTGTGGAGCGGGGGCTGCGCGGGCTGCGGGGAGGAGTTTCAGGCCAGGAGCTGGCGCAGCGCTTGTCGTAAGCTTACAGGATGGGGCGGCGAACGGGCGGCGATAGGCTACCGCGGTGGGAGAGCATGAGAGGTGGCATTGCGGAGCCGCGTTTTGGATGTCGCGGCGTGTTACCTCGTGAGCTGAGCGCCGATGGATAGGCGCTGCTGTGGAAAGCAGACCCAGCATTCGGAGGGTGGAGGCGGCACTGGAGCGTGTTTCCTGAAACGCGGGTGTGTGGGATACAGTTTCATGTGACAATTGATCAGGATAAGGCTGGTGGGGCGTTGCAGAGGCTGTCAGGCTGAACAAGTCACCTAGTGAACACGCACAAGGTTGGAGCACGGTTGGAGCACGGTTGGAGCATGGCATTTAGCCACGCACCACTGTTTGTCCTGCCTCTGCCCGCGTGCCGGGCTGCCCCGGCCGTGGACTCAGGACCTCGGAATGGTGGGAGGGATGGGGCATGGCAAGGGGCAGGTTGGCGTATTCCTGTAGTGTGCAGCGTATTCCCAGACCCCAACACTCAGTTCACAACGTCAGGCAAGATTGCGTGGCGGGTAATGGGGTAGAACGCAGGAGTTTCTGTACCGCGACATCGCTGACTTGCTGACCTGCAGGCTGATACGGGCTGATACGGGCTGGTAGTTCGCTGACGCGCATTCCTCACGCTCGGGGCGCCCAGTCGCCCGGCTATGCGATTGCACAGGAAAGGTGGAAGGCAATGAGGCATTTGGCCAGGGGTCCAGAGGTGAATGTTGGTGCAACGCTGAGTAACGTTGTCGGACAGACGCATGACACGCCCCTCCTCGCATGACACGACCTTCCCCTGCTGCCCCTTGGGAGGGAAGCCCCTTGTCGGGCTGTCCCTTCAATTGTAATTCGCATCCTTGATGGGGATGGAAACGGTGTATCTGCCTCAGGAACCCCTACGACGCGTGCCAGGGTACTCGACTTCTTGACAAGGCTGGGTCACAGTATGTACGGAAGTTGAAAGCTATCGACACACGCAAGATGTTCATAGATACTGCGACAGGAAGGTTAAGGTGAGGGACGACGGGGCGTATCGTGCTCAGGATTTGTGCCTCCCCTGGTGTGTATGTTGCATTTGGATGTGCGATGGGACAGTGTTTCGGCATGTTGCATGTGGATATTGCATGTGGGCAGGGGTGCATGTGGGTGCATGGGAAGTCCGAACCGGCCTACATCCGACCGTATCCGACGCAAGGGGATAGTATGCAGGGGGAGGTGGTGTCGATGACGCGCTCCTGCAACTGGGAGACGACGAGCTGCAAAACGCGGAGGAATCGCCAGAGGAAGCATAAATGCGCCAGGGTTTATGTATGGCATAATGGCAGGGGAGCGGGGGGAGGCGGCAGTGCCAGCGTGTGCACGCGTGTGCCAATTCCGACCTTGCCGGGATTCGGTCATTTTGTGTGCCACGTCGTGTCCTCGTGCACGGAGCCGACACGATAAACAGTATTCCAGCCGTTATACTGCATTCCACAAACAACACGTTGATTAACTGCGTCAGAGCGACGCCCGCAAGCAACTTCTGGGACCCGGGCGTTGTATGCGCGTAACTTCGAGAAGAGAGGTTGCAAAGGCTGGGCCTGGTCGACAACACATAATATCCAGTCTATGGAATGCCGTCTGCAAGCTTTCTGGGACTGAATGCTGAGCCATATCCTGGCACCGCTAGCGAACTCCACGCATCCGGATGATGGGCTTGCTGCTTGTCATGAATTCTCATTGACAGCCATGCCTGGCAGCCTCCGCCCGCGAGCAGCGTGGCGGGAGAGCATCGCGTCGCTGGCGGGAATGTTGCTGTTTCTCACAATAGCCTGGGCATCCATCCACAAAATGCCTGTGGCCTGGCCATCACAGACGGCGCTGAGCTTTGGCAAGAGTGTCGGTGGCTGCCTTATTGTGGCTTTGCTGGGACGACTGCTTGTGGCTTTGCTCAGACGACGTCTAGCGCTGGCGCTACATCGGCCTTCTCCGATTCTGGCTCCCAAACAGCACACGGTGTTGAAGTCAGCGGGAAGCGTGCACAGCAGCCTCGTCGAAGCGAGCAGCACCCGAAACCGGGAGCCTTGTACCAGCTCGCCAGCACAGGAGGGGCCCAAACAGCGCGCCCCAATCGTTGTCTCGTCACAGAAAGCGAGCGTCGTCGACGCAGGGCCAGCAGTCACCGCTGCTCCCACCGCCGCTGCGGCGCCTCTGGCGGTGGCTCCGGCTCCGCTCGGGCCCACCGCGCTCGCCCTCTCACAGAGCCGTGCCGGCCCCGTCCTTCTGGCCCGCGTGTGCATGGTCAAGCCGGGCGCAGTGCTCCAATCCCTCGGCAGCAACACCAGCAGCAACACCACCAACGGCAGCAGCAGCCTGAGCACAACCGCAGACACAGAGCTGATGTCAGACAGCGGCGGCGGTGCCATCGGCGGCGTGGCGCCCGTGATCGCACACATCATGGAAACCCCGCGCGACCTGGCCGGCGGCACCGGCTGCTCGCCGCACCGGTCGGGTCGCTCGCCGCAGGTGCAGGTGCGGAGGTACGTGGGCCGCACGCGGCTGCAGCGCACCGCCATCAAGGTGCACGGCGTGGAGCCCAGCCAGGTGGGTGGGTGCGTGGCTGGGTAGATGGGGTGGCTGGTTGCGTGCTTGCATGCGTGCGTGCGTGTGTGGGTGGGTGGGTGGAACCTTTGTCGCGAGGCGCGGGCGCCGTCAGCGGCAGCGGAAGCACATTGCTGGCTGGGAACGCCGCTCAGAAGGCTGCTGGCTGTGCAGGTGCCGGACGGCTGGCAGGCGCGTGTGGAATCGGCGCTGCAGCAGCAGGGCCTGAAGCTGGAGGCCGCGTACCTCCGGTCTGGATGCTGGTGAGTCGCTGGCCCCTCAGTGCACTGGCGCTGCCGCTGTTTTTGCTGGGGGCCACTGCTGTTCAGCGTTTTGTCTACGGTTGCCTTGACAGGCGCCTGTATGCTTGTTGGCCGCACCATTTCAATGAGAGCTCCCACGCCTGCGGCCGCAGCGAGCTGGTGGTCGACACAGTCGTGTGGGAGGCCGACGGCGACGGCGACGACGGCACCAACGGAGACGACAGCGCCGCCTCCGTCGGCCTCGCCGGCCTCCTCCTCAGCGACGCGGCCGCCGCAGCCGTGGCCACTGCCTCAGAACCGGCTGCTGACGCTGGCACCGGCGCTGCCGGCAGCGGCGACGCTGCCGACGGCACGTTTCCCATGCTGTTCCGCCGCAGCCGCAGCCGCAGCAGCTTGAATAGCCGTTCTAACCGGGACTCGGACGCGCCGCGGAACAGCCGCGACGGCAGCAGCGCCAATGTCGACATCGGCGCCCTCATCCGCGCACTGCAGTTGCCGTACGAGGGCGATGTGGAGTACGGCGTTACGTACGGCATTGACGACGGCAGCGTCGGCGGCGGCGACGGCGGCGAGTCCTTCGACGCGCCTGCGTCGCCCGCAGATGCCATGGCCGCCGCGGGAGGGGCCGGCGCCGGCGCCGACACGTCTGCCGCGGCCGTGGCGCTGGCTGTTGTCGGCGGCAAGGACGCGGGCGCACCCGGCGACGGCGCCGCCACCGCTCACGCTGCCTCAGGCGTGGCCCGGTCCGGAGGCGGTGCCGGCGGCAGTGGAGCCACCTGTCTGGACTGGTGCACGATTACGTCAGTGCGGCCGCGTGTGCTGTGCCGGCAGGGCCCGCTCCTGATAGCGCCCAGCGCTTCGCACGCAGCCTCGCAGCCGGACTGCCAGGAGGCATCACCGCCCTCTCCGACGCCAGGCGCATGCCTGTCAGTGGAACTGTGCCTACGGTCACAAGGTGACCTGTCAGACCAGTTCGCTGCGAACGCAGCCGCCGCCACGCCGCCACCGCAGCAGCAGCAGCAGGAGCAGGAGTCTCGGGGCCTGTCGTCGGAGTTGCCCGAGCTGCTGGTGCGCTCGCAGGGCTGCTGCCTGCCGCTGACCGTGTCCCTCCGGGCCCCTGGCAGCAGCGGCGGCAGCAGCAGCAGCCGGGCCGTGATGGCGGGCGAGGACGACGGCACAGACGTGGCGCAGCCCCCGCTGTTGCTGTCGCCGCCACCGCAGCGTCGGTGTGCGCTGACGGCGGAGGTGGGGCTGCAGGCGCTGCCCGAGCTGCCGGGGCTGCTTTTGCTGGAGGCGCGCATGCCGCACCAGGTCGGTGGGCCGGGCTGGGTTGGGCTGGGCTGGGTCTGGCAGCAACAGATAGAACACACGCATCCGTGTTTTCTACCGCGTTTGCTTCAAGTGATATGTAACGTGCCTCCTCCCAGCTTGGGAGGGCAGTGGCCAGTAGCGCAGCCGAACCGTGTTTAGGCTGTAGCCGAGCCTAACTGCTGTAACCTCCCTTCGCTCGTGCGTGCAACACGGCTTCGCCTCACTCCCCCCTCTTTCCACCACGGACTGCGGCACGCCGCGCAGGCTCGCGCCTCGGTGGTTCCGGTGCTGTTGGTGGACGACCCCCGGGTGGCCGCGGAGGTGGGAGACCTGGCCGACAGCTGGCAGGTGAGGCACAAGCACACGCACACTCACACGCACGTGACCCCGCGGCGGCCGGTGCCGTGGCTAGCGCTGGAGCGAGCGCTGCGCCTAGTAGAAACGAAGGGCATGTTGGGCGTCACCTTTTGGGGCGTCTCGACTGCGCGCGTCATTGCCCGCGTCACCGCACGTACCACGTGTCAGTCCGGTGCCCATGTGTGTGCACCACCCTCTGCTGCTCCTTCCCACGCCACTCCACGGCCCCAACCGCCAACCCCCACACCTCCCAAACCCTGCCTCCAGGGCGCGGCTGCGGAGCTGCGTGACGTGCTGCTGGACCTGGGCTGCTTCACACACCACGTGCACCGCGCCGCCGGCTGCCTGCTGACGGCGGCGCTGGATGAGAGCGCGCTGCCCGAGCCAGGCAGCCCCGAGGCAGAGGCAGCAGCCGCAGACGCTGCCGCCGCGGCCTTTGACGGCGTGGGTGGAGGACGAGGAGGAGGCATGTCGCCTCGCGCGGCGGCGGCGGCGCTGGCCGGCGGCGTGGGCGTGGTGCTTGGCGGCGTGGGCGCGGGCCGCGTGACGCCGCCCAAGGCCCTGAGCCCGCAGCTGCGCACTCGGCTGGTGGACCTCGGCGCCCACCTGCTAAGGTGCGTCCTGTCCCGGCCACTTCAACACGGAGCCCGTTGGGGCCGTCAAGTCGGCTTTGGGGCATACGGTATGGGCAGGGTGGCCTTCTCCTTCCTGTCGTCAACGTCCGCATGGTGTGGACTGAGAGCCCTGCGCAGCCGCCGCGGTGCTCACGTCGCCCGCCCTTCGCACGTCGATGTATCAACTGCACTCGTTATGCTGACACCGCACGCCCCTGCCTGCCCGCTGCTCACGCAGCTGGTTTGACGATGCCGGCTGCTGGCCGCACACCGCCGTGTGGCTGGAGGTGGCGCTGGCCCTGGTGGAGTCGCTCCCCACCGAGGACCTGGCCCAGCAACAGCAACAGCAGTCGCTGGTAGTGCAGCAGGCGCAGCAGCATTTTGCCCCTGCGGCACGCCTGCCCGTTCCTCCTTTGCCCGCAGCACCGGTGCCGGCAGCAGTCTCGGCACCCGTGCCCCTCGCCACCCTCACAGCTGCTGCAGGCGCTGCAGGCCGCGCCACTGCGGTGGAGGTGGAGGCAGCGGTGGAGGCCGAGCCCGCCGAGCTTGAGGCGGCGGATGCGGCAGCGCTGGCGGCGGCAGCCGCGGCGGCGGATGCGGAAGACTACGACACGTGGCGTACGGCCTTCAGCACGCGGCTCATACGGCAGATGCACCTGCTGGTACTGTGCCTCTACATCGCCATCACAGCGCGCTCCTGGTCCCGCCGCGGCGATCTGCAGCCCGCATCCGCTACCGCCGCTACTGCCGGTGCTATTGCCGCCACTGCCGGTGCTACTGCTGCCGGCGCTGCTGCGGGCGCCGCCGCTGGTGAGGACACGGTGTGGAGCTGGCTGCAGCTGTTGCGCGACCTGGCGCCCTCGCTGGTGGCTGTGGCGCCGGTGCTGGCGCCGGCGGCGGCGTGGCCGGTGCTGCGGCGCCGCCCCGACGGCGGCGGCGCGCCGTGGCGGGCGCTGGTGCGGCGCTGCATGGCGGCGCGGCACGTGGCGCACCTGGCGGCGGGCGTGGCTGTGGGCTGGCTGGCGGCGGCGCCGCGGCTGCCTGCCGTGAACGACTACCACCTGGGTCCGGCGGTGTTCCTGGGCGATGGCGTCATGTACCTGGGCACGGCGCTGGTGGGTGGTGGGGTGACGGTGGGTGGGTGGGTGGTGGCGTGGTGGGTGGGGCCTTGTGTGGTGGGGCGCGGTGACTTGTGTGGTGGCCTGGTGCGGCAGTCGGAGTGGTCTCCGATGGGAATGAGACCCGGGGTTTGGTGGTGTCTTGCGTGGCGTGCGGTGATGACACGCCCGCCGTGCCTTTCCCCTGCCGACTGGCCCCGTGCCCCGCGCAGGTGCCGCTGCCGGCCGCGGCGGTGCTGGCGGTGCTGCGTGTGCCGGTGTACGTGCGTATGTGGGCGGCTATGGGAGCCACCTTTGCGCCCGCCTACGCCTGGGTACGCGCGGCGCTGGTGTCCGGCCTCGCGCTCGCCACCAATGCCGCACTGCACGTGTTCATGGAGGAGATGTACCGCCGCCGCCGGCTGCGCCGTCAGCAGGACAAGCGGTGAACATGGCGCCGGCGCGGCTGGAGAAGCCGGGACTGGGAGTGACAACGGGCGCAGCGGGCGGCGGTGAAGCAGCAGCAAAGGGGGCAAGCGCGGCGCCAAGGCCGCCACTAAGCCGCTGGCGGAGGTGGCGAAGCGGGGGTGGCGGGCGAGGCCAGTGAACTTCCAGCGGCCGAAGTGGCGGCGGTAGCGTCATCGACAGGGGCAGCGGCATGGGCTGTGGCGCCGCGGGTGTTGGTGCCGTGAGGCGCGAAGGGATGTGATGCCCCTCGCAGCCGTGGTGCTACGTTACTATACACACGCGTGATTTGGTGGGAGATTCAAGGTGCATGCAGGCAGAGCGTCGCCTTTCAGTCCCTAAACTCTGTGATGTGGACAGAATCGCTTGGCATTATTATGGCAGTGCATTCTGCAGGTTACCCCCTGAACCTCAGCTGTCAAGCTATTAGTCTGAGTTTGTAAGAGCCAGGCGGGGTATTCATGGTAGAAGTAAGACGTGCAGCTGCTGGACTTTCTCTAGATACGGTATGCTTCGTGCGGTGGCGCAATTAAGTACGGCATGGTCGCGGCAGCTTCTGGGTGTGACCAGCAGGTGCAGGGCCTCTTCCGTATCTAGTGCTTCGCTATTAGTGCATGCCCCGTTTAATGCTGTTGCAACGCAGCCGCACGTGTGACGCGCGTCTTGCCTTGCGATTGCCCCAGCGGCGGCCACGTGCGGATACGTTATATTTCGGTAGGCTTCCTGGTCGCGATGCTTGTGTGGCGACTGCTCCGCTGCTGGAACCGCGCTGGGTGCGCATGTGCGTGTGCGTGTACATGTGGACAATTGAAGACAACAAGGGAAGTTGTGTGCATGTGTTTGTGTGTGCGTGTCATTGGTGGGTGTGATAGCCAGATCGTCAAGTGCTGCATTCATAGGTTTTGTCAGGACCGCCCGCGCAAGAATGTTGCGGTCCATTGGCTTTTATCGCGGAGCCGGGAGAGAATTGGCGGCATCGTGAATGGGAGAAGTGATTGCTTTTTGGCTGTGAGAACCGCAAGTAGAACTTCCACAGACAGCGGCACGCTGTCGTCAAACTTGTTTCTTCTTCATGTTGCCACGCTTGGAGAGGCATTTGTCGTCGCATGAAATTGGCAAACTCTAGCGTCCAGAGCAAGCCCGGGCGCGCACTCAGTAGCGAAGCGTGTGCATGGCTTCAACAGTGGCATCACAAGGAAGGCAGTTGGGGAGGGCACGCAGCGTGAACATGCCGCAGCAGTGAAGGCCCTTGAACCACCTTTCTTGTCATTTGATTTTTAGTGCGTTTGAAAGGCGAGGGTACGTAGGGGGTGGTGAGTAGGCACAGGCGTGTACGGGCGCTGGGCGGAGGTGCAACGCCGCGGCTCGGTGTGAAGGTCGGTTTTTGCCGGAGCGACATCGGCACCAGCCTCTTCTCGCGCGTGGATTAGCAGTACCACGCTGTGGGTGAGGCAGTGGAGGGCGAATGTGCGCTAGCCCGCGGGGCGGGCTGGACCTGCGGGGAGGTGCGCACCGCACCGCCCCGCTCTGCTCGGTGGCTCGCGCTTTCTGGGTTTTTTATGTTGCGATGCGCAGTGCACGTGCTGGGTGTGCATGTGCATGCCCGGTGCTGCGCTGCGCACACCGACATCAACTCACGGTGCATGGGTGGGGGAGTCGACTCAAATCACAAGCAAACCAAGATCTCGAACCCGCCCAGCGGGGGTTGCTGGAGTGTGAGCAGGGCGGTGCGGGGGTGAGTTCACACTAGCGGCTGTGGGATCGGACAGGTGGGTGACGTGGCAGCTGTTTCGATTGCTGTGGAGCTTGCTATAAGCCGGTTGATGTCTGTCTGGGGTGTTGGTGTGTGCAACCAACTGTACAGGTCTGGCACACGCGGATGTGGCCGAACTGCGCGTCTGTGCACTTCGGTTGGTGGCCAGGAGTGAACATGCCTGTCTGCCATTTGAGGTTGCCGGCGTTCTAAGTTTCATCGGGACGTCGCCATCACTGTTCCAGTACGGTATGTGTGTACGTATCGTGTTTGTGTGCCTTAAGCTTGGGTGATCTATTGTTTGTGCATGGCGAATCCAAGGTTGCTGACAGGTCGAGGCATGGCACATAGATCTGGCTTTGGGCCCTGTCGGCGTAAAAAGGTGTTCATGTGGGTTGGTGGTGTAGGGGTATGTGTGGATGGCGGACGACGCTGTGTGTTAGAAAGCGCAAAGGCCGAGGACGTGCAAAAGTGCGTCGTTCGGAGCCACGCGGGCCGATGGTGGCGCAGGGCAAGACGCCCTTGTGGAGCCGTGCGCCTGTCTGTCAGTGTCTTGCAGCTGTCGAAGGCTGTAAGCAAGAGTTGCTTAATGTGCCAGCTCCTCAGCTTCAACAGTTCAGCACTAATCGCTCCCCTCCGCACTTCAGCGCAGCAGCTCTGCGTTCCTCCTCACCACGGCAGACTGCGGTTGCTGCGTTGCAACACGCCTGTCGGCTTCCCCATCAGGCTCCCATGCTGCACGCAGCACGTTACCAGGCCTTCCTTAAACGAGGGGCCCCTCCAACTGTCGTGCCATTCTGCGGGCAGTGCATTTCACCGGCAGAGCAGGATTCAGCCCCGGCCCATTCAACCGGGTTGAGGGGATGGTGTCACGGTTGGATCGTGTCATGCCGTGCGATGAGGCTGTTGCCCGGCCTACAAAGGCTCCCGTTCTCGTATCGAACCAAGACAGAACAGAATATATGCTGTAACGAACTCTGGTAGAGTGGCCTTTCACTGGAATCCGGGAAGCATTCTCTCTCTCTGTAGTTCGGTGGGCGTCATCGGAGGGCAAACCAAGTCTAGGCGCTGTCGAGCGCATACGGTAGCAACGTCACTCCACGATCCAGGCCCAGGCTTCGCTTCTCACACTGCATCTCTTGGACAGCGCTTTAGACGGCGCGAGGACAGAGCTGCCCGCCCGCAGCAGGTGTGTTACGCGGCTCCCTTGCTCGCTAGATCAACGAGCTGAAACCGGCAAATGGTCGTGAGTCTCGTGACACAACCCGAACGTGCACGCACGCATGATAGTACTGCCTCAAGCCAGCCTGCCACCGGCCGCCACTCGGCACAGATGTACGGTGTATCAAGCGCTCACTGCAACTCAAGCCCCAATACGAAGATGAATTCCGAAATGCGTCAAGCTCACAAAAGCCCAGCAATCCACACCAGTGTAACAACCTCCGCGCGCCCAGTTCCGTCACGGAGCAAGAGTGTCGGGGCACGCCATTACACGCTGCCCCCGCGTTTATACAATCCCCAGTACCATGATCGACGTGCGCGCGCATGAGTATGTATGTGTGTGTGCCTGCGTCTGTGGGCGTGCGTGCGTGCTGCTATGTGCTGAAGGTCGCGGGCGTCCTCCCGGGCCCCACACCCCGCAGCCCCGTGACCCGCACGCGCCGGTCGCTTGCGTGCCCTGCATTAGGCGCGGCGCACACAAGCGACCGTGCACCACGCCGCTGGCGCCACGAATCGGCTCCGCACGGCGCGTGCACGGCCCTCGCGCACCCCACACCCTACACGTCACAGTGCCACCTAGTTGAATGAAAGCACCAGGTTTGGGTCCTGGCGCGGCATGCCTCCACCGCCACGCGCCGCCGCAGGCTGCGTCGGGACCACGCCTTGCCCCTGGCCCGGGATGCTGAACACCACCGGCGCCACGAACCCTGCCGGCATCATTGCCCCTGGCCCCGGCCCCGGAGCCGGCGCCACCTGGTTGCCAGCGATGGCGCCGCCGCCGCCGCCGCCGTACCCGGCGCCCCCGTCCGCAGCCCAGCCGGAGGCGGCGGCCGCCGTCGCCTGCTGCCGCGCGCGCAGGCGGCCGGCGGCGGTGCGGCGCTGTCGTGAGCGGCGGCTGAAGGCACGGACCAGTGCGGCGGCGGGTCCGGGCGAGGCGGCGGCGGCGGCGGGGTCTCCGTAGGCCTCGGGGATGGCCGCGGCTTTGGCCTCCAGCTCCTGTGTCCCATAGCGGTGAACGGAAGGCGCAGAGGCGCGACACACGGTCAGGCAAGAGGGCGGACGACATGCGTGTGCTCGTGCATGGGGATGGCCCAGCTTGACTGCGTGTTCTTTCACAGCAGCTGCACATGCGGCGCCGGCGCCGCACCGACCCGTGCCGATGCTCCAGTGCCAATCCCCATGCCACTGGTTCCGTGCACCCCCTCCTCACCGTCAAACGTGCTCTGACGCTTCCCTACTGCCCCTAGTTTGGGCTGGCATCTACAACTTCCACCCCCACCCCCACCCCCACCTCCACCCCCACCCGGGAATGCTGTAACCAAGCCCCTACCTCTCCAAGCACCCCTGCCCCCCCCCTCCCCCTCGCCCGCACCTGCTCCTCCCAGTGCAGCTGCTCCATGCGCTCGAAGGCGTGTGTGTAGGCCGGGTTGGCGTGTATGGAGTAGGTGGCAGGCCCCACCAGCAGCTGGCTGCGCACCGCCACCGCGAACTCTGGCGTGTTGCTGAACTCGGCCTCGCCCGCCGCGCCGCTGTCCTTGATGCAGCCCAGCAGCGAGGCCAGCCAGCGCATCAGCTGCCAGCGGGAAGGGAGGAGGTGGAGGTGGACGAGGTGGAGAACAGTGGGGGTTGCAAGGATGTTTGGAAAAGCGGTGGCGGAGGTGGAAGAGGTGAGAGGCGGGGTGGGCAAGCGGGCATGAGTGTTTGACACAGGATTCCGGATGCGGCAGTGGAGGGCGGGAGCAGACCCCGCCACCTCGCCCAGCTGCCGGCCAAGTGCCCCCGCCCGCCCGCTCACCGCCAGCCAATTGGAGAGTGTGAAGAACACGAACAGCGCGGCGGCCAGAGCCAGGAAGCCCAGGAACAGGTGGGCGGAGGAGGACTGCGTCAGACGGGCCGCCACGCCGGCGGGCGTGAGTTCACTGGCACTGGACATGAGGCCCTGTGTGTGGAGGGTGGGGGTGGCGTTGGTGCATGCGCGCATGGGTGCACGGGGTGGAGGTGGAGGTTGGAAAGGGTGGTGGGAGACTGCGGGTGGATATGGATTCGGAATCGGGCGCGGCAGGCGCTTGCGCTTGCAGGCATGGGGTACGAGCGGGCAGCCTGTGACAAACAGCTCCCCTGACCGACCGCCTGCACCTCTCCCCCAGACCCCCCAACGCATCCAGCCGCCGCCACTCGAGCCCCGCTGCCTGCCCTCTGCCCACCTGCAGTCCCTCCAGGGTGTTCTGCAGGCTGCTCTTGAAGGCGCCCGCCACCAGGGGGCTCTTGGCGCAGCCGAACAGCGAGTAGAACCACAGCGCCAGCGCCAGGTGCCACAGACAGGCGAAGGGCAGGGTGCCGGCCGCGTACACGGCCAGGTCGCGGCTGTAGGTCAGCGGCCGCTGCGAGGTGGAGCAGCAGGAGGAGGAGGCGGCGTGGTTGTGTGGGGTTGACGGTGTGTTGGTGGTGTGTGGTGTCGGTGTGTTCTTGGTGTGGTTGTGTGGTGTGTTGGCGGTGTGTGGTGTCGGTGTTGGTGTGGTGGGTAGCGTGGGGAGCGGGGGTTCCGGGCATGACTGAGTAGGCGAGGGCAGTGATGAACCGTGGGTTCCTTTTGCGTGAGCCCGGCATGAAGTCTTGCATTAACGGCTAACGGCCCCACCCGGACAGCGCCGCACCACTCACACTCCTCTGTTCCACACCACGCGCACACCAGCCCTCCCACACACTCCATACCCATCCCATTCCATTTTCTCCCCCCAGCCACTGTCCTAACCTTGCAACCCCCCGTCATCTCTCCCTTAACCGGTCCCCATGCCATCCGCCCCTAGCTCTTAACCCCTGCCTCACGCCCGCTCTGCCCCTTTCGGCTTGTCTTTGTTATCCCTTCTTTATCCTACTGCCGACGCTCCTCGACGCGCCTCGGCCCTTTCACTGTGCCCTGCCCTTTCCATTTTTGCCTTTCCCCTTTCCCACATGTCGCGCTCCCTGCCTGGCGTCGGGGCTGCTTTCCTGGTCGCCAAGTAACTCGTGGGTTTTGCTTGTCGCTTGCGCGTGCCTGTCCTGTGCTGATGTGCGCGCCACCGAGCCCGGGCGGCGACATTAATCGCCGGCGCCGCTCGCCCTGCTGCTCCGCGACGCCTCGGTCCACATCCCATAAGCATTATTGCTTGCAACTAACACCTCTGCCTGTGCTCCGCTCGTTTTCGTTTGGTTTAGTTTGAGCTGACATTTACAACCCCCACGCCACTGCCACGCACACACCTTGCATATCTTGAGCAGCTCGTACTTCTCGCTGAGGTAGCAGGTGGCGAAGTGCACCGCCGCCAGCACGTACAGCAGCGGCATCGAGCTGCTGTACGTCATCACCACGAAGATCAGGTACAGGTGCTGACCTGCGGGGCGGCAGGAGGGGAGAGAGAGAGAGAGAGTGTGTGTGTGTGTGTTTGTGTGTTGGCCGGCCATGCAGGACGGGTGTGGCTGAGTTACAGGTCAGGATGGGTGCCTGCTTATGGGGACTGCAGCCGCTGGTGGTCGTGGCCCGCGCCTTCAAGCTCGATTACAACGCGCGCGCGATAATATGTGCCCTGCTGCCCATTTTGCTTTGCACGCACCACATACACGATTGCCACGCACGTACACACTGTCTTTGCGCTTTGTTTTTACGGTGCTTTTGTATACATGTAATTCATTATCATGTTCGCCAGCAACGACGCACCAAATTTGATTGCCAGCTCGAAGTCGTGACCCTCAAACGACCGATCCAGCTGCTCCTGAGTAAGGCAGCGGAAGCGAGAGGACAGCTTGTAGCGCCGCCACCACCACCAGAACCCGATCTGCGGGGGCGTGCATGACAGAAAGGAGAAAGGACTATTAGAATGAATGACTTGGAGATAGCGGGTGGCCTGTCATTAGCCTGCGGTTTGGGCGGGTTTGGGCGGCAAGCCAGACGAAAGAAGACTTGGATGCGACAGAAAAAGCAAACACAAACACATTAGAAAAGAGTAAGCTGCGGCTTACGGAGGCGCGCAGACACATGCACGCGCTCACGCACCAACTTTCGGCCCGTACGACACCTAACACACAACGTACCGGTAATCCACTGTCGGCCCAGCGACAGGGTGCTTTTCCTAACAAGCCACACACACACACACGTTCCCCAGCTCCCCGCCGCACCTTGGCGTGTGTGATGACTGTGTTGAGGAACACGGAGATGACAATGGGTCTGCCCACATCGGTGTACCAGGCAGGTGTGGTGTCGGCGTAGGCGCCGCCGAAGATGTACCCGTCCAACCACTTGGGCAGGCTGCATTCCAGCGGGGGGATGGAGGTACGGTGACAGGCAGCGTAGCAGGGGGCGAGTAGGTCAGATGGAAGCGCGTGGTCAGAGTACCGAGGCGCGGCACGACGGTGCAAACACCACACGTAGGCGCCAGGCTTTAGCGCTGTTTGCTCGGACTGCGAAAACCATCTCTTTTCGGCGGTGTCGCACATGGTGTCAGCCCTTCACACTTCACACCTCACCGGCCAAAGACGCGCGGGTGGCCCCTGCCTTTTCTACTCTTCCATCCCGTAACTCGGAATCACTCACTCACTCCTGCACACGCACACGCACACACACCAGCCACGCACGCACGCACACTCACGCGGCCGCGGGACCCGGCAGGTACCAGTTGGCAACAAGGTTGCTGAAGGCGGTGTTTATGAACTGTGTGATGAACAGCCCGCGCGCCTTGCTGACCGCCTCTTTGCTGCGCGTGTGGTGCTTCTCCAGGTGAGTCAGCCAGCCGATGGCGTACTGCGGCGGCAGTGGCCCGGGGCGGGGAGGGAGGGGTGCGTGTGAGTGAGGGCGGAGGTGCGAGCGAGCGGGGGGCAAACGGGGGAGGGGGTTACATTCATGAGTATTTAAGAAGTGAAGGGGGGGGTAGTGCTAACCCCATCCAGCTATTATGCACGCGGCACTGGAGCCGGAGGAGTTGGGAAGAAGCTGCGCCCAATCTCTCTTGTTGCTTTCCACTCGCACGCACACTCGCACACGCCCGCGCACCCCTACTCGTCGGCCGTTTCCCCCTTGTGCTTTCCAAACACACAATTGCACGCACACGCACACGCGCACACACACACACGCACGCACACACACACACACACACACATCCCTACCTGGATGAGCGTGTTCGCGAGCACAATGCCCAGCACCGCCAGCGCCTGTGCGCCGGTGGACAGGGCCACAACGCCGCTGAAGCGCGAGCAGTACACCAGCTCGCCGTACTGTCCGCTGGTCAGCGCGGCGCGGCAGAAGCACTCGTAGCAGATCGTCTGTGCAGGCAGGGGCGGAGGCGCGGGGCGGGGGGCAAGGGCAGGGGCAGAGCACACGACAGTGAGAGCGGGACAAGGAGAGGGCAACTGGCGAGCTGGCGTGGGGACTGCAAGAACCCCAACTCCGGGACCCGGGGACCCGCACCTGCTCCTCGCAATCTAGCTTGTTAGCCAGGGTGCCGGTGCCGGACACAGAGTCACAGCCCTTGTAAAGAGCCCGGTTGGCGTCACTCAGCACGTAGTTGCCGGCCGTGTCCTGTTGTGTGCATCGGACACGGGGTCACAGAATATCACATGAATCGGGTGTAGATAGATAGTTAGGGAGTGTGCCTTTATGTGCGCTGGAGTTAGATGGCAGCCGCACCAGGGGTTTGAGCAGTGCCCTGTTCCCCACGCCGCCGCCCCAGTCCCCAGTGCCCCGCCCTCCCCACGCCTCCTCCCCACGCTTCCTCCCCGCCCGCCTCCACCGTGTAGGTGCAGGACGCGGCGCACTGCGCCAGTGTGGTGTCGGCGCCGCTGGCGTTGAGCCCCATGCGCAGCGCGGGCGCCAGGCTCACAACCAGGAAGCCGATCAGCAACACCACGTACTTGGCTGCACATAGGGGGGAGGGAGGCAGGAGGGGGGCACAGGGTGTGGGAGCGAGCGCAGGAGATGGAGGAGTGCTTCTTTTGAGGAAGAAGAATAACTAGGGCCGCGAGCGCAAGGGCGTGCATGCATTACATAGACCTGGTACATGCACCCCGGTGCACCTGCGGCATGCCGCTGACCCGGTGCACCTGCCCCCTCTTGCCCCTGCCCTCTCTTGCCACTGTCTTCTGTCCCCCTGTGTTGGTTCGGGACTGGTGGAAAGGGCCCCACCCCAGTTGCCCACCAATGTGTGTGGCCACCAGTCGCGCCGCCCGCTGCCCTTTTGTGAACTCCAGGTTCTCGTACTGAATGTCGGACGGCTCCGGGGCTGGCACCACATCCAGCGCCACCGGCTTGCGGCCAGCACTGCACAACACACACACACACACACACACACACACACACCGGCAATGAGCAGCGGCGGCCGGGGGCCGGGGCAGACATGTTCGGAGGCGCCAGGTGCGGTGGACTTCACCGACACGCGACACGTGGCCGGTGCGCTGTCCCCGACTTTGCGCAGTGTATGTATGAGCCTGCCCAGTGCCAGCCCTCCTCCCATATGCCACGCTTCACCGCATTCTCCCGCTTAGCACCAACGCCAACACCCTTGCAGCTACGCCTGTGTCCCACGGGCCGCACCTGCCGCGGCCGCCGTTGTCGAACTTGTCTGCGGGCGGCATGCGCCACTGCCGCATGAGGCTGCGGGGCAGCGCCTCCATGGCCCGGTAGCGCGACTCGGCGGTGGAGAAGGTCACGAAGGCAGTCACCACCTGCAAGAGCACAGTGTGTGTATGTGTGTGTGCGTGTGCGTGGTGTGTGTGCACGTGTCGCAAAGAAAGGTGCGCTTGTTTGTGTACGGTATGTTTGCACATGCAGGTGTGCGGCGGCGTATGAACACGCGCCGTCTGGGAGTCACAGGTCGCCCTGGCCACCCAGGCCCTGCCCCAATCGAGCAATCTCACACAAGCTCACACAAGCTCACACACACACACACACACACACACACACACACACACACCTGGTTTTTGTCTGCCGCTGCCTGCTCCTGGCGGATGAGGTCCTCCAGGTCCGCCCGCCGGAACTTGGCGTCCAGCACATCCACCTGAACACACACACACACACACACACACACACATACACACACATACACACACATACACAGAGGCGAAGGGTGCGGTGAGGGCAGAGGCGGTGGTGGCGTGGATGCGGGACGAGGGCAGATTGAGTTGCGCCAGCAGCGCATGGGAGATAGGCAGGTAGGGGTAGATGGCGCTATGAGATACGGACACAAGACACCACGGCAGACTGGACACGACGGGCATACAGCCCGCACCCTTGCCACTCCACCTTGCCAACACCACTAGCCACACCGCCGCTCAGCCCCACCGATGCAGCCGCCCGCAACCCCAGGCACACACAAACGCACACGCGCGCACACACACACACACACAAACGCACACACGCACACACGCGCGCACCTCCAGGTCTATGGGCACCTTGGGGTAGCACTCGGCACTGCGCTGCAGCACCGCCAGCGCGAGGTCCCCCGCATCCAACGCCTCCTCCCGCTCTATCACCAGCGCCAGCAGCGCGTGCACCTTGCGGCACAGCTCCACCTGGACCACCTGCGTGTGTGTATGCGTGTGTGTGTGTGTGTGTGTGTGTGTGTGTGCATGTTTGTTGGTATGCGGGGAAGCGTTTTTTTGTGTATGAAAGCGTGGTAAAGCAGCGACCTAGCGAACGGATCGGTGCCCTTGCGTTAACCCCTGCCGCCCCCGCCCCAACCACGCGCCCGGCCCCGCCTCCGCCCCCAGCCCCTGCGCTCCCCACTCACCTCGGCGCCCTCTCCCGCCTTGGCCTGCAGGTAGTCCCTCAGCGCGACGCTGTGTGTGTCAGGCGGCAGTGCGTTCACCCGCACCGAATAGTCCTTGATGGTGGTGGTGTTGCGGTCGGCGGCGTTGGCGGTGGCGCGCACGAACCAAAACATGTAGCAGCAGTAGGCGAAGAAGATGAGCACGCTGCAGCCAAGGAGGAGGCACAGGGGGCGGTAATGTGTGGAAGGAAGATAGGATATAAGGTGAGCTGCCAGGTCGTGAGGGCTGTTTTCACCATCCCGGGGGCATTGGGAATGACGCTCTCTCCGCTGCGTGCGTCGACACGGCTGAAGTCGCGAGGGGGGTTGAAGGAAAGGCCAAGGCCACAAGTTCCCCCCGGTCGGAGACCTGGCAAGTGGTTTCCCTGTATGTATACCCGTATCATGGGCATGGCAAGACTCAATTGGAACCACCACCACCGCCCTCCTCCTCCACCTCCTCCTCCTCACCCCAACAAGTCCATGACGCTCATGGCCACCAGCAGCTGCCGCTTGTCCATGCCCGCCATCTTGACCGAGGTGATGTTGAAGGTGGACATGAACAAAGCCGTCACGGCGCCCTCCGTGGTGGCGGCTGCGCAGGGGTGTGCATTGTGCAAGAGGCATCGGGTAGGAGGCAAAGTGATGGACCGGAGGGGGCGGGGTGCAGGGACAGATTGCGATTGATGCAGCGGGAGTTCAGGCGCAGAACAACCCACTATCATGCACGGTAGGACAGGCCCTGAGCCCAGCGGCTTGCTCCCCAATATACGTCCGCGTGCCTGTCTTGTGCTGTTGTGCGCGCCACCGAGCCCGGGCGGCGACATTTATCGCCGGCGCCGCTCGCCCTGCTGCTCCACGACGCCTCGGCCCACATCCCATAAGTATTATCGCTTGCAACTAACGCCTCTGCCTGCACTCCCCTCGTTTTCGTTGGTTTTGGTTTAGTTTGGGATCGTATTCCCAACCCCTCCCCCCCCCACACACACACAATCTGGGAATCTGGGAATTAGGCGTGTTCGGTGAACATTGTTTAGCGCGCCCAGGGTGCGGAGTATGGACGCATACAGGTGCATCACAGGGTCAGGCCGAATGGTCGCCCGTGGGGTTCCAGGCTTTTCGCGGGGAAGTATGACTACCTGGGTCACAACGTCAAATCGGTATTGGAAAGGAACTCCGGAGTCGTCTGAGCGGGCTTGATTTTGTTGTTTAAGTTTAACACACACACACACACACACACACACACACACACACACACACACACACGCCCCCTCCCACTCACATTTGCCGCTGTGCCCGAAGGTGGTGTTGGCGGCCGCCGCCAGCTCGGAGCTGGATCCGTCGAAGGACAGCAGTCCGAAGTTGCCGAGCGTGGTTCGCTCCACGTCAGCCTTGATGTACCAGCCGCCCATGCCGTTGAAGACCATGAGCGGCAGCGCGGGGAACACGGCCAGCACCGCAAACACATAGGCGGTGTACCTGTGCAAGTGTGACCGTGCACGTGTTTAACGCTCCCTTTCTCCCTCGTACCCTCCCTACCTCAAGCCCAGCCCTCCTCCTGCCGCCCCGTCGGGTCTGGGCCTCGAAGAACCTGGCGCTTTAGCGGAAGTGACTGACCCTCTGCACACACATACACACACATCAAAACACACGCACATACACACAAACACGCACTTGAGCAGGTAGAAGTAGAGCAGCACGCCCTCGCCGAACTCCTTGAGGTCTTTGAGCGGCGCGTTGAAGTCAAAGATGTTGTGGTGCGTGTGCGACGCCACAAACTTCTCCCTGCGCAGTGCGCGAGGCGCGCGCGACATCCACCAAACAGCACACATGAGAAACAGGTCAAGGGATGATGATATGGCTGCTTGTGGAGCGCGTGTGAATGGGGTTGCCGACGTGCTGCCGTGTCGTGTGCCTGTCAAGCGGCGGGCGGCACGGGCCCGGTGCCCTGGTGCGCGCGGTCGCTTTGAGCCCACGGCACGACCCCACGTGCGCCCCTCCCCCCCATACACGCAACAGAACAGCCCGCCAGGTTCAGGGGAGTTGGGAGGTGCAGTCGTATGGACCCGTTCCCAGCCCTGCCGCCTGTGGTAGAACGCGGTGCTCCATAGACGGCATCTGCGCACCTCCCCGCGACCTTCCAACTCCCTGGGGCGCTCACGTCGGAACCCCAATCCCGCAGTGACTACAGCCCACATCCTAGCTGTGACAGACGCGACTTGTGATGCTGGTCGCGGCAAGCCCCTTCGAACAGTTTGCACGGCAGGGAGAGCCCGCATGCCGCTGGAATGCCAGCCAGCCCGCGGTCCCGCCTCACCGTGCATCAATTTCGCTGGGCTTGTCCCAGTGCCCATATTCCTTCAGCACGCTCTGGCTCGAGCGGTACTTCGTGCGGAGCAAGTTTGCACAACTTGCCCCGCAGTCTCCTTCGTTCTCCATTCCCAGTCAGCTATGTCTTTAACTTGCATATAAGTTGAATGTCATGATGGCCTTTGGGCGACTTCCCAGACCAGTGCGAGAGTCGACGTTCCGCGTGGCAAGGTCATGCGCAGTGATGTGATGCAAATAAGTTATATTGGAGCTCACTGTGGCAGTTGTTCGTCTTTGGCCGAGACTCGACGACGGTCTTCAATGAATCCAGGTCCAATTCGGTTTTCCGGTCGCAAGCCCCAATTTCTATCGCAGTTTGCTGACATGACGTTTCAAAAGACGCATTAACTATGGCCCAGCGTTGTCCATCGAACCTGCATGTGCCGAACGGTGCACCAGGTTGCTCCAGCGCACGCATTCAATACCCATTACGGCTACAACGGAGATCATATGACCGATTGCCATTAGCTGTCAAGAGTAGCGCAGCTGCCGCGGCGTCGGCGGGCGGTGGACCGGGCAAGGATGGCGCAAAGCCGCAGAAGACGCCTATGCAGCAGCAAATCCTTAACGGCGTGCTAGGGATATCAAACGTTCCGTACAGGCAAGGACCTTGCAGCGGTGACACGCCGTTCTGATTATGGGGACAAGGGGCGCACGCGCCTATGCCACCGTGGCTGGGCACCTCGACGCCGTCACCTTGATTTTCCTGCCTCGCTCCCCTGCCCTCTGCCTTCCATTCGCAGCTCATTTGTTCCCTCGCCGGTCACCTTCCTCCATCGAATTGACGCCCGCATCAAGCAGGTGTGCTGTGCAGGCGGCGGCGTCAGGCGGCGGCGTGCGCCCCTGCTCAGGGGGTTTGAGGCCTCCTAGGTCGGGACCAGGCGGACCCAGGCTGGGCTGGGCTGGGTGGGGCCGGGTGGGGTCATCGCGGCGCCAACCAAAGCCCAAGCCCACGCCACGCCAAGCACTCCCCGCTCCCCAGTCCCTGCGCTGCCACCTGCCACCAGCCGCCCATCCCCCACCCTCCGCACCACATACCGCACCGCACACAACCACGCATCACAGCCCATCACACACCGCAACACACAACATCACACTGCGCAGCACAACCCACCACTTCGCCACCTAACACCTCGCAACCGCGCCGCCGCTCCACAGGTGTGGCTGGTGGCGTTGTATCTGATGATAGCCCGCGCCTCGCCCGCCATCCGCCTGGCTATCAGCGGCTCTGTGGCGCTCGTGACCATGGCCAACTTCCCGGAGCGGCTGTGGCAGAGCCAGCTGCGGCGACTGGCGCTGCTGTGCGGCTTCATCTTCATGACCACACTGCTGCTGGCGGACAGCGTGCCGCCGCTGCTGCAGGTGGGCGCGGACGGGCGGGCGGGCAGGCGGGCGGGGCAGGGTGCTAGTAGCGGTGGTGGTAGTGGTAGCGGTGCTGGTGCTGGGTGCTGGTAGCGATGGTTGTAATGGTGCTGGAGGAGCATGGCCGGGGGCATCGCCTGGAAGGGTTTGAGAACTTAATATCGGACAGTGGCAGGAGGAGGGTGCTGGTGCTGTGCCCTTGGGGCTGTGCAAGCACCGGGGCCACCGCCAGTTGTTCAGGCCTCACGGCCGAAGCCATAGCAGGGCGCCGCCCCACCTAGTCCTCTCGGCGTGTTGCCTGGGTGCCGCGCCACGCCGCGCCGCGCCGCGCTTGCTGTGACCCGCGCCACCGCCTCAGCACCGCAGTCATATGCCGGGCACCCGCCCACTGCCCCGCCCCGCCTGCAGACGCGCGCGCCGCCCCTGCTGCTGGAGTCGTTGCCCGCCATCCCCGCCACCGGCTACCAGTACGTGCTGCTACACGTGGGCCCCATCACCGTCACGCACCGCTCCCTCAACCTGGCCATCACCGCCTCCAGCCTCACTTTCTCGGCACTGCAGGTGCCCGGGCCGGGGCAGCAGGGTGCTGGGGGCAACAGGGTGATGGGGCCACTCAGGGCGACGGGCAATAGGCCGGCGGGTACTGCTGGGCGGTGGCCGGCGGGTTGCATGGCCTCTTAAATACATTCTGTACCGTGTGTTTGCACGGACACTTGCCTGACTGGTTGCTCCTGTATTGCACCCGTGTGGCAGACGGCCTCGCTTTGCCTGGTCACCACGCCCGGCGAGGAGATGGCCGTGGGTGAGTTTGGGTTTGCACTTGGGGCCGAAGGCAACGACTATAAAGGTTCGTGCGGCGGGGCTGGCGCAGGGATTAGCGCTGTTCTTCCTGCTGTGCCAATACCGGAACTAACCACTCCCCGTGCCCCTGCCCCCTCGACTCGCGTGACCGCATCATCCGTCCGCGCAGCTCTGCGGTGGTGGCTGGCGCCGCTGCGGTGGCTGCGTGTGCCGGTGGAGGAGGTGGCCATGACGCTGCTACTCAGCCTGCGGTTCATGTCGCTGGTGTTCGAGGAGGTGAGAGGGGCGGGAGCGTGGGGCGGGAGGTACGGAGGGGCGGTGGATGTGGCGGCGGAGGGAGGCGGGTTGTAGAGGGCGGGGCGGGGCGGGGCAGGGGCATGCGCAGGGCAGCCAGACAGGGGCAGCGGGGTGTAGGTGATAGGCGGCGGCGGATGGGGAGCAAGTTTGCAGCAAGTCCGTGTGTGCCAGGGGCCACGCACAACAGCCAAAACACCTGCAGCAGAAGCCCAACATGTCATAAACACACCTACACCTACACACACACGCACGCACGCACGTGCGCACGCATGCAGATCCGCAACCTGTCCCTGGGCCTGGCGGCTCGCGGCATCAACTGGGAGGCTCAGGGCGGCGCCGGCAGCCTCAACATGGCGGGGCGGCTGTGTGTGCGGCTGTTCGGGAACCTGTTCCAGCGCAGCGAGAACATCGCGCAGGTCTGTGGGTGCGTGTGTGCCCGGGTAGGGTTGGTCTGGGAATGGTATACGGGGTGGGGCTGGACGATGGGTGGTGCGGTGTGCAGCTCAACCCGTGTCCCGGCTGGGTTCCTGCTCTCATCGCGCAAGTTGATCATCCGTTCACACACACACACACACACACACACACACACACACACACACACACACACACACACACACACACACACACACACACACACACACGCCGACGCCGTCTGGGCGGGCTTCGTTCTGTTGCTTTTACTAATACGGTACACACACATAGGCTATGACGCAGCATGGAATGCGTGTCCTTCCTGTTTACGGTATTCCTGCTGCTCGCTCGCGCGCCCGCGCTCCGACGTGTCTGCACGCAGGCCATGCTGGTGCGCGGCTTCCAGGGCCCCGCCGACCACCACCTGTATCAGATGAAGGTCAATCCCACCTCCTACTTCGCCAACGTGTGCGCGCTGGCGTTGCTGCTTGCCTACAGCGTGCTCATCTACTACTTCAAATGATGACTCTTCCGGCAGGCCTGCACGCACACGCTGCAGTGTTGGTAGTGCCAACGCGGCGTGTGTGGGACGCGGTGGGAGGGTCGGCTACGGGGGTGTTGTTCTGGTGGCGCACTGGGCACACGGTGTTGTGATCTAGGACAAGCAAGAGCAGAGGGGATGAAAGACGAGTTCCCGTTGTGATGGCTGACATCCCGACCCGATGATCGTGCTGGCTGGCTCAGAAGGTTTGCTGGTGCGCAGTCCTCACGCTCCGGGCGCCCTGGGCAAACGGTGTATGGATGTACGGCATACACGTGCAAGCGAAACGGTGAAGGGGTGAAGAGTGAGCCAAGTCGGTGATGAGGGGTGCAGTCATGCTTGGGCTTGTTGTTGCAGCGAGCTGGGTCGACATGATCATGCGGATGGCTTGCAGGTGTGGCTTGTCAGGTTGGGCAACGGCCAAGCGTGTTGGTCTAATCCAGCTTGTGGCGCTTTGGGCTGTGCGCCGTGTGCTTTGTGAATGTCCATGGTTTAAAATGAATTTGGATTTGTGCCGCAAAGGAGCGTCCATTGACGGCAGTGCAATTGTGCAGACGTGCGTGTATTTGCAATACTTCAGTGGGCCGTCCCACAACCCACCGCCGACCATGCTTGGGGTGAGCGAGATGCTGAGGTTGCGTGGTTGTTTGTTAGTTTGTACACGCTGACCGTTTACCCCAGGCCCTGGAAAGGAGTGCACAGGCCTGCACCCAAGCTTACATCGTTTCCGTCCGATTGCCACCTCCAACATACGCGCATGCACAAACACCCCAACCCGCCCTTAAAAGTCTGCCGGAATGCCTTGCACGGCTGCTGTGGCCATTTCCATTGCGCACAGCTGCTGGAGTGCACACGCTTCAGATCCCACCCAGCCCACACAACCACTCAACCTGCATCTCCGCACTCAAACCCTCAACGGACTGCGTGAAAGCCACAGGGCCTGCTAGCGTGTTGCCGGCCACGTGCGCGCGCCACTCACGCACCCGAGGAGCTAGTACGGATAAAAGGGGTCGCCAAGGTCGTCGTCATCGATATCGTCACGATCGGTGTTATAGCCCGCGTCATCGTACATGGCCGCCTCGTTCTCGGCCTGCGCATCCGCGTCCGCCATCCACTTGTCCTCCCTCTGCGCTCCGTCTCGGAAGCTCGTCTCCACACCTGCCACTGCCGCCGCCCGCACCTCCATCACGCCCGCCACCCGCTCCCGCTCCAAGCGCGCCGCCTTCTCCGCAGCCGCGGCCTCCGTGTGCCCCGACCCGGCGGAGCCCACCGGCTCCTCCTCCAGTGCATGCATGCGCCTTCTGATGAGGTCCCGCGCCACCCAGCCCGCGAACCTTTGAGCCGTGGACGCGGCCGTGGCGTGCGGCGACACAGGGCTGGCGAGGAAGGCGGCTCGCAGCCACTCCCACTGGTTCGTAGAGAAGCGGCCGTGCAGCAGTCCAGCCACCCCCACCGCAAGGAGCACCTCGGCCCACTCCGCATCGGTGAGGCCCGACGCGGCCCTGCAACTGGCAGCCTCTGCACTGCCGGCCGTTGCTGCTGCGCCCGCCGCCGCTGCTGCGCCTGGGCCTGCATCACCCGCCACTCCCCCTTTTCCCGTGACCGGGGAACACTTGTCCGCTGCCGTCTGCCCGCCCCCCTGCCCGTGCCCGTTCCGCAACTGATCCAGGATCCAGCGCAGGGCGCCGAAACCACCCGAATCGTGGGCGTACTTGTCGCAGAGGCGAACCAGTTCATTCACAGCGAGCGGCGCAGGCGCCAGGCCACGCGCATGCAGCAGAGCGGCGGCCACGAGGTTGCCGCTGTCCAGGGCCGCTTGCAGCAGCGCTCCAGGCGCCGGACCCTGCGGCAACAGCGTGTGTGGGCGACAGGAGTGAGCGGGCGCGGTGCGGATGAGTGAGCGGGCGCAATGCGCGTGCGGGGTGGCATACCCGGGCGTCCACCCCAGCACATCGGGCGTGGCACTGTGGCAACACGTGCTGGGGGCGTAGTCACGGCTGCAACCCCACGCTGGAACCCTGGCGGAGCAACAGCGGCGGCCCCGCAGCAACCGACGCCTGCAGGGGATCCACACAGGCGCCGGCCCCAGCCCCAGCCCCAGGCCCGGCCCCAGCCCCGGCCCCAGCCAGCTCACCAGCTGCGGCGGCGCTGCGTCCCCACCCGCCAATGCCACGCCGAGCGCCCACTCCAGCTGCTCCAGAGATCCGGCTTGGGCAATGCACCTCAGCTGCACCTGCGCCCCCAGCGCCTCATGCAGGTAGCGCAGCGTGGTGACGTCGGCGCCCTGGCTTGCGGCCTGACTGAAGACGCGAGACCAGAAGTCACGTTCCTGGTATGCGTGGCTCATCGCGTAACCCGCGTGCCGCGCATCCCTTGCCGCGACCACCGCCGCCGCCGCCAACACGCCCACCGGCGCCTCGCCCGCATTAAGGGTGCGGCCGCCACCACTGTAGCTCGGCAGCTGCCCGCGGCCCCGCAGGAACTCCAGCACCGCGTGCTGTCCGCACTGCGCGGCCCCGGAGACGCATGTGTCTGGCAGCCGCATGCCGCACTCCTCCAGCAGGAAGCGCAAGGCGCCCACGTCGCCCGCCGCGGCTGCCGCCTCCGCCGCCTCCGCCGGCAGCGACCGCGCGCCCTTGTCCGTCACCAGGTATCGCAGCCGCTGCTCATAGTCGGGCTGCGCGGCCGCCCAGTCGTAGCCACCGACACCATCCGGCCGCAAGGCGCTGCCCGGACCGGTCGTGGCCGCCGCCAGCAGCTCGGACCGCCGCGATAGCACCCACTCCGCCTTGTCCCGCCAGTCGGGCGTGTGGCTGCCCAGTGCGCGCAGCAGGATGTCACGGCCGACGCCACCGCCCCTCTGCGCACCCAGCTGCAGCTGTTGCTGTTGCTGCTGCTGTTGCCGCGGCTGCGGCGGCTCGAGCTGCCGCCACCGGCCGGCCAGCTCGCGGAGCACGGGCAGCGGGCAGCCCAGCGCCACGTCACACAGCAGGCGGGACCAATTGATGTCCTGCCCCGAGCCGGCTTGGGGCTGCGGCAGCTTGGCCAGCAGCTGCTGCAGCAGTGGCACGTGGCCGCCGCGCGCCGCCGCCGCCGCCAGGCCTTCGTTGATCTCCTGCCGTCGGTACTCCCGGCCCCAGCGCTCGGCATCGTCGTACAGGCCCTCGTGCATCTCTAGCCACTGCAGCACGTGCGCGTGGCCGCCGGCGCAGGCAGCCTCCGCCACACGCGCCAAGTCCTCTGCATCCGGGCCGTCGCCGCCGCCGTCCCCGTCAAGGAATGTATGGTCCCAGCAGCGCTTGGACCACAGCAACGCGCACAGGTGTCGGTGGCCCGCCTCTGCCGCGGCGCAGGCGGCGTTGAGGTCCGCCTCGCAGCCCTCCTCCAGCAGCCGCTTGCAGGCCGCCGTGCACCCGGCTGCTGCTGCCGAAATCAGCACCTCGCTGCTCAAGCTGCAGCCGCAGTGCGCCAGAGCCGCGTCCAAGCTGGGTGCGTCCCCGCTGCTGGCGGCGAGGCACAGCAGGCGCTGGCGCTGGCGGAGGGTGAGCAGTCGCCAGGGCTCGGGCCGGCCCCAATGCGCCACGAACTGCCAAGCGGGCCAGGGCGAGGCCGATATGACTGGATTAAGATGATTGGGTTGGCGCCTCTGTGCTGGTCTCGCCGCAAGCTGGATCGTGGAGTAGTCCTCGCGGAGGCATGCAGCCGCGTCCTTGCAGCTCAGCTTGAGCCCCATGACCACATCCGATACCGGCAAGTAGTTAGCAACACGCAGATGCAGCTCGGGTGTTAGCTTGTTCCAAGGTGACTCGAACTCCGCAAGGCGACGAGGTATTTGCGACGAGGAATCCGCTAGGTTGGGATCTCCAGCGACTTCCATTTTGTGCTTTCGTGAAGCGTGGAGTATCTTATTACCACACTCGCAACGATAATGCCCTACGCAGTCCTTTACTGGCCAGGACGCTGGCGCGACACGCATGCTCCCGCCCACGATGGCCCCGTCCCCGCCCCCAGATTCCGCGACCCCCGCAATCGGCACGCACCTGCCCAGACAAGTTGCGGGTCGTCCGCAGATCATGCTACACCAGCCACCACCATTCGCGGTCAGCCCTACCTGCTGCACCCACGGCTTGGTCTGCACCCCTGGTCTGCACCCTAGGGCACCTTCCACAAGTGCACAGTGTCCAATGCAACTCGGGGCAACTCCGTGTACGTTGACCTTGCCCTCCTCCACTGCCTGCCAGCTACGACCCCTGCTTCCAGCAGCTCTCCTTGGCCGCGCAGCGTTCACATATCTCCGCACTTCGACGGCAAACACCTACGTTCGTAAGCGTATCCAGGCGTACCCGCGGTTCTACATAGCTTCAGAACCCCAAACTCGAACCCCCCCCCAGGCCTACACACGACGTGCTGGCTCGAGGTAAAGGATGCAGTTTACGCCGGGCCCTGCTCGTTCCAGTCTGGGAAGTTACCGGTTATGCGGGCACACTTTTTCGCTGCCGTTGTTCAGTCGTGCCACATTTGCCAAGTCGAGGAGCCTTTGAGCTCCTGGCAAGTTACCACGGCGCGCACTGTCAGGAAACCCCGACAGGGGAGGGCGCACCCCAGCGGGGGCGCGTTGACATCGCACCCAACCGCATGGCGACGACTGCCATTCTCTGAGTTAAGATTCGAGTGCCCCTGAACTTCCTCATTAACGTTCAACGGCTTTCGGTGTAGCACTTGAGAACATTTTGCATATGTGCCAGTTGCACCAAATGACTAGATAACTACATACGCGCTCGCTTACCATCCCTCTTAGAAGTAACGCGTGTTCTCGTCCAGTCGAGAGAAGGGCCTTGGACCCTAACTACGTAAGCATATGAACCTATGAACCCAAATACAATATGCTGTGGACACCTTCTGTGCGCTGGTCACTTTTCAGCCGCACGCAACCTTTCGCCCTCGCTTGACGTCGCCGTTATCTGCCATTGTTCCCAGGCCTGGTATGGGTTGTGGAGCTTCTCGAGCGGAGGCACCGGCAATCCCGGACGCCAAAGCATCCGCAGCGGTTAACTCTGCTGCTGCTGCGGAGCGGGGGGGCCCTGCGCCAGCCGCGGCTGAGGCGGGGGCCACCGCGGATGTGGCCTTGGCGCCCCCGCAAGAAGCGGCGAAGCCAAAGGATGCTATCAAAGTCAAGGTGTGTGCGGACGGCGCCTGCGCAGTGGGAGGAGGCCAGCCGCCAGGGGTGCCAGTCGCCATGACTTCACCTAACGCAACGCATGCACACAGCCCTCCCGCCTACATACCCACCCGCCAAGCCTGGCCAAGCGTATGCCTGCCCGGCCACCCGCTCATCCTAGGAGCACGTTCACGTGACCAGCCCGCCCTCCATTGCAGGCTTGGGTGGGCAACGCCGGCGACGGCACGTTGCCGTTCCCCGAGCTGAGTGATGAGGACTTCGAGGTGCCTGTACTGAAGGACAAATGCGACACGGCCGTGTGCATCAGTGGCGGCGGCTTCCGCGCCTCTACCCTTGGGTTAGGCTGGCTCAGGTGGGGGCGGGCGCATGAGGCCGTGCAGTGCGGAGGGGAAGGAGCTGGGTGCCGGCGCTCCCCTCCCTCCTCCCCCCGGCGCCTTAAACATCAGTACGGTACACGTGTTGATCTGTGCATTGCACACGGTTGGAGGTGACTACCGTACCACTCGTGGCCCTTCTGATACCATCAACCGTGACTTTAGAGCCTCTCCTCCCCGGTTGTTGCTGCTGTGCAGGGCTCTGAACCACTTGGGCCTGCTGAGCAAGGTCAAGTACCTGTGCACGTGCTCAGGTGTGGTGATAGGTGCGGCGCAACCCAGCGCGGAGTCCCCGACACCTTGCTCACGCGCCCCATACCGAGCCCAGCGGGCGCTGGTAGCGGGCTTTTTATTGCTGAACAATCACATGTATGGACGGCCGCGACGCGAACGCAGGCTCCGCTTGGCTGGGTGCGGCACTGTGTTTTGCACGCGGCACCACCACCGGCACCTTCCTGGGCCACCACTTCCCTCCGGAGATGTGCGACCTTGACACGTTGGCGCGGGTGCGTGGACCGATCGCGTGGGGCCTCGAACGGGGAGGCATGCAGCACGCGACAGAGCACGCTACTTTGTTGCTTCACTGGGCGCGTGCGTGCGTGCTGGGACGATGATGACCCGGATGGCCGGGCAGCCGACCACAAGCTCCATATGCAACCCCAATTGCAAGTGCATGATTAAATGTACGCTTGCCCTGCTCATAAGCCGGGCCGCTACGCGCGCACCCCTCCGACCCATCCATCCCCGGTGTAGGTGGGCGACAAGGGCCGCAGCTACGGCGCTGCCATGGCCGACGCCGAGCCGCTGATCGACTACGTGAAGGCGCAGCTGCAGGAGGCGGTGGACGGAGACGACGGCAGCAAGCGCGGCGTGCAGGAGGTGGGCGTGGGGCTAGTATGGCAGGGGGTTGGGGCGTGGGGTTAGGGGGCGGCGCGGCCGGGGCACACCGCACCCGCTGCCCACCTGCCGCCGGCTCCATCATCCTCACCTGTATGTGTGTGTTCATCTCCACCCGACTGAACCTCTGCAGCCCACAAACCCGTTCCCTTGCCCTTCCTGGGGTGCTCCTCCTCGCTCTTTTCTTGTCCCTGTCCAGACTCGCGCATGGACTCGAGCCATGGCGGCGGCCTTTCTGGCGCCCTTTGGCCTGGGCGACACAGACGCCAGCACCACCTCCATGACCGGCACCAAGGTGAGGGCGGCCGGCATGCCGCAAGCGGGCACACATGCATGGATGCATTGCATGAATGTATGCGGGTTACACCCGTGGGGTTTTCCCCCACGGACAAGCTGCGCCCTGCGCTCTAGCTGCAGCCAGTCATGGTCAGGACTGCACCCCCGCACCCATGCAGCCACCTGTTCTCACCCGCTGCTGATGGCCGGCCGCTGCCTGCCGGCCGCTGCCCCCTCTGCCTGCCCCCGCTGCAGAGCGGCATCCACTCCACCACGGCGGTGCGCGGGGCCAAGGTGGGCCGCGGCCAAGTACACCTCGCCAACCCCCAGCTGCCCTACCTCGTCATCGCCCAGGTGAGCGGGCCAAGGAACGAGCGCAAGAGCGCAAGAGCGCATCCGGCCTCCGCAAAGAATAGAAGTGCGTGTCATGACGGCACGCCGTGACCTTGCCCCCCCCCCCCCCGCCCGCCCCCGGCCCCCGCCCGCTGCAGGTGCTGCTGCTGCCCAACGACCCGCAGTTGTACTACCCGTACGAGTGGACGCCGCTGTACAGCGGCTGCCCGGTGCCGTACAGCAGTACACAGCCGCGGCTGGGCGGTGGCTGGGTGGAGGCGGTGGGGTACAACGCAGTTCTGGCGGAGAAGGTGGGAGAGGGCGGGTGTGAGAAAGAGCTATATGTGTGTTCAGCAAGCATGGAGAAAGTGTTTTGGTTGTTGAGCCGGCATGCGCAGGTAATATTGTACGACGTATGGAGGCCGTGGGAACGTTTGAGCAAGGACATGCCTGAGCGCTCCCTCGCTTCCCCCCCTCGTTTGCACGCAGCCGGCGCACCCCGTGGCCCCCGGCAGCGCCCTCACCGTGTCCGTGCGCCCCACCGGCCCCGCGTCCCTGGGCGAGGTACGTGCGCGGAGTCGCACGGTCCACAACCTGCCGGGTTGCATGTGTGTTGATCTCGAGTGACGATGGCCAACTTCCAGCAGAGGACCTGAGCGCGAACGGGGGCAGGAGCACGCAAGTAACCGTAGCATCAGAGAATCATTGCTCAACTCCCATTCCACCCCCACGCCGCACGCCCATTTTCAGGCCATCGGCATCAGTAGCGCCTACAATTCGTACAAATGGGCCATGGGCAAGACGTCCAAGGGCCGCGCCGCACACAAGCTGTTGGGATTCCACACCGGCGATCTGTTCGACATGCAGGTGGGCTGGGGGCGCGTTGGATTGTTTTCAACATGCCAGAGAGCAGATACCGGTACACGAGAATGCACGGCGGAACAAGCGGAAACGTTTTGTGAGTAATGAGACTAAGCTCTCAACAGTCATGCGCACCAAGGCCAGCCTTAGAGCAAGTGTCGCGCCGCTCACGCCCACAGGAATGGGACACAAACCAGATGCAGCTCACAGACGGCGGCGGCTCCGACTACCACGCCATCTACCCAGCGCTGCGCCGCCGTGTGGCGAACATCATCGTGCTGTCTGCGTCCAAGTGAGACGGGCGCGTATGAAAGAGACAGGTCTGCAAACGCACGCCCCGTGTACGAAGGACCAGTGTGCGGCGAGCAAACGCCACTGGCTGGCCTCGTCCTTCCTCCCACTGACAACGCTGCCTTCCGAATGCTCCTCCTTCTACGCAGGGCCCCGATCGAGGATTACGAGAAGTTCACACGTGACATGAGGGACATCCCCGGGGTGAGTGTGCTTCTCTTCCGACAGCGCCTTTCCCCTTCGCACAGCTGCGCGACACTCACCCACACCTCCATCCCCGCACGCCTCCACGCCTGCACACACTGCCTGAGCCCGCCGCACCTGACCGCACCTCGCCCGACCCCACCCCCTCGCAGCTGTTCGGCTGCTGGCCCGGCAACGACCGTGACACCAAGGGTCTGGCGGGGCCCGAGTTCAACAAGCAGCGGCAGGTGTTTGCCGAGGGAGCCGACGGCTACAAGCGGCTGTACCAGGCCCTGCTCGCAAAGTTCCAGGCCGGCGAGGCGGCCGTGCACGCCGACGAGTACGAGGTGCGCCCATGAGGCATGCGTGCATGTGTAGACATGTGTGCTAGTAAGCGATTGGGTTCGTGGCATGTTAGCGCAAGTGTAAGCAACTGCTGGGTGCGTGGGCACATGTCATGGCTGCGCGTTGGGCGCAGTGTTCGCGCGCCCACCGGCTGAGACATGGACATACGAGTGTGCTGCCCGGTTCTCTTTTTGTTTTTCAGTCATCATGCCACGCCGCGTCACCCCGCCGCAAATTACCGCAGGTGATGGCCAACCCTGCCATGGGCGTGCCTGGCGGCTGGCGGGTGCGGGTGCTGTGGGTAATCAACGAAGTGCAGAGGAAGTGGGAAGAGGCGCTGCCCGCAGACACTCGTGACAAGCTGCATCACGACCGCACCAGCTTCGCAGCCAAGGTGGGCGCCTCTTCACCCAGTGCCATCACCACGTGTGTGTGTGTGTGTGCTCGGGGTCACAGGCGAAAAGCTTACGCAATCATACGTATGTGTGTGTGTGTGTGTTTATGCGCGTCTGTGTCTTGAAGCACGCCAACACGTTTCTCACACAGCGCTGCTTGCCCTCTCCGCCTGTGCTCTTTCTCTCCACAACGCCGCGCTGCCGCCCCACGCACAGGTGGAGGAGGGGCTTAACCCGCTGGACGCAGACACGTTCCAGCAGTTCCCGCTCGTGTCCACCTTCGCCTTCAACTACCCACCCGAGCTGGTCGGCCTGATGGCGGCGCATGCGGCGCACATGCTGACCAGCAACAAGGCCCTGGTTGAGGGCATGATGCCGGCGCCGCCTCCGAGGCAGATGTGAGGGGCAGGTGGAAGAGAGGCCCGAAGTTGGAGGAGTCACAGGCGGGGCGGTGCCACGGCTGGATGGCGCAGCCAGGGATTGTGTGGGAGGTGTGGATTGTGCGGTACCGCGACGCTACGCACTTGCGGCAATCGGGAGTTTTTGTGCAGGATGCAGCAGGTCGGGGCGGTGAGTGAGCGTGATCAAGGCGGTCACAAACTCTGCAGCTAATGGTCTACAGGCGATGCGATTGGAAATTGCGCCTCAAGAGCTGTCCGAGCGAGTGGGCTATGAGACAGAGGAATTGCCGCAGCTGCTACGGAACCGGGAGTTGGGCAGACGCGCAGCTGTGGAAGGGGAAACTGGCGGAAACTTGCATCAAGATGGGAATGCGAGTTCCAGCGTGATGAGGACGTGTGCGAGGGCGGTCAGTGATATGGTGTCAGCGCAGGAATAAGCCATGCCATGATCCACTAAACTGAACTTTCCTATGTACGGGTGGGCGCTGCCGTGGAAGGTACAACAAGGAGGAGCTGAGCGTGCGACATGAGTGTGGTGTGGTCTTGGTGTGGTGTGTGTAGGTGGAATTAATGGTACCTTACATATTGTGCGTGCTGGTTGTGCGTGTTGTGGGCACGCACGCTGTGCGCGCGGGCATGCGCGCCGTCCTGCACGTTGCCTGTAATGCATTGGGGGCTATTGTATCATGTGTTTACGGGGTCGGGATACTCAAGACGTGGCCAGTAGCGGCTCCATGCATGGATGCATGGCAGGCTCTGTGCATGTGCGTGATGTGTTCCTGTCAGTGACCAGACATGAGGCCGTTGCCGGTGAAGGCACCGGCTCAGGCGACTGCGCACTTATAACACTTAACTTGCGCCAAGGCTAACGGCTGCCTGCTTGGCTGCCCAAGAGGCAAGAGCTGCCCTCCCCCTTCCCCAATGATGGGCACACGCCGAGTTGCTGATAGTGTGCTGTGACGGATTGCCACAGTGCCACCGGGCACACAGCTGCCGCCGCCGCAATGCCATAGGCTTGTAACTGGCGGATGCAACTGGTGCCTGTGCCTAGGCCCTAGGGAGCCTCGTTTCAAGCAGTTGTTGCAGAGGGGGTCCAGAAAGCTCAGAATCTTACCCCATGCCTACAACTGAAGGGCTTTAGGGCGTTACGCACCTACTTGTTTCATGGGGTTACAGCCCCCTCCGCCTTCCGCTCTGGTCTACGTACGCATTAGTTCCGCAACACTACTGGGGTGTGTCTGGGGGGATCGGTCGTCCTCCCTGCGGGTCGGCCGGGTACTCGCATGCGCGTTGTGTTACAGGAGCCCAGTTGGGCGATTAGGACCTGCAATACTCAGTAGTACCAGGCCAATCCACGCTGAACCTTTCGAGCCCCTACCCGGCCTCCCGCTATCTCAGTCTCAACCGCGCCAGTGCGGCGCGACCCACAAATCAACATCAACTGAACACTGTACTGGAGCCGCGAAAGTTAACCCTACCTGCTGCTAACATTTCGAGCCATGCATTCAGCCGCGGAGCGCAACCCACCTCCTCGTATGTCCATCATACCTGGCACGCAACGCAACGTGTAGTTGAACACAACTACGGTACCACAGACACCAAGGCGCATCCACGACAGACACGCACCTAACAAGGCAATAACTTGCGTTGACCTTTCACCTTCGCAACTAGATACCAGTAGTATCAGGAGCCTCCTTTGGAACCAGCAGTGTGTTCCATCGTCTCGTGCTTTCGGGTGTGCACAAGGACCCGACCAGAAGCACCAAGACCCCGCCGACCCATTCTCATGCCAACGCCAACACGTGCCGGAACACGATGCAATCCCGCGGCCACGCCACGCCGGCGCTGCCCTCCTACCAACCAAGTACACCGCCTGCGCCTCCGTATTTCTCTTTTCGGGCCAGGCAAGGCGCAACGCTTGCGGTGGCCGATGTTTAGACCTCCTTGAGTTGGGTTTTTGGGGTAGGTCGACCGCGTCTGCGGGCCTGCCCCCAAGCACGACACAACAACTCGAGGACTAAGCGCCCTCATCAGCCTCCTGGCCACACGAACACATAAGTACGCAAATCTCCTCAAGCGCCGCCGTGGTCTGGGCCCCCGTCTTCACGCGAAGGGCTCAGGACCGTTTCAGTTTCTGCACGTCACAAACCCCTGTCACCAGCCAGACCGAACCACACAGACCCAATTGTGCAGACAAACTCACGTCCTGACCCCGCCCGTCTGCAGGACGCAGGATAAAATTGCAAAGCGCGCAGCGCAGAATAAATTGATGCCCAGCAAACAGCCCTCCTTCCCACAATATTGCAGTCCTTCCTGCCATTCCGCCACGAGCAGGCATGCAGCTCTTGCAAAGCAAGCCAACTTGCCGTATTGTGTCACGAACTTGGCACTGGCATTTGGATTCAGTTCACACGTAAGGGCAGACATGCAGGGACCTCCTGCTAATGGATCCAGATCCCCACGCATCCTTCCTCCCCGTTCCCAAGCGCATGCCCGTCTCACCAAACTCAGTACAAAGCCCAGCCCAAGCTCAGGGCTGGGCTAGTCATGATGGAAATTTTTGCGCTCTCAAAATGATAGCAAATTGGCCTCACTTAACTCTCGTTTCCACGCGTCGGTGGCTCACTCAATACGATCACTCTGGTCCTCCCTTGACCTTGGGCCCACGAGCACACACGCCACGTGCCTAACATGCCTTGGCGACCTAAGCGCATGGCGCGAAAGCGCACAAGGCCCCAAACAACGCTGCTAGCTAGTGCATTTGCCGAATCGGCGTTATCTATCCTTTTTGTGTCGCAAGAGCAGCGCTTCCGCTGTAACCAGCCTGAATTGACTGGTCTCCAGTCAACCCCAAAACGCTGGCCCGGACTGCCTTGATATATGTGGTATATGCCAGTGTATGTGTACGGCATGCGAGCACGTTGTCAAAAACGCTCTCTTGCACTTTCACGTCACACCACACGGCACGTCCACACCCTGCGCAAACGGCAATCTTTAAGCACGAGAGACGGAACCGACGTCAAAACTAAAAACTGCGGCACGTACGCCGCGCCGGCGGCGGAATCCGTAGCCCGCAAGCCCTCTCTGGAACAAGCCTTGGCACTGGAACTCACTGGACACCTGCGCTCCCCGCGCCCACTCGCGCTTACACGCACTGACTCGCGCTCAAAGCACAATGTCGAGGCACTCGGGCACGATGGCATCGTCGCCGCCGTTGGCGGCCTTCCACGCCGCAATCTCGTCTTTGCGCGCGAAGCGCCCCTTGATGCGCGGCCGGATCTCCGCATACGCCTTGCGAGCTGCGTAGCGAATGGTCTTGCCGAAGCGCCGGTTCTTCTTCTTCTCCAGGTAGCGAGCCACGCGCTGAGCGCGCGTCAGGTTGGCTCCGTCGACACCCACAAACGAGGTGAAGCCCGGCGGCGGCGCGCCGAGGTGTGGCGCGGCCGCCACGGCGCCGGTGGGCGTGGGCGCCCTGGCAGCGGCGCCTGCAGCGGCCTTGGCGGCGGAGGTGGCACCGCCGGCGGCAGTGCCCTTGGCGGCGGCGGTGGCCTGCTGCTTGGCGGCGCGAGATGCCTGCTTCTGTTGGGCGAGCAGGGGCAAGCGGGAAGAGTGTGAGAAGCACGACGGTTGGCGTGAACCCACAGCAGCCGCAAGCAAGTACCCGCTAGAAAGCCCGCAGCAAGGTCTCAGGCCGCCCCGAGCAGCATCTGACACACACACCTTCTTGCGGCGGCGCGCCTCGGCATCGTCGTCGCTGTCGGCGCGCCACTCGTCATCCGAGTCGTCCTGCGGCGCCATGTCCTCGTCCTCCGCCTCCAGCTCGCTCAGGTCGGACTCGTCGTCGCGCCAAGAGCGCTTCCGCCGCGCCGCGGCCGTCGCTGCTAGCGCTCCACGCGGCTGCTGCAGCTGCGGCGCCGCCGCCGGCGCCTCGATGGCTGCGGAGGCGTACGCGGCGAAGGCCTCATAGCCGCTGGCGCCCATGCCCATGTCGGCGGTGTCAAACCCACCAAATGCGTCCACGGGCTCGGCCTTGACGGCCGCCGAGGCGGTGGTGGTGTCAGCACCGGAGCGCGGGAAGAGGTCCTGGAAGAATTCAGAGGCGGGGCGGGGCACCTCGGCACTGCGCGCCACGGCCTCCGCCTCGGGGTCGGCGGCCTCCAGGTCCGGGACCACGCCGGCCGTGCTGCCTGTTGTTCGAGTAAACAGCATTCGCATGTTCAGCAATGCATCAGCTGAGCTGCTAGAACTGGAGCAGCCGTTACGCGTGCGTGACCGAAGACCAGCCCAACCCCCGGCGTGCGCATGCGTGCGCATGGCCCCACGCAGCGGCTCAGCAACTCACCCTCGGAGCGCTGTGGGTCGGCGGTTTCGTCGCCGGCGGCGGCGCCAACCGCCACCTCCTCCGTCAACAGGTCCGCAAAGTCAAAGCCGCCGCCGGGCAATGCCAGCCCGCCCCAGCCGCCGCCGCCGCCCAGGCTGTCCTCGGCGCCTCCCTCGAACTCCATCTTAATCTCGTGGAAGGCCATGGCGTCAAGCACCGCGTCCTTGTCGTCGCCGTGAGCACCCAGGTAAGAAGCATCGGCCAGTGCCATCGGCGAAGCCGCGGCCGAGTAGTCGGCGCCGTCGGGCACCTGGGGCACAAGGGCAGCGGCGGCCGCCGCTGCGGCGGCGGCGGCGCCGGCAGCGCTGTCCACGGTTGACGAGCGCCGCAGGGCGTCGCCAGGGCCGGTGGCGGCGCCGCCGCCACCGCTTAGCGTGGACGCCTCAGGCGTGACGCCAGACATGTGGATCTGGATTTTGGAGGCGTCATCCGGAAATCCGAACCCGAACCCGTTTAGGCCGGCGTCAGCGCCCACAGGCCACCAGAACGAGGGCAGCTCAGGCGCCGCGCCGGCCGCGCTGGCAGCGCCTTCGGTTGCGGCCGCATGCGGTGTCGCTCCAGTCACGGCACCCGACCCATTGTTGGTCCCAGACTCGGAAGCCGTGTCGGGCACGGCGGCGGCAGTGGCAATCATGTTACCCTGTAAGTGTGGCGCATGGTGATTCCAAAGTTAGCAAGATGATTGCGCGCATTATTAGGACCTGAAGCGGACGCCGTATTGGCAGTTCAGTTCGCTGTGCGGCCATCCATAGGCCGCGATAGCAACAGTGGCGCCCAGTGATCTTACCTCACGAGCTGAGTTTGGTGCGACCGCCGGAACAGCCAGCGGCGGCGGCGGCAGCGGCCCGGCCGGCTGCGTCTGATGCGATGCGCTGAGCGGGTTGGAGGAGTGACACTCCTCGCAAAGATGCGCCTGGTCGCAGTGGCAGTAGATCGTCGAGGCACGTGCGCAGCTCTCGCAGGCTGGCATGCGCCGGTGGCGCGCAGCGACCTGCACGTGTGTGGACAAGCCAGCGTGTCCACAACTGGTTAGTCAGGGTGAAGACGTACCCGTGAGTCACGGTCATCATGTTTGCAGATATGTGAAAGGCTTTGGAGCTTCCACGCATGGATGCAGGAGCGTCTAGGCGATATATGCAGGTCTTGGGCTGCCCGGGTGCAGGAGCTGCCGCGATGGCAAGGGGCCATCTGTCACCGCCAACGCAACGGACACGCGTGTCGGACGACCGCAGGGACGTCAGCTCGGAGAGGGACGCTTTCCGCCGCAGTGCAGGGTTATTTGGACAGAACAATAGAGGTCCAAAGGCGAACAAAGCATCGTCCCTGGGGCGCCGATGCTGGCGAGCGCCGAAGCAAATGCGCAATTGCGAACTGGGGGCCCCGAAAAAATCGAGGCGCCGTCCAGCGCAGCACGGATTGAAATGACAATGTAGCAGCGATAGTTATGCCTTATCAATAGCGCCGACCAGCCGCCGGTGTAGCGCAAGGAGGGGGTAGCGGCGCTCGTGGGAAATGTGCAATTCCCCCCGGCTGCCCCGCGCCCACACCCCGATCGGCCACCTTACCGGGTTAGCGGAATGAATCTTGATATCACATGGCCCGCACAGCACTGCGCGATCGACGATGCACAGAACGAGGCTTGGCCCCGTTGCCTGGCATAGGACGCAAGCCGCGGTCATCGTGCGTTCGGCTCTATTGTAAAGCAACAAAGCTTTCAAGACTAGTCCGCGGGTCAGGGGCGCCCCAAGCGCCGCAGAGAGGCGTTACGAAGACCTAAGTCGAGGGACCCCAAGCGCGTAAATTCTCGTTCACGCAAGCTAAAACGTTCTGCTTAGTTGGGCGTTATACTTTTGCATACGGTATAAGCTCCTGGGCGAACTTCAAACTTACTACACGATGGGGGCTGTAACCATTTGCCCCATCCCGGTTAAAGCTTCTTCCCTTCGCTGGTGCATGTTGGGAGTTTCCGCTGCTTGTGCAAGACCTTCTCTTATCTTCTTTCTAGTAGTCAGGTATTGCTGGGGCTACGGATCCCAGGCTGTCGCAGGCGGAAGGTTACAAAGGCGCGCTGGCACATACCGCCCACGCTAAATGTGTTGATAATGCAGCAAGGGAAGCCGTTTGATGGGGGCCGGTGCGTCCGGCTAATATCGCAGCCGCACGACCCCACGAGCGACCTTCGATTTGGGTCACGCTGTCCGGCTTCGGGCTTGAAGCGTTTCTGCCATAAACAGCCAACAGACAAGATCACTCGTGGGGTCGCCAAATACTCCGGGTATAGTTGTCCCCTTGCCCACTCCTGCCCCTGACCCCACGCTTGACCCCACGCCCTGACTTCCCATCCAACCCACCGGACCGGGACTGCCAGAAAAACTCGGGGCAAGCTTGTATGTATTACGGTACCCAAGCCTGCACGCAAGAGGATGATAGGCAAGCAGTGGCAGGGTGGTCTCGGAGGCGGTGTAATGGATAGAAGCTACTGCAGCTGATCATCGAATGCAGCGAACACAACAGGCGCAACTATTGGCCGAAGAGAGTCGCTTGAGGGCTTATGATAAGAAGTTGAGATGGTGGTGATAGCTTGCGAGCAGTGGGGTAAGCGAAAACCGGGCAGCTAGTGCTGGCGATGTCGTTTCCGCTCAGCCATGCTGCGGCACCCTCAGCGCACTCCTGGTTGACTGGCCAGGCCGCGCCGCACAGATGCTAGGAGTCGCGAGCCGCACCGCACCTGCGGTGGAGTCCATGCATTTTGCGTGGCTGGCGGACTTTAGGGGTGCCCCTGGGCCCCGTTGGCCAGGCCCCAGGGCCGCTGTTGCCCCTCTTGCATGGGCCGTGTTCGAGGGCTGCAACCAGTAGCTCAGTGCTGCGACCACTCCGTCCCACCCCGCCCAGGGACTGCAACGCAAACCCAATCAACACTTCCGCTGATTGCGTACCGCACCAGCACGTTATCGGGTACCCACGCCAGTACGCACGCACGTACCCACGCAAACACGCACGGTAACACTTGTGAATGCATGCAGCACACCAGGCCGCGAACGGGTTGTTGATGCGCTAAACAAGCAATGCTTTACAGTTTACACAGGTCCTGGGCCCCCGGGACTACGAGGCAATAGAACAGTACTGCCGCACGCGTTGGCACGCCCGCTCGTTGTGGCCTACCTGAACTAGCACGATGACACGTGACATAAATACCGTTAACACCCACATACTTGGACAAGCCCCATAACGCAACCCAATGGCACAGCAGAAGCCCCGGCCTATCGTGCCGCCTCCGCCGCACCCCACTCCTGACCCTCCCCGGCCAGCACGTCCATCACCACCATCCAGCTGTGGCTTCTGCGGCCCCGCCGCCGCCGGCTCTTGCGCTGCCGCTGCTCATCACGCCCAGGCTTCGCTGCAAGGCTCTCCACCTCCTCCACTTTCTGCACCTTGTAGCGACTCCCACCAGGGCAGTCATCACCCCTGCAGCGGCCGTCCCAAGCTCCTCCGGCACCCAGGCCGTGACGGTCAGCAGTGACGCACGGTTTCCCGCGCCGGTCCGGACCTGCTGTCCCGCCGTTGCGCATGCAGCAGCTGCCCAGCGGCTCCCCAGCGCGCTGTGGAGATGCAACCGGGCCGCCGCTGGCGCCATGCGTGCCGTCAGCCAGCAGGCTGTCCGGACAAAAGCTGCATGTCAACGGCGGGTCGCTGTCTTCCGCCGCGGCGCCTCTAGCTGCACCAGCAGCCAGAGATGCAACAGTAGCAGAGGCAGTAGCAGCAGCAGCCGCGGCAGTAGCCGGAGGCCCAGCTGGCGGTTCGGCTTGCGAGGCTACTGGCTTCGTGGCTGCCACCACCTCTGCTATGCAGAAGGGCTCGTCTGCTGTGTGCAGCGGCACTGCTACCTCTTGGGCCACGCAACTTGCACCGCAGGCCATCACGATCGCAAGATCGCCTGCTGAGAGCCTGGCAGAGCTCGTGATCGCCGCTGCATCCAGCGGCGGCGCGGCGCGAGACGCGAGGCCAGGGCGGCCCGCGCCGCCTGCTGGCAGCGGCAGGCCTGCCGACTCAACACGGCTGTCGTAGGCCGCAGCGGGCTGGGCGCCGCGCAATGGCGGCGCCAGCTCTGCTGCAGGCAGCCAGCTGCTGACGCGCCCTGAGCAGCTCGCGTCTGCAGGTGATGGCGTAGCGTCCGCGGCAGCTTTGGCGCCCGGGACCATCCATGGCGTACCTGTGCCGCCAAGGCCTGCTGCTGCAGCTGCTGCCGCACCGATTCGCGCCTCTGGCTCGGATGCAGCCGCAGCTAACGCCGCAACCAATCGCGAAGCCGCGAGCGGCGCCGCCGCTGTTGTCGCCCCAGCTGGCTGCGCTGCACATTCCGGCAGCATCCCGTCAGCAGGCATGCACTGTAGCCTGCGAGGCGGCTGCCACCCAGCTGCGCTGCGCGCCGCGGTGCGGCTGATGCCCGCCGTCGCTGGCGACCGCGCAGCGGGGGGCGTCCTGGCTAGGGCACGGACGGGCTCCAGCGCCGGCGGTGCTGGCGCTGACGACGCTTGGTGCGCTGCAGCCACATGTGGCGATGACGCCGCGGGCGGGTGCAGCGCCATCACCAGGGCCTTGCGACAAGCGCCAAAGTCTATGCGACCGCCGGCGGCACGAGGCATGCCGGCCGCGTCCCTCGACCAGCACCGCCGTGGCGAGGCCAGTGGCGAGCCTGCTGCCGCCAACGCCGCCCTCACCCTTGGTGCAGCCCCATAGCTTGGCGTCTGGGGCCTTCCTGAAGGCGCAGCGTTGGTGTGGTCCATCATGCGCGCAGCGGTCACAGCCGCAGGCACAGACTCCGACAGCACGCTCCTGAAGAGCGACTGGGCTGGTTCTGGCAGTTTACCAGGCGTGCTGCTGCGAAGCGGCGTCGTGCGGGCGCCAGGCGGCAGGGCCTGACGCGCCAAGTCAGTGACAACCGAGACAGACGCAGTTGCGGTCGGAGGCACAGGCGCCGCCGGCTTGGCATGTGTTGGCGTCACAAGGCCCGCCGATATGGCCTGAGCGGCTGCCGCTGCTGCTGCCACTGCTGTTGGTGTTGTGCACTGGCGGCCCACAGTGTAGATTTGCCCTGCAGCGCTAGCAACCCCATGCCGCGGCGGTCCATAAGACATATGCCGGTTGGCTTGCGCCGCTTCACCCGACGGCGTCCAAGGCAGGGCACTTGCGGCCCTTGGCCCTTGACCCTGGTCGTTGCACGGGGCATTGCGGCTGTGCTCCTGCGCGCCTTGGTGGCTGTGTTGGTGGTGCGGTCGGTGGTGCTGTTGGTGGTGGTGCTGGGCATGCGGGCCTTGCTGCAGCCATGGCTGCGGGGCGTGCGTATGCATTTGCCTCAGCGGCTCCGCTGGGGCCACGCCATGGGGCACGGGTGCCGCCGGTGTTTGCAGCGCAGCTACCCCGGCTGCTGGCTGCGCCGGGCCTGAGGCTGCCGCCTTGGATGCCTGCCGCCGGCCGTCCGCACCCGAGCCAGCTGACAGCTTGGCGACAATGCCCGCACATGGCGCGCCAGCCCCATCCCCAGCTGCCGCTGCCGCCACCGCTGCTGCTGCTTCAGTGGCGTGCGGGCCTTCCACCCTGGCAGGTACGACGCCCACCACTGCTGAGCTGGAAGCGGACCGCCGCCCCGCCTGCAGGCTTACAGACGGCAGCAGCGGTGCTGATGGGGGCATGCGCTGCTGCACCGCTGCCAGTGGCGCGGCCGGTGCGTTCTCCTTTGCGTCTTCTACCGCCGCCGCCAGGGCCGCAACGCGCCCGGCAGTAGCTGCCGGCGGGGATGCGGAGCGTATGGAGGTAGCTGCGCGCGGAACGGCCGGGGCCGGCGGCATCTCGGGGATAGGCGGCTTCCATTGCTTCACACCGCCGGACAGCAGATGTCGGCTGCTGTGTGGAAGCAGCGGCGCACGTGCCGTCGACGGTTGCGGCGCTGCGGAGCGCTGGGGATCGGGCCGCACACGCCTGCATGTAGCCGCCGACGGCGCTCCCGCATCGGACACTGCACACGTGGCCACCGCCACCTGCTCAGCCACCTCCTTCGGCTCGTGAAGCAGTCCAATCAGGCACGCGGTCGCAGCCGGGGCTGCTGTTGTCAAGGCCGCTGCTGCCGCTGCGGATGTAGCGGCGGCGGCGCGTGCCCTTGCAGCTGGCGGTATGGGCGGCAGCAGCAGAGATCCCGCCTGGTCTGCTGCCTGCTGCTGCGGCGCCCGCGGTGCTCCGGTTGCGAGGCCTGAAGTCGCGCACACCGCAGGCCTGTCAGGCGCAGGTAACCGGGACGAAGTCGCGCCCTCGGCAGCAGGCGTCGACTGCCTGGGTGCGTTTGGCGCGCCGCACACCTGCAGGCGCCATGGGCTGATAGGCGCGATGCCTCTGCCGGCGTACGCAGGGCCATCCGGTACATCCACCCGCGCAGCGGCAGGCCTGCAGCATTCGTTCCCGCCGGTGGCTGGCGGTGGCGGCCGCTGGCGGTGCTGACCCGTGCTGCGCTCCACCTGCTGCAGCGCGCCGTTGCTGCTGCTGCCGCTGCTGCTGGAGTGCTGCCCGCGCCGGGTGCGCTCGCTGTCGGGCAGCTCCACGTCGACGTAGATGGGTGCGTGGTCGCTGTACGTATCCACAAAGCCCGGCATGATGCCCTGCAGTGGGGGTGGCATTGGCAGGGAGGAGAGGGGCGCTTGAACGGCGGCGGAGAGCTTAGACCAGGCGTAGGTAAGCCGAGCTAGGTGGCATAGTCGTGGCATGGTGTGGCGCGCTCGTTCCCTAAAACTGCATCACGTGTCAGGCCCACGCGTCAGGCCCTTTAAGAGACGTGTGCTCACCGTGCCAACGACCCATGCCGGGCAGGTGTACCGCCGCAGTTGCACAGCAGGTAGCGTGAAGCCGTCAATGCCGCCGCCGGCCCCACAGCTGGCGCCGCCACCTTTCAGCACCACCGCTTCGCCGGCCGCGACAGCCGCTAGCTGAGGCACTGACACAGGTGCAGTGGGAGTGGCGCCAGCAGCGGCTGTGGCGGCAGTTGCCTGCGCCTCCCTTGCTGCCACTGTGGGAGTTGTAACGACGGACGTCGGCTGTGCTACCCCCGTTGTTTCCCCCGCCTCTGGCGTTCGCGGCCCCAATGCTGGCCCCGCCTCCGCTTCCGCCGCGCTGCCCTCCGCCAGCTTACACCCCGCGTAGGAGGCTCCGTCAGCCACCAGGATGAGGTCGATCCGAGCGCCACAACACGTGGCACAGGACTCGCGTCCGCTGCAAGGCAGGACAGCACAGGCACAAATACCTTTAGGTCACCAGTCATCACGCAAGTCAAACCGCATCTGATAGATAGAGTGCACGCCTGCAGGCTCACGTGCTCGTGTGGAAATTCCGGTACACGTCCACGAAGGCCGGCAGCTCGGCGGCCGACGCCGCTTCCCACGCCGCCGACCGCGCCGGGCCCAAGGCTGCCCTTCCGGCCGCCTCCACGTCGACCACCAGCCCACAGGTCCCGGCAGGAGGGACGGCCGCCTCTCCAAAGAGCATTTCAGCGAGGCCGCAGACACCGCGTCCGCACACTTTGCCGGCAGCCTCGGCCCCGCCGGCTCTGCTGCAAGGCCCAGCCCCCGGAGCTGCACTGGCGGACGCAGGCTCTGGCTGGAAGCGCTGGCGCTTGGCAGCTGGGTGCAGCTGCTGAGGCTGAGGTGACGGCAACGGCAGCAGCACGGTGCCCCTTGACGCTGCCAGTGGCGAGGCACCAGGCACGCCAGGCGCAGCGGCAGGTACGAAAGGCGAGCGGCCACGCAGCTGCTTTCCCTGCACGTCCGCGATGTCACCGTCCGAGTCCTCCGAGCAGGATGAGCCGGGTTCGGCGCCGGAGCCCGCGCCCCGCCGTGATCTGAGGCTGGGCCGCCGACCATGCCCCTGACGTGCCTGCTGGTCAGCGGAACACTTGTCGTCCGGCTGGTCTCCGCGCCGCTCGCCTGCAACCTCCTTCGCCTCCTTTGCTTTCGCCTGCGCCGCTTGCCCCTTATGGCATGCGTCCTCGTGCCCCTGCGGCTGCACAGCTGCCGCTGCCCTCGCCGCAGCCGCCGCCGCCGCAGCCGTCGCGGCCGCCGCAGCCGCAGCTGCGACTTCGGCCCAGTGTTGCAGCTGCCGCGGCGACGGCGGCGGGCCGCGCGCCATGAGCCGCAGTAGCCAGGCGCGGTCGGGCCGGGTGGGGTCGTAGAGGTGGCGGTAGCTGGCTGCCACGTCACGCCGCTCCGGAGCGATGTTGAAGTCGCCCAGCACCACCAGCCGCCGGCCGGCCGCCAGGAAGCCGTCTAGGCGGTGCTGCAGCGCCTGCAGAGGTGGGAGGCGTGGGAAGGGAGGGAGGGGGTGGCCTCAGATCGTTGCATGCAAAGGGCGTGTTGCCCCCCATGCGTGAACTCCACCGGGCCACGGCCCGTAACACACCAGCCCGCTGTCCACTCCAGCACATGCGGTCTTCAGCTCTTACCCGGTAAAAGGCTATCTTGTACCGCATGCGCTCCTCCGTGCGCTTCACGCCCACGTACGGCCCGTACACGTTCACCAGCACCAGCGCGCCGTGGTCCGTGATCACCACACGCCCCTCGCCGTCCAGAGCCCGGAGCTGACCGGGGCCCAGCCCCGCAGTGCGCCAGCGCGCGTGCAGATCGGCATCTGCAGCATCATCGGCGCCGCCCTCAGGGGCATGTGCGATGTGGGTCGGGCGCGGCTGCAGCACCTGCAGAGGTGCCGGCTGGGCTGGAGCGCTGGGCAGCGGCTCATGGCCGGGCACGCTGGTGCACTGCCGCTTGGTGGGACGCAGCTGCTGCCCTTCAGTAGCTGTAGCGTGTGTGCCTGCATAGACCATGGGGGGGGGCATTGCGGACGCAACTGGGTTTGGGGTGCTTCTCATCTTGCCCGGACGGGGTCCGCGACGCCGACCCAGGTCGTGCCCCTGATGACAAAACCTGACCCACATCGCGCGCACCTGCAGCGGCCGTTCCCTGCTCCGCTGCTCCAAGCGCTCCTTCTGCGCGCGGGTCCCGTTCCTGTTCATCTTGCATCTGCTCTCGCTTCTGGTCACGGCGTCGCTGCCGGCACTTCGCCTCCTCCCGCCGCCTGCGCTGTGCCTCCCACAGCCCCGTAAAGCCGTCCTCCGCCGACAGCGGCGGCAGCGGACCATCGCGCCGGACAAAGGTGGCCGTGCCGGAGTAGCCGCTGCGGCAGCGCGTGAAGCCGAAGTACGAGTCCCCTGCGGGCGGCAAGTCGCGAGGCTGCCAATGTCAGCGCAGGCTGAACAGGCATTGCACCTACAGACATGGAGGACCTCAAGGACACGGCGGAGAGACAGCAGTGCAGGCGCCACTTCTCCAGTACTCACAGCCGGGCGCCACTGCCAGCTCCGGCTCCAGGCCATCGCGCAGCTGCGTCTCTTGTAGGCATACTCTGCGGTGGCCCAGAGCAAGGTATCGGTGTTGGCGGCAGCGGCTGCAGACAAAACGCTCCTTGCGTCTCCCTAGAAAATTGGCTTGTGTCTGCGGCTACCCCTAGCGCGTGCGGTGCCCCCTTAACGTGCGGCCTGACGCAAGGGGTGTAGGCAAAGTGAGGACCCGGACTGCTCCCGCGTACATGTCAGCGTTCAGCACCCGCAAGAAACGCTCCAGCGAACCAAAGATGGTGATAACGCGTTTGAGGCCATTAATATTCCATGAGACTATCCTGAGCTTCATTTCATTGGAAGATGATAGCCCCTTCTTGAAAGAAAGCTCGTGGCAGCCCTGCAGCTGGCTGCGTATGGGCCAACATCTCCAAAATGATTGCAAGTATATGTTTGACGTTTCGGATGTAGGTATATGCAAGAAAGGCCGCGCGTGGCGAACGACTTGATTTTCGATCCAAAATGGACAAGTCTGCCCAGACCCGCTGCCCAGGAGTCCGCAAACAAATTTGCATCATCACATGTAACAAAGTTTCGTATGATGGTCTGGAATTGACCCCGGAGTGACCCTCTATGCGCACCGCTTCGTTTCTCCTTCTCTCTTCCCGACACAACAATGACAAAAACAACAGGCTCATATAAGCCTGGTGCTTTCAAGCCAGCTGAAACTCCCACAAAGACGGGCTCCTCTGCGGCCAAGGGCGCCTCGTCAACGCCCTCGTCTGGAAGCAAGGCCGGCGCAGCGTCAGGCCTTGTAAAGCCATCCAAGTCCAAAGATGTAACTTCAACTGGAAAGTCAGCGGCCGTGAAAACCGCTGAGAAGCCTTTGGGCCCAACGCCCGCGCGGCGTGCCATGGACGGCCCCGAGCTGGCGGAGCCCACGGAGGCTGAGGTTGAGAGCGAGATCCAGCAGCTCCTCAACCAAGCTGACGACAGGGAACCTCCTCAGGAGCTAACACTGGTGGGGCCACTGGTGTAGGGTAGTTAAGTTGGAAGCAGCGTGTCAGGGGCAGGGGTTGAGGCATCAGCACGGCACGGAGTCTGGCGGCCCTTCTCAGCTTGAAGTCAGCACATGTGCTGACCGTGGCTGCTTGTCGCTGCAGGACCTCATTGTGAATGCGCACATTGCGGATGACCCACTACTGGCAAGCCGCAAGAACGCGGGGTGAGCATATCTCAGGTGTTAGGCGTACGCGACGTCGCGAAGGTCGTGCACCACGCTGCAACTGCGCGTTGTTGCAGGTGCATGCCATGTTGCAATAATGGCATGGGGTTGTAAGTGCACGCTCACGCAGCCCTAAACGCAATGTCCCTATCCTCCTTAACGACGAGGACGAACCCCAGCACCGCCACCCTGACCGCAAACCTGCCACCTGGCCCCATCACGGAACGCGCCGCAGCGAGATGTTTGTGCGACAGCTGACGCACGTGCGGCTGGACCGGTTGCGGCTGGCGGCGCTGCCGGCCGAGGTGCTGCGGCAGCTGCCGGCCGCCACGCACCTGTACGCGCAGCACAACCGCCTCGACAGCACCGCCAGTGCGGCAGCAGCGCTGCCGCGGCTGCGGTTCCTGGCGCTGGGGCACAACCGCATCGAAAAGGTGGGCCGTGGGCCATGCCCTCGTGGGTCGTGCCGTCGTGGGTCGTGCCGGCAGTTGTTTCAAGGGCGAGCTGGGATGGAGCCCCTGAGTGGGTCGGGTGGGTAGGAAGCTGTGCGCGCAGGCCCAAGCCCGCCCGCCTCCCGGCCTGCAGGTGGAGGGTCTGTCCGGCCTGACCGACCTCATGTTCCTGGACCTGTCCCACAACCGCCTGGCGGCACTGGACCCGGCAGCGCTGCCGCCAGGGCTCAGCTTCCTCAAGGTGACTGGGAGACTGCTAGCGGGTGCTGGCGAGCGGGGAGGAGGCCGAGTGGGACTGGGCCATATGTCTGTGCGGGCCGCATGCGGCCGCAAGGGCGGTGTGGGAGAGGTGTGGGCGGGAGCCGCCGGGGCGTGGTGTGGGTGTCGCTGCGGAACGTGTGCGGCGGTAGGGAGGGCGGATGTGCAGGATGGCCGTAAGGCCCGTGCAGGCAGGGCGCCGACGGGCGCTGCGCTGGGGCACGGGCAGCAGCAGCACGTCGCGAGGTCGTAGTCGACGCAGCAGCAGCAGCAGCAGTAGCGGCATGCCGGTGTCTGCGGGGCGAGGATGCGAGGGTGGCCTCACGGCCCCCTCTGGAGCGGATAGTGGAGGGCACGTGCCCGCGGGGCCGCCTTACCTGCACTTGCCGCCGCGCGCTCGTGTTGGCTGCCGCCTTCGGGGGGCGCCGCGCGGGCGTGCGGCGTGTGCTGGTGTGCGCCGCGCCCCGCGCTTTGGCCGCGGTCCCATGCCAACAACACTCCTTGCTGAGCCCCGCACGTCGCCATTCCGCGCTCACTCACATAGAGTCCATGTAACATTGGTCCACCAGTACTGTACGTCGCTCTACCAGCAGCTGCACTTCCTCCCTCCCTTAAACACGCGCCTCCCACCCCCTCATCGTCAACGGGCCCCCTCCTCGCCCATCTCCGGTGTGGCAATCCTCTCCCCTCATTGCCTGCCCGCCAGGTGGAGGGCAACCCTTGTGTGGACACGCACCTGAAGCGCTGCCTGCTGCGGCAGGCGGTGCGCGCGCGCTGCCCCGGGCTCAAGCACATGGACCGCGACCTGGACGCGGCGGGCGAGGAGGTGGAGGAGGACAGCGAGGACGAGGAGGAGGAGGACGGGGAGGAGGAGGAGCAGGCGGGGCAGCCTGGGGAGGTTGACCGCGAGGAGGGCTCGCAGGTGAGGATGCTCGTGCGTGCGGGTTGGTGCGGTGTTTTTTCGCCTTCTTGACACATGAGGTGCCAGGACGCAGGGGTAGGGGTGATGCGCGTGCGAAGCCTGCGTCAAGGCGCCCTTTGCCAAACGCAGCGGTGGCTGTGACGTAGTAGCATTCCCGCTACTCTGCACACGCAGCTTACAGCAACCGCCACACTGCTTGTGCCTCTCCTCGCTTCTTCTGTGTCCCCTCTGCGCCTTAGGCGTCTCTTACGGGAATGATGAAAACTTACCCTCCCCCACCCCCAGCTGTCGGGCATGCTGGACCTGCTTGAGGACCTGGAGCGCCGCGCCTACCGCGACGGCAGCATGGCGCGCGCGGAGTCCCTCATGCGCACCAGCGTCAGCAGGTGGGCGTCGGGGTGGGGGATTGTGTGCATTGGGGAGGCTACATGCCCGAGCGCGACAATAAGTTCCATGTGGGTCCTGTGCGGGGACGGCGTGCAGTGCTTTGAACATTGCAATTACGGAAGAAGAGCACGGTCCAAGGACGCAACCAGCACTCCAAATACGATGGCATGTCGCTGCAGGTCGAACGATCTACGGGCCTCCATGGATCTGCGCGCATCGGTGCAGCTGGCAGTTGCCGCCCCGGGCAGCAGCAGCACCTCCCGCCCCGGCACCGCCTCTGCGCCTCTGCAGCGGCCCGGCTCCGCTGCAGCCAACGGCGCCGCCGCGGCCGCTGCGCCGCCCGGCCTCAGCCCCAGCGCCAGCGGCCGGGGGCTGCTGGGGCAGCGCGCGGGTGCCACGGCACCGCTGCCTGCCGCAGGCGCGGCCAGCGGCAAGGCGGCGGCTGCGGCTCATGCGGTGCTGATGGAGCGTGCTGTGGCTGAGGACCTCGGCATGTTGGAGGCGCGGCTGGCCACACTGCTGGAGCCCACCTCCACCAGCACACTCACACAGGTGAGCGCGCGCTGGCGGTGGTGGTGGTACAGGAGGGGATGGGGAAGGCGCAGTGTGCGCGGGAAGATGCGGCGAAGCAGTCGCTTGGGTCCGGCCCCGTACGTGGGAGGCCCGCCACCGACGCCTCCATTCACAGAAGCATGCGCCAGCCCATGTCTCGTGTCGCTTACCTACCTGGGGACCACGTCAACTCTACCGTCTACCACTTCCTTAACCGATTATGAGTGTGATCCCCCTCCTGCGCAGGACGCCGCCATCTACGACGCACGCCAGCTGATCCACGCGCAGCTGGACCGGCTGATGGGCGCCGCCAGTGCGCGCGTGTCGGCGCAGCGCCAGGCCGACAGCGCCACCAGCGACGCCATCCGCGGCCTGCGCACCTCCTCCATGCTGGCGCAGCTCAAGGAGCAGGTGAGGGGGCAGGCGGCGGCGGGGTCAGATCGGATGCCTGAGCCCACTGTCCAGGTCTCGTTCTCAGGCGGCCCGAGCTCGAGTGAACTGAGGTTCAGAACCCTAAGCTGGTCAGGGGAGGCAGAGCGGAAGCCAGCCCATAGAGCGCGGAGGGAGGCGGAAAGGCTTGTAAGGGCAGCTGGGAAGAGGGCAGGATAATAGGAATTAGTTTGGGAGGGTTTGGGAGCCCACGACGTTCTGGCTTGAGCAGGAGGGCAGGTGCCGGGGTGATGGGGACTCCACCTTGAGACTCAACCCAGGTAGAGCCTTTAACCTGTACTTGCCGCTGTTCTACATACCGCAGGTGAACCTGGGACCATCGCGCGCGGCAGCGGCACGCACGGCTGCAGCGGTGGCTGCGGCGCGCGCGGTGGTGCCACGTGGCAGCGGGGCCGCTGCCGTCGCTGAAGCTGCGGCCGCTGCAGCGGCCGGAGGCCCCAGCACGAGCGCGGCCGCACGGCCGGGGAGCAGCGGTGGCTCAGGCGCAGATGCACGGCCGTGGTCCGCAGGCGGCAGCGGCGGCGTGCCGTTGGCTCTGGGGCCGGGGCCGGTGCAGACGCTTCCGCACAACGTCTTGCGTGAGTCGCTGTCGCGGCTTGAGGGCATGCTGGCAGGCAGCAGCGCGGCGGCGGGTGCCGGCGGCGCGGCGGCGGCGCCTGCGTCAGGCAGTGGCGCTGCAGCAGCGCCGGTGGCGGCGCCTGGTGAGGCCGGGCCGCGCGCGGCGTCGGCGGGTGCGGAAGGAGGGCGGCGGCCGCCGGCTGTGCCCGGCGGGCAGCGGGTGGCGAGTGCCGCGGGCGGGAAAGCCAGCAGCGGCGCAGGAGGCACGGTCGCTGCTGCTGGCGGCGGCGGCGGCGGTGGTGGTGCAGCCGGCCGTAAAAGTGGCAGTGGAGGCGGGGGCAGTGCTGCCGGGAGCCGCCCAGGGTCAACCGGAGTGCCGGGGCCTCGGCCGGGCAGTGGCGCGTGCCCCGCCTCAGCCAGCGGCCGGCCCGCAGGTGCGGTCGTGGCGGCGGCAGCGGCAGCGGCGGCCGCCGCGGGTAAGGCAGGCGCAGGTGCTGGTGCTGCTGGTGGTGCGACTTCCAGCGCGGCGGCAGCTGAGGCGGAGCTAGCTGCGGAGACGTTGGCGGGAGACGAGGCGGGGACAGAGGGGCTGTACTCGGATGAGGAGGAGCCGCAGGTGGATCCGGCCGCGTCCGGCGCAGACTTCGGGTTCATGTTCAAGACCGCTCTGCCGCCCAACCCGTTTGGGGGAAAACAATGATGGTGATTGGGGGCGATGTCGTGGGGCGATGTGATAGGAGGCGCGCCGGAAAGATGTCCTGGCAAGGGGGCAAGCTGTCCGGGTGTGCGGCAGCGGGAAGGGTCAGCGCCGGGCGCCTGAGATTGTTTCGAATTGAGATGCAGGCTTTGACTAGTCTTGCGCGCAAACCGTTCTGTACAGTTAAGGTTTTGTATATATTGCAATCATGAGGACCACAGTTCTGAAGCAGCAGCCCTTCCGCGCGAGCAAGGCGCACATTGCTCCTCGCGTCGCAAGCCGGCGTGTGGTTGTCTGCCGCGCCGCAGCTCCTGGTAAGATCTGGCTCACACACAACAATCAAAGACTTTCAAGCAAGCGAAGAGAGGGGAATGAGTTTATGGATGTGATTACCGACCGCCTCCAAGCCCAAGGAGTTCTTAGGCCAGGCCAAAGAAATGCTTCCGGTTGACAGCGATATGCTCACCTGCACTTGCGTCACCTGCGCTTGCGGAGGCCCAGCGAGGTACCGCTGACTGGGACGAGCCGTCCTGCCCACGCCCTGACCACCACCACCATCACCGCCACCGCACCCTCTCGCGCAGCGCTGACCGATGTGGAGCGGAAGGCGCTCTCTGTGTTTGAGGCCACTGGTAAGACCAGCAAGGAGGAGACGCTGCGGCTGCTGGTGCGTGCGGGCCTGGGCCGCCTCGTGGACCAGGAGACTGTGGAGGGAGCCATCCTGCACATGGAGCGACTGGCCGAGCAGGAGAAGAGCGGTGGGTGCCGGCCGTGTGTGTAGGGGCTGCCAGGTAGAGTCTGTAATGGGTGATAGTAGTGCCCATGACCTACGGGCGGCTTGGCCGTTTACGGTATGTGCAGCTCTGTACGCACGCTGCCTCTGACACGTAGTCCGCGGCGTAGCGCCCGGGCGTCGTTAGCGCTCTCCTGCCAGCGCTCCTCCTGATCCACCGCTTGCTGGCCAGGTCCCACGCCCGACATCGCCGGTCGCTGGCGCCTGGTGTTCGGCACCGCCACCAAGTTCCGCCCCTTCCAGTACATTCCCGTCAAGGTGCGGCCCACGGGTGCGGCTTTTATGAAGGGACTAACCCCACGAATCCGCCCAGCTCCGCCGGTTCCTTGCTCAATGCTTGCCATAGCGTTGCCGTAATCACATGAACCGCGGTGCTGAAGCATGGTAATTGCACGTGTCCCAACACCCGCAGGAGGACTTCGTCCTGGACGCGCAGGCTAAGGTGCGGCGGGGCTGTTGCTGCTACGGGCGCATGGGTGCGGGCGTGCAGCGGAGGGCCCTGCGCGCTAGCCCCCACCCTCCGTGCGGCGTTGCACTAAGCGGATACGGTGATGCGTGCCGCATGGAGGATGTGCACCACACACACCGGTACCTTACACTGCATGCACGCACACGAGTACCAGTACGAGCGTGTACCTCATGCCTGTCTGTCGGGAAAGCTGAAGGGAAATCAAGGACTCACGTGCGTGTGTGCCATGTTTGCCGTGTGTATGCTGCTTGCTGTCACTGTTATGTATTTCCACCGCCAGACTGTGGCGCTGGAGAGCTCGCTGGGGCCTTTCGACTTCTACATCCGCGGCGTCATGAACCAGTGGAAGCCCGACAGCGGCGAGCTGGACTTCCAGTTCACCAAGGTGTGCGTGTATGTGTGTGTGTGTTAAAGAGCACAAGGAAAACGTTGCGCAAAGACAGTGTATGCGATGCAGCAAAGCGACGGTTTACGGATGTTACCTGAAGTTACCTCGCATACCTGCTGCGGTGAGCCGCCGGTCTTACCAACCGGAAATCGCGCAACCCCCGCTACTCTAACCTCGAGGGGGGATTAGTGTCCACACGCTCTCAAGGGTGCAAACCCATGCATGTGCTCACGGTATCGTGAGGCCCAGGTGTGTGTGTGTCTGTGTGCGTGACACGTTTGCGTTGGAAGGGAACCGAAATGCTAGATTGTGCTACTGTGGTGGGGGTGCACCATTCTCATAATGGTCAAGAACGGGGGCTGGCGGAGGGACAGCGTGAAACCTGTGTCGCGGCACAGTTTGCAACCGAAGCATCACCCGAGAGTGTGTGGCGTGTGGGGCTGCAGTTTGCACGCGGTGGGACGCTGACGTGAAAGCCGTTACCTCCGCCCCGCCGCTTCGCAGGTCGACATTCATGTACTTGGAGAGCAGGTGGGTGTCACAAAGGCCGGGTGCGAGCGCTTCTCTATGGGGACTGTAGACGGCGGCGAGCAGCGGCGGCTCGGGGCACTGCCAGGCTAGCTACCTGAGGTTGCCGTACCTAATGATCCCCAGTCGTTTTGACAATCCTCTTCTATCGTATGTGCTTGTTTGCTTGCTCGTGCTCTGCAGAAGTGGCAGGTCAGCCCCAAGACCAAGCCGAAGGTGCGCATGCATGGCGCCTAGGGCCCGGGGGCGGGGAAACTGCTGTGTTGCGAGCCGTGTGCCCCCCCCCCGTCCACTGGGAAACCCCTGCTCCTTACCACGCCGCGCTCGCGTGAACGTTCCTGTTAGACGTCACCTTTCCATTTTGCACTCACCACTGGCCGCTCACTTCCCACTGGCCCCACTCTACACCGCAGACCTACACGTTCTTCTACGTGGCAGATGACCTGGCGCTCGCACGCAGCAGCGCCGGCGGCGTGGCGCTGCTGATCAAGTAAATGTATGCGCTTCATGACCGTATGACCGTATGGGGGCTGTGTTTCGGGATGACGTGTGTCTGTTTTCGCTGAGACGCAGGAAGCAGCTGGTGGGGTGACGTCGCGCGGTGCGGGCGTGGAGCAAGTGGTGGGGATGGAAGTGCTGAGAACCAGCGGTAATACCGTTACAAACAGCAGGTTGTGCGGTCTTGGAAGCGTCAGTCGCATAGTGGGATGCCGCTAGGGTCCCTGGCCAGGTGTTTTGAGGGTGGGGCGCACACCTGGGCGCATCAGGCGGCGGGCGGCGGGGCTTGGTCACAGCTGAGCGGGATTCATGCCCCCGTTACCCGAGTTTTGCCACCGCACCGCAGGCGGCTCACAGAGCCATCAATGTCTCATGAGTAGCACGTGCTGCTGGGCGTACCTGTAAATGTTACCTCTTGAATCACAATCTGCCAGTTCTGTAATCACACGAACGCCAGCCCAGAGACCTCGACAAGCCTAGAAACCTCTCACTCTCTCTCTCTCTCTCTCTCTCTCTCTCTCTCTCTCTCTCTCTCTCTCACACACACACACACACACACACACACACACACACACACACACACACACAGGCTCTATACCAAGCCCACGGTTGGTACATTCCGTCTCGGCCCTCTAGTTTCCGCCGCAGCGGCAGGGCGGGCAGACCATGAAACGGGACCCCATGCTCTGCGGCACAGCCGGCACCGACGACTGGCCCAGCAGTGCGGGGATGCTGATGGGATTGGAGTTATGGTTGGACGCTGGTGCACCGTCACCACCGTAGCTGCTGCTGTCAGCAGGACCGCCGAATGCAGTCACAAGTCCCCCTGGCGGTGGCGGCGGCGGCAGCCCCGCCATGCCGCCCCCTGCTCCTGCTGCTGCTACTGTTGGGCCCTGGTCGCCCCCGCCCGTGTTCACGCCTAGCTTCAGCGCAAAGTCCGATGGGTTCTGGAGCTGTGCCAACACCAGCTGCAACACATCGCTCAGCGGCACATTTGATGGGACCACAACGGCACCTGCTGATGACGGCTGCGGCTGCTGCTGCTGCTGCTGCTGTTCTTGCGGTTGCTGCTGTGAGGCGGCCTGCGGCTCGGCAGTGGTAGCAGCCGTGCTGGCGGGAGCAGGGACCTGCGGGCTTGTTGTCCCAGGCGCTTGCTGCCGCAGCTGCCGCCGTCTTCCGCCTCCACCTCCACCGCTGCCATCCACCACCGCCGCAGCAGGCCCCATCGCAGCTGCGCCGGCGGCCCTCACAGCTGCGCGGAAGGGCCCCGCTACTCGCGAATCAGGAACTGCTGCAGCCGCTGTGGCCGCTGGCGATGATGCCGCAAACTGCTCCAGCCCCGCCGCTACTGCCGCCCGCACCGGCCTCACATCGCCGCTCGCGGCGGCGTCTGCTACTGCCGAAGCTGCAGCCACGCCCAGGCGCGGTTGGCGTAGCCGCCACGACAGCCGGCCCCCCAGCATGCCGCCGTCACCATTACCGTCTCTGCCGCCAGCCGCTAGGACGCCGCCGGCGCCGTCGCTGCCGGCCCCGCTGCCGACTTCAGCTGGCGCCGACTGCAACATGCCGCCGCCGCTGCCACTGATGGCGCCGCTGCTGCCGACGGCATTGATGAGGCCACCAAGCAGCTGGTTGATGACGTCCGGAAGGCCGCCGGCGCCGCCGGTTGGGCTGCCGCCGCAGTTGCAGTTGCAGCCGCTGCCTCCGCCGCCGCCGCCCTGGACGGGCTGAGTTACAGGCACCACGTTAACGTTGATGTTGACTGCGGGCGCGGCGGGCATACGAGGCGGGGAGAGGGCAGGGCATTAGCGGAGGGAAGACCTTTCTGTGTGGACGCAATAGCAAGTTGCATGCCCTAGTAAGCGGCGGAGCCTATCGCAATGCAATTGCTGGGTCCAACCAGGTCACCCATGCGCGCACGCCTGCATCTTCATAGCGTTTGAATTTCTGCGCACTTCGATGTCCAGAGCGGCAGTCAGTCAGTCTCACGCACCATTGACATCGCGCCCAACCGACAGGTTCGGGCCGGCGGCTTTCCCCGGCAGAGGTGCCATTGGCAGCGTGGTCCTGCTGGCTACGCCACCGCCAGCGCCCCCACCCGCGCCCGCCTGGCCGCCGTCACTGCGGCGGCTGCTGCTCCCACCGCCACTGGCTGTCCCACTAGCGGCAGCAGCAGCGGTGCTGGTGCTGGGGCTGTCGGCAGTCTCAGCGCCCGCCGCTGCGGCGGCTGCGGCAGCGGCCTGCTGCTTCGTCTGGATGAGCTGCTCAAGCGCCGCCGCCACCGCCGCCGCCTTGGCTGCATCTGACGGCCCCGAGCCCGCTGAGTTCGAGCTGTCGCCGCCGCCATCGCGGGTAATGACCACCGGGCCAAACACTTCCGCCAGCTGCTGCTGGTCCATGGAGTTGCTACTGCTGTTGCCTGCATCCGCCGCCGCTGCGGCCTGCAGCACCGCCAGCAGCTGCTGCAGCTGCTCCACGCTGAGGTCCTGCCCGCCCTGCTCCTCCAGCTGCTGCATCTGCTGAGCCTCCACCGCAGCCGCGGTGCCATCTGCCAGCGGGCTCTGTGACGCCCCGCTCTGCCCGGCGGAGGCCGCGGTGTCTCCGCTGGTGCTTTGTGATGTCGCGCCCTCGGCGCCAGCGGCCGTGGCCACTTGCGGCTGTGAGGCCAGTGCCGTGACGGCGGACAGGCCCCAGCCCAGCCAGGAGCCCAGGTACTGCCCCAGCTGCTCCTTGCTGCCCAGACCCACAGCCGACAACGCGCCGGTCGTGACGTTGTTCATGTCGGAGATAACCTGTGCATTATGCGTTATTGTGGATGCATGGTGGGAGAAGGTGTGTCGCTGGCGCAGGCGTGTGGGGAGGGAGCAAGCGTAGGGTAAAAGGGACAGGGGGCTTAGCCACTAGATAGCGTAGTGGCAAGACGAGCCGGCGTGGCACCACACGCCTGGCAACACACTGCCACGGCATCGTCACCTGCTGCGCCACTCTGTCCGCCACCATGGCAGCAACCTTGTTTTCTGCGTGGCACGTCAGGGATGAAGTACAGCTTGGTCACGTTCGCAATAGGCAGCAACAAGGAGCAGGGGGCATACACCGTGCTGAATACTAGCCGACGTGCATCGCATAAACCCGAGCCTCGCGCATCTGCCCTAGCAGCCACGCACCGACGTTGCTTGTTGTCTCCTTGACCTGATTCGCCAGTGCGCCCTGAAGCCGGGACCCCAGCGGCCCACTGCCGAGCCCACCGCCACCGCCACCGCCATTGCCGCCAGCGCGACCCGCCAGCACATCGGCCGCAGCCAGCAGCGCCCTGCCAGCGGCGGTGGCGTCGGCATTACCGCCCACACCCAGCTCCGCCGCTGGCGCAATGTTTCCGTCAAGCACTACTGGGGCCCAGACGACTGCACTGCTGACGCCGGTGGCACCCCCCCTGCTGCTGCTCCAGTCCTCTCGCCCGTGCGGCTGGGCGATGGAGCCTGCGGCATGCGGTACATGTGGGACCTATTGGGTCATCACCATGGAGAAAACACTGCGGACACACCGGGGGGGCTAAGAGAGGAAGAGTAAGAGAGGACCGGCGGATGGGGCACACAAGCTGGGCACAGGGCGGCAGCGCGGGCTGCCCACAGGATGTAAGCACCCAGTAACCCAGGGCCCACGAGTGCCGTCGTATGTGTATCTATACACGCGCACCTCTTCCACACCATGCCAGCACCAGTACCGCACACGCCAAAGCCACGGCGCCACGGAAGCCGCTGCTACTGCCGCGGCTGACAGCCCCACCCAGCAAGGCCCTCTGCCGCCGCCGGCAGCGCATAGGCCGCCGTGGCGGCGGTCCTGTTGCGCCCGGCAGTTGCGCCCTTGTTGTTGCCGTCCTGGCTGTTGGCGTCCGCCCGCTGCTAGCGACTGTGCTGCTGTCACCGCGGCGCGCACCTGCTTGTTCTGCTTGTGGTGCAGCTGCACGCAACATCACGTCATAGCAAATTCTAACAGCAGGCTTTCGGCAAGGTTTGTCGGGCGTCCCGCGCAGAGTGGAAAGCGGGAGAAAGCCCACTCGCGTTCAGAAGCCCTTCAGCGGCAGCAGCCACGCAATGACAGGTGCGCGTCAGTCGGAAACGACGAGGGAACTTGGCAAGAGAGCAGCTGCAAAATACTATTACAAGCAGTGCTAAATAAGAGAGGATACACATGAAATCTTCTATGCGACCCACCGCAATCGGGTACGAGAGCCCTGGGCCAATCCGGAGCCGGCATGTCGCGTTGTCAGTCCCCCGACTCCTTGCGGCAGGTGCAGCTACCAACCTTCATGTTGGCAGGGTATCAACTTGTTTCTTGTTCGCGCCAGCGATTGCTAACTCCTTTATGAATCATAATGTCAAAAACATGGCGTGCGCGTCACAACGGAGGCCTGTGCGGCCTTGGGGGATCCTGACCAGTAATCCACCGAAAGGACAAACTTATGTATGGTCTCACGAATTCCTATCGCACGCACTATACCCGTGGAGACGCCTATGCGGCGTGTGGGGCCTCCCAAGCAAAACCAACACCCCTGGCGGCATCCTGGTCGCCAGCCAAGTAACCAACACGCGAATGACAGCAACCAGATGGGGTGCACATGGCTCTGCCCATTTGGCGCACGGGTCTTGCCCCCTAAGTAAGTAATGAATATACTACGAGGATGAGCTCTTCACGAGGAAGAGTTGTGTCTGCACGAGAAACCCTCCTTTCGTACCACCCCAAGTCTTTCACGAGCAAGCGTCGTGACGGGCGGTGGGTAATGTGAAGTGAGCAATGCCACGCGCACACACACCAAGCGCACTTCCACTCTCTGGTGGACTGGGACGGCGGGGTGCCTGGCCCCTCACCTCCACAGCCTCCTGTCACCAGGCCGGCAGCTCACCAGGCAAGCTCGTGCAGCAGCAGCTGCTGCTGCTGCTGGTTCCGCCCCTGTTCAGCCGCCTGCTGCTGCCGCTGCTGCACATATGACTGCTGGTGATGCTGGTGCGGCAGCGGCGCCGCGGCCAGTGCGGATGCAGAGCCGCTGCGTGAGAGCGCCCTGACCTGCAAGCTGCCCACGCCGCTGCTCGAGGCCACCGCAGGTACCGCGTGGACCACGGCGACCGCGCCCTCCGTCTCCAGCGCGTGCGCCAGGGTCCGCGCCACTTGCCCTGCCCCTGCATCCGAAATGCCACCGCCGCCACTGCTGCTGCTGCTGCCGCCTCCCCCCAGGCGCGATTCAAAGTATGGCTGTGCTGCCGGGCGCTGCAGCTGCTCTTGTTGCTGGGGCGCCAGGGACCGCGGCTCAGTTGCGGCGGTGCGGAGCACTGCGGTGCGGCGGCCGCTGTGGGGACCGGCGCCCGTGCCTGGCGCTGCCGTGGACGGAACTGCGAGGCCAATGACCGGTGGCGGTGTCCAGGTGTTGGTGGCGACACCCGCAGCATATGCGGCTGCCGAGGCCATGCCAGCCACTGGCGGCCGCGGTGCCGTTAGGGGCGTGCCTCCGCTGCCGCCAGCAGCCGCCGCTGCAGTGGCGAGGGGCGTGCGAGAGGTGGTGCCGGAGGCGGCAGCGGATCCCGGCGGGGGCCTGGGGATGTGCGCCGGCGCGTGGGGGCCGTGCAGAGGCGCCACCGGCTGCTGTGCCTGCCCCGGCCCCATCGCTCCCGCCACCCCAACATGCAGTTGTTGGTGTTGCTGCTGCTGCTGGCGTTGCTGCTGTTGCTGTGAGGCCAGCAGTGCAGCCCGCAGACCCTCCACCTCCACGCGCAGGCTCGTGTTCTCCGCCAGCACCGCCGCCGCCTGGCGGCCGAGGCCGCTGCCGTGCTGTCGAAGCGCCGCGCACTCGGCGTCCACGTCCTCCAGAGCCTCACGGAGCGCGCGGCCGTCAGCGTGGGCCTGTGTGCGCAGCGGCGACGGCCAAACAGTCACAAACACACGTGGTGCACGCCAAGCTGCTAGCCGCACCATTACACTCACAACAACAGCGCACAAGGGCTCTTGTCAATGCGAACAAAAGCGCCCCGACCATATCACTCCTCTCGCACCTCTAGGAAGAGACCCCGCATATGCTCCAGCTGGTCCAGCAACTCCTCATTCTCCTGTGCGAGTGCACGCAGCGCCTCGGCGCCGCCAGGCCCCGCGGCAGCCCGCTGCTGCCCCTGCTGCTGCGCGTGCTGAGTGTGCTGAGTGTGCAGCCGGGCAGCGAGGTCCTCGGGGCGGCCGGGACTGCTGCTGCAGCTGCTGTAGCTGTAACCGTCATCTGTGTCCAGCAGCCCCACAGCCGCAGCCGCCATAGAGCCGCGCGTCGCGCCGTTGCCCTGCTGCCGCGCAGCGGCCTTGCAGGCGCTCACCTCCAGCTGCGGCCGCGCCGGGGCCGGCACAGGCACGCGCAGCGCGCCGACGGGCGTCAAGCCAGCGCCTATGGCGGGCGCCGCCATTGCCATCGCCGCCGAGGCATGGTGGCGGGTGGGGCTGGCGAGGTAATCGTTCACAGCCGCCGCAGGCGCTGCGGGTGCGGCGGATGCGGATTGCGCGGGCTGGGGCTGTTGTTGCTGAGCCTGCGGCTGGCGGCAGCTGCTGCACGTGTGTGCGCTGCTGTTGCCGTGCATGGCAGGCGCCGCCGCTGCTGCTGCGGCGGCGGCGTGGCGCGCCTCATCCAGTTGCTGCTGCAGGGATTTGATCTGTGACACCAAGCCAACCGTGAAAGACAAAAACACACAGTAACGTGAGCGCCAAGCCTGTTCCAAGCTCCGTAACCCGGCGTTAAATCTCACAGCGTGCATCCTATCCTAACACATACTCTGTTGCCCCCATGCACGCATACGTTGTCCAAGCACACGCGCTACACGCAGACAGACCGCACCTACCGTCTGGCCAAGCTTCTCGGCATGCTCAGCGCCCTGCTCCGCGACGTGTCCGGTGTGGGCGCGGCTGTTGGCCAGCTCGCGGGTCAGCTCGCGACACAGCCGCACCGCGCGGCCCGCCATCAGCTCTGCAGAGTACCTGTGCGCGGACCAACCAACCCAACCACAAATCTATTGGTTACCGGCATTGCAACGACAGGCTTTGAGTCCGGAATGGACGCAGCAGCATCTAGGGTCACGCACGGGCCACCCGCCGCGTTGCGCGCAGGCTCTCGTGCTCGCGACGGTCGGTTGCTCTGGTCGATATGCGGCCCTGGTGACGCTGGCGCAGAACACACAGGCCCACGCCCGCGCCCCGCCACGCAACCGCCCAACCCAGCCCACCGACCCCCCACCTGGCTGCTGCGTACTGGCGCCACAGCACCGCCACCTCCGCGGCCTGGGCGGGCGTGAGCGTGGACACCAGCGCCTCCACCGGGGCCACATCCTGCAGCCGCGTCAGCAGCAGCCGCAGCAGCAGGCGGCGGTGATTACGCGAGCTCAAGCTTACAAGCGACACTGCCGCTCACCCACTCCCGGCAGTCCGTCCAACCCACCCCCCAAAACCCACACCCACAAACGTACAGTCAGACGTACGGGCGGCTGCGTGCCTCACCTTGCGGCCGATGGGCGGGTACACGTACCAGCGCCCCTGGCTGGAGGGCTGCCACTGAGGCGCCGCCGCCCAGCCCGCCAACTCCTGCTCCAGCTCCGCCACACCCGCCTGCAGGGCCGAGTGACTGTCGGCGCCCGCGGCTGCGCCGGCGCCCCCGGGCCCGGCGGCGGCACGGTCGTGGTGGGGCGCCGCTGGCGGGGCGGCGGCGGCAGCAGCCGATGCGATGCCAACTCGAGCCAGGTTGAGAGGCGGCACGCCGGAGGGTCGGCCGCCGCCGGACGAGCTGTAGAGGCAGCGCGATTGCGGGGCCAGTCAGCGCGGTGTTCATTTTGAGTATGTGGGCTCAACACCCACTTGATGCCGTGCTAAGCAAGTACAGGGGCGAGCCAAGCGACCTCAGCGCCGCCCTTCGCCCAGGCCTTCGCCCTTCGCCCAGGCCTTCGCCCTTCGCCCAGGATGCCACCTGTTGAAACGCACCGGCCATGTGCACTGCCCGCCGCGCCGCCGCCGCTCTGCAGGGCCTGCGCCTGCGGTCAGCGCGGAACGTTTTGGTGGCAAGTCAGCGAGAAATCTACTGCAAATGGTCAGCTGACGTAGTGCCATTCATCGCCAAGCGTCTGCACAGCGCCCCAGCTCTTCCACTGGCGGACTGGCCCCACCCCCCACCCCAGCCCACGCCACCCCACCCTCCCTCCCGCCCCCGCCCAGAGCTGTTCCCACGCACCTCCTGCATCAGCGCCGCCACCGTGTCGCTGCTGCTGACGCTTCTCTGCATGTCGGAGGAGCGCGGGCTGCCCCAGCTGTGCTGCTGCGGCAGCGGCGCGTCCATGCTGGCGTGCGCAGCCAGCGGCACGCCACAGGCCCCTCCAGCGCCAGCACCGCCCACACATGGCTGCAGCTGCAGCGGCGGTGGTCGCCGTTGCTGCTGCTGCGCCTCTTGCGCTGCAGCCAGGTATTGTTGCTGGTCATGGAACCGCGGCACGGCGGTGGTAGGTGTGGGGGTTGCGACTGCGCCGGGTGCGCCGCCGCCGGCTCGCTGGGCGGTGGGGTGGTTGCCGGCGTTCTGGGGCTGAGGCGTGGAAAAGGCGGAGAGGCTGGGAGCTCGCGCGGCCGGCGCGGGGGTTGGCGTGGAGCCCGACGTGCATTGTTCGGCGGGCGGCAGGCCTTGGCCGAGTGCGAAGGGGCTGCGGGTTGGTCGGAGGCAGGGCGAAGGGGGTCAGGGGGGATCGGGGGAACAGGACCCGGTTCCGGGGATGGCGTTAGCTGCTGTGAAGTTGGCGACCGGGTAAGGCGGGCGGAAGGCGACACCCGCTGGCTATGAGCGCCAGGTAATCTTAGTTACATGCGTATGGTCATGCTCGCGCAGAAGAAGGAAGCTCGCTGCGACAGTGTTCTCACAGGTTCTCACTGACCTGGCTGCCCACCGACCGCCGAGTTCCTGGTCCGATTGCTTGCCCTACGCCAAATGGACACAGTTTAATAAACGTCAGTATATGTACGCAATGCTTGCAGGGAGACAAGGCGGTTGCCGAAGCGATACACATGCCTATGCATTCCTACAGAACCCACCGCCGTGCTGTCCGCAACAACCGCTTTGACGTCATGCTTCACTGCCTTGGTGCCTGGTATCCGCAATCTGCGAGCATATTCACAGTGCGCGAAACAGGTCACGATTGTTGCGCATGTGCGACCCAACTGGGCGACCCTCGCGAGCACAGTGGGCCCTCACCTTGATAGCAGAGACTTCACCATTGGAAGAGCGGCCTGATACAGGTTTCCAGCTGGCGTGGTTGATGCTAGGACGAAATTGCAGCGCCCGGTATGCAGCAGGTCAGCGAGGTCTCACCTGCTCGCCGGCCGTCATCGCGTTCATGGAGTAATTGTTGTCTGCTTTGCTACCCATCGAGGCTGGCATGCTATCACACGCGCGCTACGAGCTCGCTGACGAACAGTAAGGACGCCGTGCACGGTCGGTTGTGTGGCTGTGGCGGTGGTAAATGCCGGTGAGCATATTGTAGGGTGTAGGTATGGTGACGAGTGTTAATGCAGACAGTGTTGCTATCAGCTGTTGGGTACATACAGAAATGGCCTTTGGACATCTGTCGGATCGGCTGTCGGAACCGAGATGCACCTGGTTCCAAAGTCAGTTTTGCCCACGACTGCAGCGCGATGAAATTAATGCCTTCGAGTGTCACTTCTTATTCAATAACCGCTTCAGCAGCCACCCCAAGGGAGGTACATTTGCAGCAAGCCAACGCGCAACACCCGTTTCCTGGGTTTCATCTTGTGTACTTTTCCCCGACTCTTTGAAGCACTGCTGCGCACCGCTGGTGGACTGCGAGAACGCTGTTTCGACTTTCGAGAAGACCGGAACAGTCAGTTTAGCCGCATTTTGAGGCTAGCCCACTTACCAGGTGCCAAACAGGCACTCGAAAATGCTGCCGAGCACAGTAGGCGTCATCGGGGGAGGGCAGATGGGCTGGGGTGAGTTGGCAGTGCATTTCGCGTGCCGAAACGCGGTCGCTTGCATATGCTTGGCCTTTAAGTGCACTATAAACCTTTTTCAACACCATATCCGAGGTTGCCGCTGGTCGACAGCATCAGCTTGGGCAAGCGGGCCCTTCGCTGGCATGTGCCCCCCGGCTTGATGTGTACCCGGGCCCCAGACGAACTCGCCTGGGGCACCTTGCAGCGCAATGCATGGCTTCAGAGTGCAATTCATGCGCCATGGTGTGCAGCTATCTGCCAGAACACGCGCAGATATAACCAGGGCGACTCCCCCATGTGGGCATCATCCGTGTTCCCACACTCTTCAGTGCATACCGCACCTCCCGCACTCCGCGCCGGCGGCAGCTTCCCTCTCCCCATTCCACGACACACACGCGTGTGCCCGCGGCACACCGCCACCCTAATGCACACGTGTGTACATGTGCTCATACGTGTGCTTACACCACAGGAATTGCGCAAGTGATTGCCAGTCGCGGCATGAACGTGCTGCTCAACGACACCAACCCGCTGGCGCTGGAGCGCGGGCTGGGGCAGCTGAAGAAGGCTCTGGAGCGGTTGGTGAAGAAGGACAGCATGCTGCCCGACGACGCGGCCGCCACGCTGGGACGCATCCACACCTCGCACAACGGGCTAGAGGTGCGTGGGTGTTGTGTTGCGCGCCAGTGATTACAGTCAAGCGGGGGCGTAAGGGGTGGGGGCGGCTTGCATGATCCACCTGGGGCATGGCTGCGGCTAGGAAGCTGCATCCGCCACGCCGTGGCGGGATGTGGGATCCCAGCGCGTGCGTGCTGCGCGCCCGTGTGCAACCTCGGCGCCACCCCCACTTTGGAAGAGACTACCCCCGCCCCCACCCCGGCTCGCGCTACTCCAGAGTGTTCGCGGCGCCGACTTCATCATTGAGGCAGTGGCGGAGGACGAGGCGCTCAAGAAGGAGGTCTTCAGGAAGCTAGACCGGGTGCGGGACCTGGGAAAGGAGGGGAATCGAGAGGCAGGCGGAAAGGAGCTGGGGGAGGGCAGCGGCCTTGGGCCGAGCCCTGTGAACTGCGTTCGTTCGCCGCAGCGGTTTCCTCACTCGCCTCGCCTGCACGTCCCTGCAAGAAATCTTCCATGACCCTCCCCGGCTTGTCCGCCCCCTTGCCCGCCGCTCAGGCCACGCGTGTGGAGACCATCCTGGCCTCCAACACCAGCTCCATCTCCATCACCCGCCTGGCCAGCGTCACAAGCAAGCCGCACAGGGTCGTGGGGTGAGTGAGCACACGCCGCGCCCCCCCCCCCCCCGTGCACCCCGCCCCGCTGCTACCGCTGCCGCTCCCGCTGCCGCTGCCGCTGCCGCTGCCGCTCCCGCTGCCGCTGCCGCTGCCGCTGCCGCTGCCGCTGCCGCTGCCGCTGCCGCTGCCGCTGCCGCTGCCGCTGCCGCTGCCGCTGTCCTCGCCATAGCCGGCCGCTCCGCTGACCGGTGCCGCCACCTCCTGTGCACGCTCATTTGGCTCTAGCGCGTGCGGCGTGGCCAGCTGCCCGCGCGTCCTCACCGCTGTGGGAGCCTCGCCTCACCTCCAGTGCCGCCCCCTCTGTGGAACACGCCTTGGGGCATCTAGATGTGTCTTTCCAGGTCTTTTGCCGACAGTCCTACTACACCCGCTCACCTGCTCGCCTCGCAGCATGCACTTCATGCACCCGGCGCCGGTGGTGCCGCTGGTGGAGCTGGCCAAGGGCATGCACACCTCGCAGCAGACCTACGAGGCGGCGCGCTCGCTGGCGGAGAGCCTGGGCAAGAGCGTGTGCGTGTCGCAGGATAGGCCGGTAAGCGGTGCCGCGTGGAGAGCGAGGTGCAGGGCGTGAGGAGGCGGTGTGGAGGAGGATAAGGAGGGGGATTGAACGGAAACGGGAGGGAGAGGGAGAGGGAGAGGGAGAACGAAACTTATCAAGGTGTAAGGAAAGGTGCGCCGCACACAACGCCGGGTGCTATGCGTCGCCACGTGCCCTTCCCCACCCACAGGGCTTCCTGGTCTACCGCCTGCTCATGCCGGTGAGGGGTTGACGGGGCAGGTGCTGGGGGGCTGGCGGGAGGGTCGGCGGCGAGTCAGCGGCAACCAGGAACAGGGTGCATCCACCGCAAGGTAAAACGGCATGAGACTGCGCCTGGCCCCGCGGCCCGCGTGTGCGACACTGTCCGCCGTCCCACTTCGCCTCGCGCCTTTTCCCTTATCGGTTTATCGCCTTCGCATCCAACCTACCCCGCCTGCCAGCGCCCCCTGACCCTCCTGCCGCACTGTGGCTGCTGCTGCCGCACGCAGCTCGTGAACGAGGCGTTCTTCCTGCTCAGTGAGAACGTGGGCAGCGCCGAGGACATCGACCGCTCCATGCGGCTGGGCACCAACATGCAGCTGGGGCCGCTGCGCATGGCCGACAACATTGGTGAGCCGGGCATAAGGCACCTGGGGGGCTGTAGTCGGTAGCGGAGCACCGGCTCCAGCTCAACTAGGATCCAGAACCCAAACCCGGACCCGCGTGGCATGCATCCATTTGAGACTCCCCTGCAACTCCTGTTCCCCCCCCTCCCCTGTTCCCTCCGCCCCGCCCCCTCCGGCCCTGCCAGGCCTGGACACGTGCCTGTCCATCATGCGCACGTTGCACAGCCAGTTCGCCGACTCCAAGTACCGGCCCTGCCCGCTGCTGGTGCAGTACGTGGACGCGGGGCTGCTGGGAGCCAAGAGCGGCCGCGGCGTGTTCCAGGTGTGAGGGGGAGGAAGGGTGGTGGGGGGCGGGGGCACGGGGCGCCGGAGCGCCGGGCGGGGGAAGGCTGGCCGGGGGCTGATGAATTGAGGTCAGTCCGGTATGGATGGGACGAGGTAGACATGAGGCGCGGAGTAGTCGGAACTTGCACGGGCTAGGCTTTAAGGAGACGGCCGCATCATGCCCAGCAACGGGGCTGGGTCGTGTTCGTATCGTGCATCTGGCACACGGCCTGTCGGTGCACACACCTGGGCTCAAGTGGAGATGCTCTTTGTGACAATCCGGTCTGCTCCTGCCTGAGCGCAGCACGACGCTGGGTCCGGTGGCGACAAGCAGCACGCCTCGCAGCCGTGAGTCATTCCTGGCCGACAGCAGGGCCCCTGGCTCTTGTAGAATCGTGCATGAAGCTCACCTCTTGCATGTGCCGATGGGCAAGGGCTGTGCGGGGCTGGTTCTTTTGTTTGCGGGTGGACTGCCTGCTAGGTGCTCATATGGTGATGGCGTCTCTCCCTTGCCGTACTCATTGTCGGCTGTTGCCGTGTCCGTGCGTGATTTCTCTGGGCATTCCTCCACAGGCACCTGAACCTCACGATGATGCCCAACAATAAGATGCCCAACAACCAGTTCCACCAGCACAACAACAACTAATGGTTACACGGCTGCGCAATTTGCAGTATGCTTGCAACATTCGAGCAGGGCGGCATACCGGTGCACGCTGCACGTTTCAGTGGCTGGAGCACTACTAGGTGGGCGGATGTAGCAGCGGCTACTGGAGGAGCCTCCGGTGACGAGGACGCTACTTGCCGAGGATTAGATCAGTTGCAAGCAGTTGCGGCAGGGCGGCAGGGTGCTACGGGTGATTCGTCATCACGCGCGCAGCTAACGCTGCATTTCATTTCATGGCTGGCGCACGGTTGGCAAGCGCTTTTAGATAGGATGTCAGAGGACCGCAAGACTACGCTACCCTATGATAGCGCACATCTCTTTCACTTGCCGGACATAACTGCACATGGAGCAGAGCCGATGAAGTCTGGTCTGGGCCTCAAATAATCGGATTGACCGGTTAGACCACAGGAGAGAAAGGCTGAGTTTCAGCCGGCCAGGAGCACCCCCAGTCGGGGACCAAACTAGCTGCATATATGAGTGTTGCAGGAGTTATAAGGTTCCCCCGGCCCGGGCCTCGGTTTGACGGTTTCTACAGGGACAGGTATACGTCGTGCTCACCACCTTGAATTATTCACACACAACGCTGGCAGCAGGGGTGCCAGTAGCCATGTGCTGTCGGTCGTGACAGACTGGCGGCTTGTATTGTTGGATGGGATTGAGGCACATTTCACAAAGTAAAGGTGGTGTGAGCAGCGGTGAGGCGGAGTGGGAAGACGACTGCAGGTAAACTGCTTAGGGATGGGCAGAGCAGGGCAGAGCCATGGGCGGCGGCGGGCGGAGGCACGCACCGTAGCCTGGCACAGGAACAAAGCTAAACAAAGGTGGCAATGTGGCATGACGTATTTACTCCTGTAGGCGTGCCCATATGACCATATCACCTGTAGTTCCCACATTACCATATGCGACGCGCCAAAGGAGCCGCTTCACCTGCAGCACCGTACGACAGTTGCTCCCATCTGCCCCATGTGAACCTGCAGTTGAACAGGACCCTTTCGCTTGGTTAGCCTGTAACTCGTGACGCACTTGCGTTGAATCCGGTCACATATCACTTCAAAAATGGCGCAAACTGCCCCGGCTCCGCGGCCCAAGAGGGTAGAGAGCAAAAATGTATCGATGCGGCCCGTGTACAGTGCCCTGATTGTAGCGTTGATCATCGGAGGCTCCCGGTACATGAACCAGAATATGACTCGCATCGACTTCACCAACTGGACGGGCGGCTGGGATAGCAAGGCGCGCGATGGCAAGCGGTGAGTTACATGAGCAAAGACCAGGGCTCGTAGCATCGCTATACTACTAGGTAACTTGCATGGTGTGTTGAGGCGCGTTTTAGGAGAACCCTGCCTCGTTTTTGTCGCGATTCCCCCCAGGCTTGCGCGTAGTGTCAGAGTACTCAGGAATGCGTATCGATACAAGTGTATGGTATAAGTAAAAGCGGTTCCGGTCCAAACAATGGCAGCAACGCATAACACGGTCCAATCGCCGCAAGCCCCGTGCGCTTCACAGCTAGGCCCTAGGCAATTCGTGGTTCCAGTCGCACTTCAGTCTCGGCTGTGCTCCAAAACGGGTGCACGTGTTAGGCAGGACGTTCCTGCACCTGCAAAAAGTTGCTTGCGACCCTTTTTGCTTAGGGTTTTGACCACGCCGCCAACGGCCACGCGGTACCTGCGCACCCGCTCGTGGGCGTGCAGCACAAGGTGCCGCCCTGTGACACCCTGCCACATCTCTGTCCCGCTCGCTCCCTGCAGCCTCACCGTGCTTACCCGCTCCAGTTCCACGGGCGGGCAGTATTTTGAGGTGAACGTGTTCTGCTCGCCCACCGCGGAGGCCTTCCACAAGGGCAAGCCCTGCAGCGGCCCCATGCTGAGCCACGACCACCAGACCGTGGAGCTCACAGCACTGAGTGAGTGGCGCAGAGCAGGGCTGCGGTATTGTGTGTCCCGGGCTGTAGGGCGTTGTGTGAGATGTGTCTGCGTGTTGGGGGGAGGGACGAGCGGGTGAGGGGTGCCGGGGGCATTGAGGGCAGTTGTACAGGGCAGGGTTAGGGCGCGCGGTTGGGTGGCTCGCCGTACGAGGGGCGCGGACGTGGGTTCGGTGTGTGGGGCGAGCTTGAAGTCGCTGTAAGGGGCACGGGCCAGGGAGCCACGCTTAAGACCTGCGGGCCAGGCGCAGCTGTCGGGCGTACATGTGGGCCTTGGGGCCAGGCCGCCGCCAGCGTCATTCGGCCGGCACAGCAGTAAGAGCGGCAGCTATGAGCACGGTCCGGGAAAACGTGTCCGAGCCAAACCGAAATGGCGCAACAGAATCGGTGCTGGGGGGGGACCGAGGCTGGCAGGGCACGCGCCGAAACGCGCCGTAGCTGCGAAGCTTATGCACATGGCATGCATTCGACCGCGGGCGGGCGGGCGGTGGTGCAGGTGGTGGTGTTGGATGCAGCTCCAAAGAGGCGCACTGGCATGGCATGTTACGGTATGCGGAGGAATGCACTCACATGTGTACCTCCGGGCATTTTCGGCTGCACAGGTGGCAAGGTGGTTTTGTCCATCAACGGAACTGAGACGGAGCTGGAGCTAGGCCACAAGATGGTGCTGCGCCCAGGTGCGGGACGAATCTGGCAGCGGGATCAGGGGGAGGAGTAGAAGCGCCCAGGACGCTTGCGTGCCCCAGCGCAAACGCGGTGAAGCGCCGGCAGGCGTCAGAGGCCGAGTGGAGGCTGCAGTGCTGCATTCTGGTGGGATGTCTCGTTCATAAACGCCGGCCAGGCATCGGCTTGGCCGCCGCGCGCGTGCTTTGACCAGCAGCGCCCGGTCCGTGCTCGCCCCGCGTTGCTCGCGGGCGGTCTGCTGTGTGCGGTCCTGTTGCCTGCATGCCTTCATGACGCATACGCACACCCCGCGCAGGCACGCCGTACCTCTATTACAACGGCGGCTCGGGACCCATTGAGGCCAACCTGCGTGTGAGCCCGGGCGCTCCGGATGAGCGCTACCTGGAGACGCTCATTGGCCTGGCGCGGCAGGTGCGGATGCGACACGGGTTGGGAGGGTGGGGTGTGTCGTTGGGCGGGAAGGGTGTTTCCGCCATGTCCATGGAGCCGTCTCGATGAGGAGGCGGATGGGGGCATGGATGGGGTACGTGGGTAGGTGTTGCGTTGGACAAGGTGCTGGGAAAGGCGCAAGTCGGGTAGGATGAACCGCGGTGTAGTTCCACAGCCGCTCGCCGCCAACCCGTGCGGGGGCCGTAAGGCACCGGTAGCAGCCGGTGGCTGGGCGTGGTGTGACCGGGCCCGACACGGCACGTAAAGACGACGTTTGTCCTGGTGCGGGCCCTGACACGTCCACGGCGCGGACCTCTGGCCCTATCGCTGTTTCACCGCACCCACAGAACGAGGGCTTGAGCAAGACCAACCCCATCCAGCTGTTCCTGGTGTACGCCGACAACGCCATGACACTGCATGACATGCCTCAGAGCGTGTGGAAGGTGGGTGGGCCAGGCAGGCGCCCGCGGCGCGCACGTGTGCAAACCACACGCTCCGACACGAGTCCTCCTTCAGGAACAGGAGCAAGCCTGGGCTGCGCACGTGTGCTCTTTCCGCTGCCCCTGAAGCATTCACCATGTGACATCCATCCCTGCACACCCACTGCACACATCCACCGCCCCCACCTTCACACCCCATGGCCCTCACAAACCCCAGATCGCTCGGGCCGTGGTGATCCCTCTGGCCAAGGCCATGGGCTTCCAGTCCCGCTACGACAAGTACACAACCAAGGCCGGCGAGCCGGAGCCCGTGGTGTGGCCGGCGGCGGCGCCAGCAGCCGTGGCAGAGGAGGTGAAGGAGGAGGCAGTCAAGGTGGGGGAGGCGAAGGTGGAGGACGCGAAGGAGGCGGAGCCGGCGCCAGCTGAGGCGGCTGTGGAGGAGGTGGCGGAGGCGGAGCCGGCGGCGGAGGCGGAGCCAGCTGCGGAGGCAGAGGTGGCGGCAGAAGCGGAGCCAGCGGCGGAGGCGGAGGTGGCGGAGGCGGAGGTGGCGGCGGAGGCGGAGGTGGCGGCGGACGCGCCGGAGGTGGCGGCGGAGCTGGAGGTGGCGGCGGGGCTGGAGGTGGCGGCGGAGGGTGACCAGGGGGAGACGGCGTAAAATAGCGCTCCAGGGGCGCGCCAACCGGACGTCACAAACCTGTGTTGGTGTGGCGTTACTTTGAGAACGGCACAACATCGTTGCGTGCTATTTTGCTGCTGGTGTATCTGCATTGTTTCGGGAATCGGTGTTACGTCTAAGCTAGTCACCAATCAAGCCTGTGTGGAGTGAGCGCGTCCACACGGATTGCGGGGAACGCGCGCTTGAGGCGCCCTGTGCGGCCGTCCGTGCCGTGAGGTGGCCATAGACGCTACTGGAGGAGCAGGAGACGGAGCTTGGAGGACTGCTGGGCCGAGCACCGTGCAACCCAGTGTCGGTGACGCTGGGACCTGTAAGCTCGGACGAGCCGAGCCCCTTGGCTGCATGCCTGCGCATTCGAGGGGCTTCTGGTTGGTACGCCTCGGAGGGTGTTCCGAAAGCATGGTACGGTACGTCTTGCGGGCCCAATGCTGGTTGCGGTGTACTGCAGTCTGCAGTGCCTTACAGCCAGAACCGCAGAGCGCCGCCAGGTCTTCCTAGTTCACACAAGGCGCCAGGCATCGTCGCGATGAGCTTTTGAGCACATGAAAGCGGCAGCAACCCTTGAGGCCTACAGCACAGGAGGTCGATCACAGCAGCGTGGCGGCGGCAGTGCCTTAGCTCCTCATACTGGGAACTGGCACAGGGAACTGGACACGCCTCAGCGAGTCTGAGTGATGGGCTCGGGACACATCCTTGTAATGGAACCTTGCGCGGCACTGATTGGACCCTGCCATGCCTGCCAAACCCGGTCAGGCAGGCAGGGCTGGCCCAATGCCTTGCGCCTTGCGGGGGGGGGGTGAGTGGGGGCGGGGGGCGGGCCATCCGCGCTGCATGCACACATGACAGTCCGCCGCGCGCGCCTTGGCAGTCGTAAACGCATCGGGCCACTCCGCGGCCCCATCCCGCCCAAACTGGCGCCCCAACGTAGCTTCTCGTAATACCAAGTAGCATCCCTACAGTACGCATTCCGCCGGGCTTCTCTGTGTTACAGTCCAGGTGCGGAACATAATGTTGCACCTCAATGCATAGAAGCTTCGCGCAAAAAGCGGGTCGGCTGCTTTGAGGACGTCAGAATCTTGAAAGGGTAGCCATTAGACTTGCAAGCCTGTGTCAGCGAGCCAGAAGCGTTTGGTGCACTGCACCTGCTTGCGGTCGGCTCGGGACAGCTGGAGGCTCACCGCGAGCGGCGTGCGTAATCCGGGAGCGGTGGCGGCTAACAGATCGATAATTGAATCTGATGCCGGCCGCTCGCCCTGTCTTTTCGTCGTGCTTGCTCAGGGGATCCTTGTCCATGCCGCTTGCGTGCAGGTGCACCACCATGCAGGTCTCGTTCGCTCGTTCGACCGTGTCGCGTGCTCGTGCAGGTGAGCTCGAGGACAGACAACAATTACCGTGCGGACCTTTGGAAAGAGCGATGCCGCGTCAGCATTACGGTCCGCGCTTCTGCCCTCTGCCTGTAGGCATCTCGGGCCGCACGAGCCGGCGGACACATGTAGCGGTGTCCAACAAGCTGGTTCTGCAGCCCATTGGTGAGTGTGCCAAGGACGACCGGGTCTCGTCTCAGTGGGTGCCTGGTATCTTCGCGGGGCAGCCAGTGGCAGCGAGGGGGGAGAGAATGACGGGTGCAGGGAAGCTCAGTGCTGGGCGGACAAGGTGCCGGCGGGATTCGGGGCTACAGGCCTTACCAGGGGCACGCAACGTCCCACACCCACAAACCCGTTCACAGCCATGCTACCAAGTGCCGCCTGATGCCCCCTGACCCTCTCCCCTCCCCTCACAACCCCGCAACCCCAGGCTCGGGCAGCACCGAGCACCTGGATGGCGAGAAGGTCACGCCGCCGGGCCCAGTGCCGCTGCGTGAGGGCACGCTGGACGTGGGGCGTGTGGAGCCATGCGACATTGTGCTGCCGGTGCCCACCGTGTCCAGCCGGCATGCTATCCTCACCATTGAAGGTGACAAGGTGAGGACACTGGAGCTATCGGAGGGGGCTGGGGCAAGGGTTATGGTCGGCCTGAAACTGTAGCTGCGATGTACGTAGGGTACAAGGGAAGGGACATGCAGGTTGCATGCGTCGGGGACTGTGGACTGGGAAAGAATTGGAATGCGCCTTCTTAAAGGACGTGCTGGACAAGCTACAAGCCCTGGAGCAGTAGTAGATGGGAAAACTGGGCTCGGGTGATGTGGACTGCCCGCATGGAAAAGTTGCTGGCGCAGTACGGCCTTACACACCACACAGCCCACTCTCCTTCGCCTTCGTGTAACACCATCCTCGCCATGTGCCGGGTGCCGCCGCGGCTGCCTGGTGCCGCGACGCGCAGGTGCTGGTGATCGACGTAAACAGCACCAACGGCACCATGGTCAACGGCGCCGAGATCAAGGCCATGGACTACGTGGAGCTGCCCATCGGCGGGGAGATCGTGTTCGGTGATGAGTTCCTGGCCAAGTTCCAGCTGCAGAAGCTGCCCGACGACGCCTAAGAGTAGAACATGATGTGGCAGCAGACAGGCACAGCAGACGCGGGCTGGTGAAGGGAAGGCGGGGCGGCAGCAGGCGTGGTAATGAGTTAGCTCTAGACGGCGTGAGCCATAGCAGTACATGGCGCGAACAGTATTTGTTTGCGGTCGGGAACGATTGATGATTGCGGTTGGATCCCAGTGCACACGGTTGGCGCAGCGGCGGCGGAGGGCTGGGTTATATCACCATTCTTCGGGACAAGACAGGTTTAGATGGCGTGTGTTGCGAGCCCCCTGCCCTAACGCAGCAGCCCTTCCCGTCCGCGTATGTGTGTTGGTGACAGGGGTGCGGGCAGGTACCCCAGGAAGGGTGTGCTGCTGCATGGGATGAGGGTGCCGGACCGTGGTCAGGGTTGCAGCAGCAGCTGCTGCAACCTGACCGAGCGGTTGTGTGTGTGGCAGGTTGGTTGTCACTTGAGCAGCACGCATTGCGATAACATGACGCAGAGACGAGAGATGTGCGGAAGATTGAGTTGTGAGAAGATTAATGTCGAAACGTACCGGGATGGTGTCAGGTCACACTGGTCGACACTGTAATGCTTTGTCAAGTAGCAATAACTCACTCTCATGCCTGTGCGCCTGGACCTGTAGGCAAGCGTCTTTACTAGGTCCAACCTCTGAACATCACCTCACACAGCAGAGGGGCGCCTCAGGCCCCACTCCATACTTCAGCACAGTGGCACAACCTATTCCCAGGCTGCCATGTCGGTACACATGCCTTCACTGCGTTGACTCGTTATGGCATGTTGTTCTTCATGTGCCCTGGCCCCTGGGCCTTCATGATTACCCCATCCACCAGCTCACACGATCCGCCGCGCTAACGCATAGGGAAGCGTATCCAGCGTTGCGACGTCCCGCCTGGCGCCGCTCATGATTCCACTCAGTTGCGAGTTGCGAGCACAAACATTGTTCGCCTATAGCCATGCTCCATCACCACACAACACACAGCCCTCTAGCTACCCTCCATCTTTACCGCCGCTTCTTGAGGCCCGCCGCCTTGGCCGCCGCGGCGCCGGCGCCCGCCGCCTTGATGCGCTCATCGCGCTCCTTGACGACCTCCATGGCGTCCTTCACCCAGTTGTTGAACACGAAGAAGCACACTCCGCACGCCGCCAGCGTCGCCGCGTCGATCAGGCCCTCTATGGTCGTGAACGTGTCCAAAGCCTTGACTGCAGGTGCGGAGTGCAGCGACACACAACGTCAGCGGTGTCGAACCCTTCCCTTGTTCGTTCAAAAACCAACAGCAGCAGCACCCGGGGCCAGTGATGCGCGCAGGCCGCAGCAGGTGGTGCAGGCACGGCGTGGCATGTGGGGCACGCATGGCGTGGGTGGTGGGGCGGGTTTTAACTTTGAACCAATCCCGTGGGTCCGGTGTGCACGGAGACGCGCACACGACCGCGCAACATCTTCAGTAAGGTATTGCATCACGAGACACCGACACAGATGCACACAGATGCCAAGACAGCCCCGCGCACTCACTGGAGGTGACGCGTCCTGTGTCTTTCAGGTACTTGAACAGGCGCCGCGAAAGCATGCTGGTCTTGGGCTCCAGCATGTACATCTTCCAGATGCCGATGAACGTCTGCGCGCAATGACGCATGAGCACACATCATTGGTCAGCCTGGCGCAAAAACGTTGCTCACTTGCATGTGCACACGACAGGAGAGGAGGTGCCGTGAAGAGTCTCTATTGTGCACTCGAGCGCTGTGCCCTTCAGGGGCAACAGGGGCCCGGGCAGGCTTGCTGCAGAAGCGTCCCAGTGCCCGCACGCAAGTTCAGCCGCCGGCTGCCTCCTGGCCCGACACCCCTTCGATTCTATCACTGAAAGCGTGTGCTCCTCTCCACCTCCCACCCCGAGCTCACCAGCGCCATGGTCAGCAGCACGCACGTGACCGCCACCTTCATGTACGGCAGGATGCAGCGGCCGCGGGGCTTGCCTGCGCGGCATAAGCAACACAGCACACAGACCGTATCGCATCATGCATGAAGCGCAGACCCGCATACTCTATAAGCGCAACCGGTAGCCCGATCCCGTATTTGTGAGGCACGTCACGCATCACAGGTGTCGCTCGTGGCAGATGCAGGTATGCGCGTGTTTGCAAGCCGGGTGCATGCAACTTGGCAACGATAAGCCCCACTCGGTCTTGTGTCGCGACCCCATGTTCCGCCGCTGCCCTCACAAAACATAGTTGCAGGTTTGTGCAGTGGGCCGACTCCCCAAGCCACCTGCCCCCGTGTGCATTGCAATGCTGATGCAGCGGTGCACACAGCCCACTCACTCACCCAGGTAGAAGCACACGTTGCCAAGCAGCAGCAGCACCGCCCACGCATAGAAGAACTGGTTGGGGGTGCCCTCTGGGGGCGGAGCAGAGGGAGCACACACAAGCAGCGGCCACTCTGAGGTTGGTTGGGTAGGTAGGCAGGTTGGCAGATAGGCAGCCCGAGGGGCGCAGGGCAGCGTGGGCAGGCTACGCCTTCACTCGGCCACACTGACAGCGCGCGGCACAACTACCATTATCCGGCATGGCTAGGCAGCCAAGGGCATGGCGCCAGCTCCGGTGTGCTTTGCCGACCCCGGTTGGTAACACTCATTGCTCACCGCCAGTGTAGATGGGGATACACGTCCACGCCAGCTTCAAGACCACGATCAGTGTCTGCAAGCGCGCATGAAAGTTGCGGGGACAAGAGCAGCGGAAGGGGTTGAGCACGCGCACGCACTAGGCTGTGCATTATGCCTACTGAGCAGCAGCTACGCCCGACAGCACGACTGCACAATGACTTCAAGAGTGTTTTGCTACGTGTGAGCATTGCCAGGCCACGGTGGCCCGGGCATCCGGTTTTCGTGAGACAGAAAGACACGGGAAGGCGCGCAAGCACGTGCCAAACACCTGGTTGCAGGTCCCGGCCATCACCAAGGGTGGCTCCGCGTGTGACCACCTCCCAATCGCAGGTCCACAGCCACGCAGCACACCCGCACACACACGTGCACCCACCTGTACTTGGTGGAGCACGAGTGTGGCGCTCATGTTGACGGCCATGCGCTTGTAGCCTGGCAGGCGAGGCACAGGAGGACGGAGGGAGGGGGTGGACACATTCAATCCAAACCCAAGTTCGGGGTTACAGGCAGAATCCCGTGTATCCCTAGGGTCCAAAGCTTACGATCTTCAACGACCTCCCGGTAGCTCCAGTCTGAGCCATCGGTGCCTTCCTGCAGGAGGTACCGCAGGGACGAGGGACACGTAGCTGTTGGTGGGCACCCAGAACCCACTTGACTAAGACCACACACGCAGCTTTTACCCCCAGCGCCCCCCTCGTTACAAATACAGTCTAGACAACTTCCCAGCCGTGCTGAGACGTTGCTCGCCGGCCGCCGGGGAACCTTAAATATTCCCTTCCATGCCCGATCGATCGCCACTGTGCACCGCGACAGTAACGATAGAGCATTCAGTACGCACCGGACGAGGCGGCATTCTAACGAATCGGAGGCGGGTTACGTAGTTCAAGAGGGGTTTTGGGTGAGCGGTCTGTCTTCGTTAGCTTTATTCTGTGCGAGCTCGGCTTGTAGGTGATGTGCCCAAGGATTTCAACAAGTCAAGGAAAATGGACCGCTAGTGATATTTAGGAAGGACTACTGACTCTGACTCTGAGGTGTACCCATCGGGCGTCGAAACCTTCATCGCGAAGACCTTGCAAGGGCCCAGATTACATTTGTTGCTTCAGTGGGTTTCGTTACGGGCCTACAAACTTGCGTGAGGCATGGATTCCCACGGCCCGCTTCCGCTAGCGGCGTTGTCTCTGCACGCGCTCGGCGCGCCCGCAGGGCTTGGCGCAAGCAGGCACGCAGCAAGGCCCACCAAGGGTGCGTACTAGTATGCAGTTATGGCAGTTTACATGGCGACCACATCACGGGCGCCCAGGAAGCCTGTCCGCATACTTATGCCAACTCACAGCCCCCTGCGTGCCCTGCTGTGCAGCCGCTCCGCCGCCCGTCAGCGCTCGCGATGGCGTGCGCAGCCACCCTATCAATGCGGCTCTCGCCACCAGTGACAGCAGCAGCGCCAGCAGTGGCGCCGCCGACAGCGCGCCTGCTCAGCGCCCGGGCCCGCACGCGCTGCAGCGCCTGGTGAGCGCGGTGCCGGCGGCACTGGCGCGACTGGTCACCGGCCCTTTCCACCAGGTGCGGCGAATGCGATGTTGCACAAGGCAAGCACATGAGGAAAGGGCCGACACCGTATCTGCGAGATGTGCACGCGTGTTGCGTGTGGGCATGGATTGTGTGCCTGGCTGCCTGCCTGGTCAAATTGGGGCGGCGGCGTTCTTGCGCCTGGTTTCATTGGCGTTGGACACTTCCATGCGTCCGGGTAACCTCGTGCGGCGTTGCAAAGCAGCAACTATGCATTCGCACTTCCATCACCTGTGGCTGAGCCTGCTCCCTTCTTCCCGCCCGCCCCTGCTGATGTGGCTGCAGCCTGCTTTCAACGGCCCTGCGTCGCTGTCCGACATGCGTGTGTTCCCCGCCCCGGTGAGGCACCGCCCCACACGAAGCTACTCGTGCAGCGCAGCAGCTGTCCAACTGAATGATGGCCAGCAAGCGGGGGTGAAGGGTGGTCACGGCGAACTGCGGGGATGAGATTCAGGGGCAAGGACTGGGTTGGCATTCCAACGCGGTTGGCCATGACGCGGGATATATCGTAATTGTGTCATCATGCGCGCAGGTGCCCAAGCGGGCGGCTCCCGGCGGCGGCGGCCGGCCTGCTGGAGGCGCGGCGCGCAAGGCGGCACTTGTTTGGTTCCGCAACGACCTGCGCCTACATGACAACCCGGCGCTGGAGCAGGTGCGAACTGCTGGACGATCCGGGGCATGAAATCCATAAGAGCCAGTGGTCTTCGCATGATGCCACCTGCTGGGGGAGCATGGCCTGGAGAACCTTCACACAAAGCGTGGGCCGCGCATGGCCACTGCGCTATCCATCTTCACCCCCTCCTCTGCGCCCGTGCGCCTGCACGCGACTCTCTCCCTTCACACCCCTGTCGTCGCAACTCCACCTTGCATGGACGGCTGCCCCTCCGCCCTGCGCAGGCTTGCCGCCAGTCCAGCTCGGTGCTGCCGGTGTACGTGTTTGACCCGCGCGACTACGGCAAGGTGCGCGCCTGACGAGCCACGGGGGCGCGGGGCGCCTGGCCTGCCTCCTCCTGTTTCCCGACACTCGCGACACAACATGCACGGTCGCGGCATCCGCGTGCGAACGAACACGGCCCCAGCCACACTCCGTCAGCCTCCACTGCCGCTCTCAGGCTGGCTATTCTGTATGCCTGTTACCGCAGACGCCGAGCGGCTTTGACCGCACCGGGCCCGGCCGCGCGCGCTTTCTGCTGGAGGCCGTGGCGGACCTGCGCCAGCGCCTGCGTGACGCCGGCAGTGACCTGGTGGTACGGCTGGGGCGGCCGGAGGCGGTGCTGAAGGAGCTGGCGGCGGCGGTGGGCGCCGGCGCGGTGTACTGCCAGAGCGAGGTCACGGCGGAGGAGATGCAGGTGCGGCGCGGGTGCGGTGTGCGTGGGCTGTGTGGGCTGTGTGGGCCTGTGTGGGTGGTGTAGGGCGGGTGCAGGTGGTGTAGGGCGGGTGCAGTCGCAGGTGCTGGGGCTGCGGCTGCGGCAGCTGCGGGTGAGGGAGAGGTCCAGGTCGGGCCGGTCCGGAAGGTGGTGGGCAGGTGTGTGCAGCACACACTGTGGTGCAACCCACATGCATGGCTGTGCTGGTCGGGCTGCGCGCAGTAGCGGCGGCATACCGTGTCTCCCACGCCGGCCCCGCTGCCGCCCGCATGAGTTGCACCCTGTGTTTCTGTGCGGTGCAGGTGGAGGGCCGTGTGCGCGCGGCTCTGGACCGCGAAAGCTGCGAGCTGCGGCCGCAGTGGGGCGGCACCCTGTTCCACCTGGAGGATCTGCCCTTCAGGTGTGGGTGTGGGGAGGTGTAACTTTCTGCCAATCCGAAGTGGGGGGGGCTGCGGGCTGTATGGGAAGGCAATTACAAAGACGAGGTACGCGACGTGGCGTGAAGCTCTTGGGGTCGCCCCAATGTACTCCTCGGCACCGACCGGGCTGCACTGGGCTGTAGGCAATGTGCACGTGCGCGCATGCGTAAGAGTGCAGGCCTTGTGCATGCACCTGTGCGAGAGTGGTGGTTGGAAAAAGAAAATTAGCAATGAAGATGGGAATAGGGGCTGCATGTGTGCAGAGGATGTAAGTGTGTACGCACAAATACACACCCGTGCATGCGCACCTGTATACCATAGGCTACAGGAGTGCAGACTGCAATTCACACACCAACACGCACTCGCGCACACGCACACAGGCTGGATGCTATGCCAACCAGTTACGCCGATTTCCGCGAGCGCGTCGCCAACCTCAAGGTACCGGTAACCCACGCAGCTAAATAAGGAGTCGTGGGACTGCGTGGCACAGTGAATGCTGCGTGCGGGAAGCAACCCTGTCGTCTATCATGTCGCTGCCTCTTGAGCCTGTGTGCCGTCCTGTTGTACCCTGTGCTGTCGTATCCGGGCAGGTGCGGCAGTTGTCCGAGTCGGACGGCGGAATCAAGGGTCTGCCGGCTGGCAACAGGTGAGGACGGAGGCGACACACAGCATAAAAGGACGAGGGGTGCGGCGGGTCAGCGCAGCCAGTCAGCGGTTGGCGTTGCGGCTCAGACATCGGTTGGGGAGAAACGTACCTATGTGGTCAAGGGGTGACCTGCATGAATGAACGGATGTGATCGATAGCCCACCCACTATGGTATCCGTGCACGATTGCGCAGTGTGGAGCCGGGCGACATCCCCACACTGCAGCGCCTGGGCTTCTCCCCGGCCGCCGCCACTGCGGGCGCGGCCGCACCCGGCAGTGGCCTGGGCGCGCCGCTGCAGCTGGGCGGCGGTCCCGCGCTGGTGCTGCGCGGCGGCGAGAGCGAGGCGCTGCGCCACATGCAGGCCTTCATAGACGAGGTGAGGCGGGGTTGCGGGAGGCATCGACGTTGCGTGACGTGAAGCGTGCTAACGCTGATGGGGCTGCCGTACTCACTCGGTTGGTTGGTCGGGCCTACAAGTTCGCCGCCTGCTCCGCCTCCTGCTGACTGCCTGTCGCGTTGGCGGGTTGGCCCGCAGCTGAGGCGTGCAGTGTCGGGCGCTGCCGCCGCCGCCTCGGGCAGCGGCAAGCCGGGCGCCGCGCCGCCCTCCGCCACCTTCTCCTGCCGCATCTCGCCCTGGCTGGCGCTGGGCTGCCTGTCGCCGCGCCGTATGTACCACGAGATGCGGCAGCAGCTGGCGCCCGCGGGCGCGCCCGTCATCCGCAGCAGCAGCAGCAGCGCCATCGGCAGTGGAAGCGCCGCTGCGCCGCTATCGGGGCCGGCGAAGCAGGGTGGCGCGGCGGCCGGCGGCGCCGGCAGCCCGGCCAACTGGCTTGTGTTCGAGCTGCTATGGCGCGACTTCTTCAGGTGGGTGTCTGGGTGGGGGGGGCGCTGGACGGCGGGCTGCTGACATGAGACGTGCCTTTTGACCTGCAGCGCATGACGTGGCGCCGTGTGCGCATGTGTGTGTGTGTGTGTGTGTGTGTGTGTGTGTGTGTGTGTGTGTGTGTGTGTGTGTGTGTGTGTGTGTTAAACAAAGAATCAAACGGAACAAAATTCCGCCATACACGCGCGCGCAGTTACCAACAAATACCGACGCCGGTTACCGAGCTCCGCGTTTGTCGATGTTGCCCCAGTTGTCACCTTGAGTATACTCACCCGCATATGTTGCCTGGAACCCCCTACCCGGGCGGTTGGCATTCAGCCTCGTCTCCGAGGTGCGCCCGCATGCGCTGCCATGCTCCGCGTCGGCGACGCGCTACAACGTTTACCGGGCACGCCTAATCCCCGGTGTGTGTGTGTGTGTGTGTGTGTGTGTGTGTGTGTGTGTGTGTGTGTGTGTGTGTGCGTGTGTGTGGTGTCCGCACTCTGCGCAGGTTTGTGACTCAGAAGCACTCGGCCGGCGCGCGCCTGGCTGCAGCCAAGAGCGCCGCCCGCAGTGGACGCTCCGCCGCCGCGGCGCCGGTGGCACCCGCCATGGCTGCAGCCCTGGCTTGAGGATGCCAGTGTGGAATCACCGTAGCAGCTTTGACTGCATTGTACCATATAGGTCTTCTGCTTATGTATGATGTATGGCTAGGGTGAGGATGACACTGTGAGTGAGTGAAACTGTGTTGAAAAGTAATTAAAATGGGGTGGTAGTCGAAATAGCAGCTCGAATGGCGCAGCACCCCTCGAGGGCGCTGGCGCACTAAATGTTACTCGCAGACCGGGCTTTGTTTGCGCACTGTGGCTAGCCGAAAGTGGATCGCACGAACATGTTGCAAGGACAACTTCACTTGTTATACTGATGCTGAAGGTGTTTGCGACTTCCTCCTGACTTGCCAGTCCTTGCAGTCTTGTCCTGCCAGCTTTCAGTCGCCTGAGCGGTGCCAGGGGAATACCCACTCGGCACATGCGGTCATGCGCATCAGCAAACTTCCAGCCAGCCTGCAACTTGTCGGTACAGTAACTCCGGCGTTCGACCAGCCATGCACTTCTGCTCTGCCGCTGCAAACTGTTTGCCGTCTACTTGGGGTATGGGCGTCAGCTGCACCCTACAAGACCTCGCCAACCTGCCCAAACCCGGATTTTGGGCAGATTTCTACAGTGAGTACTGCACGGGCTGGAGCCACACGAGGCGCTGGTGGACTGGTGGTGGACTTGGGCCAGTTGGGACTTTGGGAGGTGGTGGTGCAGTTTAGCCCCGACGCCACCCCCATCAGCACCTATATGGTGGCCACGGCGGCTTGGGAGCAGGCGAAGCAGGCGGCGCAGCCTGTACAGGCGCAGTGGGTGTCGGCTGACAGCATGCAGCAGGCAGCCAAGGCGGCGGCGGCCGAGGAGAAGGCGGCGGCCACGGCGGGTCGGCGGCGGACCTTGAGAAGTTCCGCGAGTTCCGCTGCTCCTGGAGGCGGCCCACCAAGGAGCAGCGGGCAGCCAAGGCGGCGGCGGCCGAGGAGAAGGCGGCGGCCAAGGCGGCGGCCAAGGCGGCAGCCAAGGCGGCGGCGGCCGAGGAGAAGGCGGCGGCCGCGGAGGCGTTCAGGCAGCGGCAGGCGGCGTTCCTGGAGGCCTTCAGGCAGCAGCAGGCGGGGGAGAAGGCGGTCAAGCGGCCTCGGCGTTGAATCGGCAGTGGAAGCGTCGCTATCGGGGCCGGCGAAGCAAATCGGGAATCGCTTCACACCCATTCGGCACGAAACACGCGGGTTGCCCGCCCTGGATCTGACACTCACAGCCTCCATCGGTCTCGACACACAGACAAGTTTTCTGCGTTCCAGTTATATTGACTTGCTCTGTGCGCTCTGACGTAAAACTTTGACGTAAAGCATCCAGCATCAGCTGCAACTATGGCGCTCTTCGGTGACGATGCCGACAGGTCCGTGCACCATGCACTATAGATTGCTTATCTTTAGATGCGAATGACGAACGCGGGACCGCTTGCCATTTGTGCAGGGAGCAGTTCTTTGAGGCCGCTCGTCAGCAGGCGCAGCGCGAGTTCGAGGCGGACAATGCAAATGTGCAGGTGCGCACAAGTCTCGTTTGGTATGTTTAGCTTAGGGGAAAAGGCTCACGCATGGAGCCGGCGGCCTCGTGCAGGCTCTGGTTCGCTGGGGTGGAGCTATGCTGGAGCTCGCGCATTTCAAGCAAGGAGACGAGTCGACCGATATGATCAAGGAGGTGAGCTGGGCTCGGGGTCGCGGTTTGATTGGACATCTCTGTCGTCAACTCGTGGGGCGATCTCACTGACCTTCGGTTTTCGGGCGACCGCTCGCTTTCCAGGCCATCTCCAAGCTTCAACAAGCGATTGCTCTGGACGGGGAGCGGCCAGATGCGTACTGGTGCCTAGGCAACGCGTACACGTCTTTGGTGGGTCGGGGGTCCCAGGAGGCGGGTACGTGGCAGGTCGGGGCAGTGCGGGGCGGCACGGGCTCCAGCGGGCCTTGCATCCCTGCAGGAGAGCACTCAGCAGACTCAGCGGTGTCGAGTGGCTGAGCCCATACAGGTCAAGCCGGAGGAGCGAGCAGACCGGTGCAGGGGTTGCGGCTTCATGGTACTGTTGGCCTTGTTTCCCAGCACCGCCGCTGGCGCATCAGCGCCCCCAGCATCAGCCACAGCAGCACTTGCTTTGGCGACAGCTACTATATGCGCATGGGCGCCCGCCCGCTACCGTACGGCGCGCGCCCAAATAACGTTCGTGCTTGCAGGGCTTCCTGTGCCCAGACAAGTCCAAGGCGCTGCAGAACTTCGATGAGGCCAAGAAGGCCTTCAAGCACTGCGCCGATAAGGTGCGGTGCGGGGGAGCGGCGAGGGGGGGAAGGCGGCCTCAGGGCTGGCTGAGCCAGGGGCTGGCGGTTGGGGCCGTCGGGCCCGCCCGCTGGTTGCGTGGGTTGGGAATGGAGGTGACGGGGCGCAAGTGGTGCAGGGGCACAGTGTCAAGTCGGCGAGGGCGGGCAGGTTGGCTGGGTGTTCAGGTTTGGGGCGTGGTGCCTCCTGCAGTGGGTCGAGTTGTCAGCAGGAAGTGCGCCCGCCGCCTGTGTGACCTGCCGCGCAGGAGCCCAACAACGAGACGTACAAGAAGGCGCTGGAGATGTGCGAGAAGGTGAGGGGGCGAGCGATGGCGGGGGAGGTTCGGGCGGGGGCTTGGGCCGATGGGAGTTGGGCACATGGGAAGTCCGCAAGCCACGAAACCCCTGGCTGCTGCTGCTGTGAACGCGTGGCGGCGCACCCCGCACTCGTGACGGCCTCTTCTTTCAGTGCCTCCGCATGCACGCACGCTCGCATCACACCCATCCAACACGCCCAACGAGCCAACGACTGCTGCGGCATCCAACCCACTCAACTTGCCACCCGCGTCCCCACCCCCAGCGCCTTCACTTCTTGAATAATCATGAATTTAACCCCACCGCAGGCTCCGGAGTACTACGACGAGATCCAGAGCCACATCGCCATGCAGGGCGGACCGGGCGGCGACGGCGGCAAGGGCAAGGGCGGCGCCGCCGGGGGCGTTCAGATCAGTGACTTCTGGTTTGACGTGGGCGGCTGGGTCATCCTGGGTGCCGTGGTGGTGGGAGCGCTGCTGCTGGCCAAGGGCTCGGCGCCCAAGCCCACCGCGTCGTAAGGAGGGACTGAGCAGTGGAGGCGTGGGCGGGCGTTGCGGCTGTAGGGCACGGAGGGGCTCTGGTGAAGGTGGTGCCTGGCGGCTGCAGCAGCACTGAAGCAGGAGGAGGAGGAGAGGAAGGGGAGGGGGAGGAGGGATTGGGGTTGGCCACGCGTACGCACACGAGGGCCGCGCAACAGGAGGGGTTACGAGCGTGGATGTGGCTGAAGTGTTTCCGGAGCATGAGCAGTGTGTAGCAGATATGTGGGGCACGGCCAGCGCACTTCAGAGTGAGTGGCTGTAGGGAAGCGCAGGAGGGCGTCGAGATGACATGTTGATTGTGCATGTATCATGTTTGCAGCGCGCGTGCGTTGCATTGCTAAGATCTCATAGTTGTTTCCAAGGTTATGTTGTTCGGACCGGTGCCGGAATGGATGAATGAATTGTGCCACGTCTTGTGGTGCGGTGTCGGTGGTGACGTGTGCCCCACGCACGGTGGCCATGTCGACCCGATACGCTTGTGCGGGGCGGAGCTTTGGCCCCACTTCATGCGTGGTCGTATCAGGAGCCGTGCTTGAGGTTGCATCGGGATCGGAGGAAAGTGTTTTACAAAACGGGGCAATGCATTCCAGTTACACTTCATGCGTTGTAGGGCTCACCTCGCACCCGCCCCACATACGCTCAAGTCACGAACAAACATGACTACAGTGCCTGGTGCCGCGCCGCTTCAACAGTGGCGTGGCACGCCGTTGCCACCAGCCAACGGGCGCAACACAGCTGGAACGTACAGCTGGCGAAAGGATACACATCACACCAGGGGCCGGGAACACTATCATGGGGAGATGGAAGGGAGCACACGCAGCTCTGCAGCTCTTTCCTCCTACAGTGCGGGGAGCCGCACGACCCATGCTTTACTCCTGTTAACCAACCCCCTTCACTATAGTCGCAGCCGTGCGCACAACCGTGCCGGCATTCGTAACAACACCGACGAAGATAGATACCCCAAGACACACGTAGGAAGAGGTAAGGGTGCCGCAGGGATGATGCATGTCAGTGACCTCCCTTCTTGTAAACATGCCGCCAGCTAGGTCTAAAGCGGTTGCAGCCCGCACTTGTTGAATGCAAAATGTTTTGCTTCCACTGTGGAGGAAGCGATGCACCGGTAGCATGTCTTATCCCAGCACTTCGGGATGTCACTTGGCGCCTCACACCACGCAGCTGCGTGCGTGAGCCTGCCCGATTCACTAAACCTTCATCGGGCTACGTGCACCGTGAAATCATTACTCGCTATCGGCTAGCTATCGGCATGCGCTGACCGGCCAGTCCCCACTTCAACGTCATGTGCCCTAGCCCGGCATGAGGTTGCCCGGTATCAGCTTCCTGCATGCGACAACCTCCACCAGCCCTCCGCTGCAAATTGCGAGCGGGGCGCACCAAGCCTGTGCTATCAAACGACGAAGCACTCCATGTGCAAACACGCACCTACCTGCAACCGTTTACCTGTGCCACCCCTAAACCCTAATACCCCTTGGTCTGCAGCTGCTGGAGTGCCTAGCTGCTTCACACGTACATGCCCCCTGCAGCGGCCATAGGCGGTGCTGGGGGCGACGGCCGCATCGGCATGTGCGGCCGCCCGCCTCCTGCTCCACCACCACCACCACCTAACCCTCCGCCCCCTAACCCTCCTCCTAACCCTCCGCCTGGCCCCCCGCCGCCTCCATAAGGCATGGGGCCTATGCCAATGACCAACCCGCCCCCACCTGGCTGCCCCGGCAACGCGCCCGCACCGAGTGGCCCCATGGGAGGTGGCAACGCCTGCTGCTGCTGTTGCTGCTGCTGCATGTGCGGGTGGGGTGCCTGCAGCTGCTGTAGATGGGGCTGCGGTTGGGGTTGAGGAGGCTGGTACACAACGGCACCGGTACCCCCGCCGCCGCTGCTGCCACCGCCCGCGCCTGCCGCCTGCGGCATGGGCGGAGGCGCCGCGGCCGTGCGCGCCTGGTCCAGCAGCAACATCATCTGCAACTCGATCTGCGTGAACGACGGCCGCTGCTCCGGGATGGCAGCCCTGCGAGCACAACAGATACATTAAAGTGAGTTACACCCGATTGGACAGGCATGCACGCATGGACCAGCTCACCCCAACACACCGCACTATCGGGACAAGCGCACTCCTGGCCCCGACCCCTGCGCGCCCCAGCATGGCCCCTGCAAAACCCATGCGATCCCTCCAGTCCAAGCGTGGCAACCCTTTCCCGCCCGCTCAAGGAGCCTCCATCAGCCCCCGCACCCCGTGCCGCCCCACACGCACTCACCAGCAAGCCCTTATGAGCTCTGCCACTGCCGGCGGCGTGCCGCGCGGAATCTCGGGCCGCAGCCCGTGGTTGACCACGCCCACCGCCGCCTGCACCGCTGTCATGCCCTCGTACGGCAGCTTGCGGGTGAGGCACTCGTACAGCACCATGCCGAAACTGTTGCAGCGTGCGTGGCAGGTGGGGGGTCGTCAGTTGGGGGTGGGGAGGGGTGCGGGAGCGAATACCGGCATGCGCCGTGGGCAGGAGTCAGGGTAGGACGCAGGCGGGCCGGGGTGGGGTGGGCCGGGGCAGCCTCGGGACCAGACCGTCGGCACGAGCGTGTGGAAGACAAAGCATAATCACGCCAGCTTTCCTCATGTACCGCCCGAAGATGCCAGGCTGCCAGCACCCGCCCACGTATGTGCGCGCTCACCTGTACACGTCGGCCTTTTCACTGTACCGCTGGTGCGCCAGCACCTCGGGCGCCGCCCACTGGTACGTCCCCAGGCCGCCCGTCATCACCTGCACATGGGGGCGGCAACAGCAATATACCTGGTGTCAGCAGCTGAGCACCAACAGCGACATCGCCCCCACAACCTGCAGCCCCACGCAGAGCGCGGCGCAGCACCTCCGGCTATCAAGCCAACTAGGCCCCGCAGAGTAGGGCCTCACAGCGTTAGCTGCCGCGGTGTGTCCAGCCCCGCTGCGCACCTGCCGGCCGCTGCCCGCCGCAATCTTGGCCAGCCCGAAATCGGCAATGCGCGCGTTACCGGCGTTGTCCAGCAATATGTTGGCGCTTTTCAAGTCCCTGTCAGTTGTCAAATCCCATGCAAAGTATGCTCCGTCAGTCACAAGCAACGGTTGACACGGAGTCGCCACGGCCCTTCAAGTTCAGGAGGACTCTCATGGGAGGGCTCTTATTCACGTGCCCAGACCCGCCCGCACCTGTGCAGGATGGAGTGCCTGTGCAGCCAACTCATGCCTTGCGCCACGCCCAGGCAGATGGCCAGCAGCTGCGGCCAGGGCGGGTGCAGGTGCGAGTGGCCGGGCACCCGCGCACCGTGCAGTAGCTGGTACAGCGAGCCGGCCGCGCAGTAGTCCGTCACCAGCGCCTGCCATGCCGAAAATCGCAAGCAAGGGATAGTGCCAAGGAGGTTGGGTTTGGTTCCAACACGACACAAACGGCACAAAGGGGACGCGCGCCAAAGCCAGCGACGCAACCAGAGGTGCACGCCAGACGCCACCCTCCCCGCCTGTCTGCCACGCACCAGCTGCGGCGGCTCGGTGCACGCTGCCAGCAGCTGCAGCACGTTCTTGTGCGGCGGCAGTGCCGACATCGCCTCCACCTCGCGCCGGAACTCGCGCACCAGGTGCTCCAGGTCGGCGGCGGAGGCGGAGCCGCTGGGCGGGTGCGCCAGCTTGATGGCCACACGGTGCCCCTGCCAGTAGCCGTAGTACACCTGGCGGGAGGAGGGCAGGAGCGGAGGAGCGACCGGTGTTGGGAGCGGAGGAGCGACCGGTGTTAGGGGCGGAGGAGTGACCGGTGTTGGGGCGTGAGGCGGCATGCACCGGCAAGGGCTGGCTTCAACATGCGCGGATGCGGGCGCACTCGGTCGCTCGGTTTCGGTTCCCTCCGCCATACAGCCACCCGCTACAAGGCCGCCCAACACTAAACCCCCATCACTCCCGCACCACACCAACCACAGCACCCATAACCGCGGCTACCAGCCCCGCTCAGTCGCTCACCCTCCCGAAGCCGCCCTCGCCAATCTGCTGCACGAAGCGCAGGTCACTGAACTTGGCGATGGGCGGGCCGCGCGCGCCGCCGCCCAGCGCTGCCATGTCCGCCTTGCTGCTGTCCAACGGCGGCGGGTAGGAGTCGTGGCGGAACAGACCCGGGCCGTACAAGCCGCCCAGGGCCCCGTTTGGCGGGATGTTCTGCTGGTGCTGGTGGTGGCTGGGCCGCCGCCCGTTGCCACCGTTGGCGCGCCCAGCAGCGGCGGCCGCCTTGTTGGCGTCAGCGCCCGCGCCTGTCGCGCGCAGCTCCGCCGTGGCGTCGCCGGCGGCCGTGCCGGCGCCCTGGTCGGGCGACATCGTGGCGTAGTCCGAGAGGTAGGGCGCTGGCGCGCCCGGCGCTTTGGTGGGACCCTTATTGAGGTTCTGAACCGCGCCATTGTTGTTGTAGTCGTGGTTATTCGGGTTGGGGCCGCCACCCCGCCCAACCGCGACGACGACGGCGCCGGGCATGCCGGCGCCGGGCGCCAGCGGCGCCGACGGTCCAAGGACCGTCGTGCCCATATTAATAGGGCTGGCCGGTGCGGCCTGCACCGGCGGGCCTGGTCCCGCCGCCAACGCGTGCGCGCCGCTAGTGCCGACGACTCCTATTGGCGAGTGGTCGACGGCTCCGCCGCATGCGGACGCACGGCCGGTCCACACTGGCTGCGCGTGCCCTGCCCCGCCCTCACCGCTTGGGCCATCCACGTCCACAACTATCGACTCCTGCTGTTGCTGCTGCGGCTGCGGCTGTTGCGCCTGCTGCGCCTGCTGCGAGTCCGGGAAGAGAGGCGCTGTGTGCCCCTCCAGGCTGGCACCGCCTGCGGAGCCCGAGTAGCTTCTTCGCCGGGCCAACGGTCCCCCGTCTTCATTTGTAGCCATAGACTCCTCCTCATCAGACTCCGCATCATCGCGGGCCTGCCCCTCCAAGTCTGGTAGGTCTCTACGTGCTGCTAGCCGATGTGTTTGCCGGTAGTGGCTCGGGAGGGGCGAGCCCCCGTCCAGAAATCCGAGCACCGTCCGCCACATAATTTATGCGGTGCAAGCGACGAGCGTAAGCTCCTCAATCGCGACGAGGAGGTTGCATCGCGAATTCAAGCGCAGCTTTGCCAGTTGACAGTACGAATACTGTCACACAGGATAACCCTAAATGTTGTCACTGCATTCAAGGTCCCGCGGACGCCTGGGCCCCGAGGGCCCCTCGAAATGACAGACCCGGCACAACCTGAGCAGGCTGGACAGGTTGCTCTGCTAGTCAAGTTCAAATGTCAAGCGTAAGGTGGGCTAGGCTGCAAGTAGGGTTAATGAAATGCGCATACAGCGAGGCGACACGAGTCCAGCTTCACGCAGAGCTTGCTAGACAATTCGGCCAGCTGTAAATGTTAAGCCCAAACGTGTGCCATAATTGAAAACTTGTAGGCCTAGCGCGTTGCAATAGCGACGAAGAAGCGGGGGTAAATTCGCCGGGTGGAATGATCGGGCACACGTCAGTCCAAAAAGGGCCTGAGCTTCCGACACATGGTTCTAATTCGGCCAAGTAGGTTGTATGTACTTGTAAAACACTGGTGCAGGCTAGCTGCATTGTCAACAAACCACCTGAGTCGGTAAACTCGGCGATTAGAGGCTAAACGCCCGTTACTTGGTCACATTATCGTTCACACAAAATGCTCAAGCAGCTTAACTACAGCAGTGCAAGGCTGCAGCGTGCGGGCGCCCGGGCATCGACGCGGCGATGCCAAACTGTGAGCCACCGTGCTGTCTGCGTAAAAGCATCCATGGACATGGAGGCTGAGCGCAGCAGCTCCAGCATTAGCAACAGGTAGGCAAGCACAATGCTCAGGAATGATGTTTGCAAGTGCGCACTATGCTTGCACGTTCCACACAGCCCTGCGCGCACACGCTTCCTTGCCCTGTGCCTCGTCCATGGACGCTGCCACCTTCACACCATGATATGTTATCCGAAGTTACCACTGTGGCTTATACCACACATACACGCACTCTTGCAAGCGCGGCGTCCTTCGTGGCTTGTCAAACACAGTCCTTTGACTCCTTGCTTGAACCCGCCCACTCGGGCTCTCCTCACTCACACTGCAGGCGAGAGCTGCTGGCCTGCGCGGCGCTGGCTGTCGCGGCTGGGCTAGCTGCCGCGGGGCCCGCACACGCGGATGATGCGAACCTGTCCAAGTTCGAGCCCATGGACGCGCTGAAGGTGGGCCCCGGGGGTGAGGAGCATCGGCATGATACACGCCGCAGCTGAACTGCCTGGGCGGCTTGGCAGTGTAGGGTATGGGACTGGGCTGCTCTTGGGACTGGCACAGCTGGGTGCCCACACAGTGGCCTCTCAATCCCGCCCTGTGCTCACACGCAGGGCAAGGACTACGGCAAGCCGCGCATGAAGGTGAAGGACTACGTCACCACGCCGTCGGGACTGCAGTACCAGGTGAGATGGCGGTGTGTGGCTGGGCCGGGCGGGCCGGGGGCAAGACGAGTGGGATACGGACTGGAGTTGGGGTGTACGGCTGTACGCCCAGTTGATAAGGACAGAGGCAAGAGCAAATCGCGCAGACGCAATCATCCACTGCTTACTTTGTGGGTCGTTGGTGTCGTGACCTTTCGTGTGCGCAGGACATCAAGGAGGGCAACGGCGCCAGCCCGCAGCCCGGTGACACGGTGGTCATTGACTGGGATGGTGCGTCGGCACGCACGACTGGGCGGGGGCCGGACTGGGGCTTGCAATCGGTGGAGTCAGGGGTGCAGACTTGGCATGGCGCCCGCCTCATAGCTAGTGTGTTCGGACAGCTGCGGACGACGATGAGGTGGGGCGGCTGAGTGACACGTGTGCACCGCCACGTCACGCCATGCGCTGCAGGCTACACCATTGGGTACTATGGGCGCCCGTTTGAGGCCCGCAACAAGGCAAGTGCTTGGATACTGGATTCTTGCGTGCTTTTGCCTCCTCGCTTCAAGGCATGCCGCATGCTTTCACTCCATATGTGCATGGCGTTTCTTTATCGATCTCCTCCTGTACTGTTACCTGCTCGCTCACAGCCCAAGGGCAGCTCCTTCAATGATGACAACAAGGACTTTTACCGCTTCGTGCTAGGCGAGGGCAAGGTGATTCCCGCCTTTGAGGAGGCGGTCGCGGACATGAAGGTGAGGCGGAGTTTGTGAGGATTGCTGGTGAGGGTGAGAGGAGGGTCATTTCATCTTACGCGGCTAGGAATAGGGCAGACGGAGGCGGGGCATGGGCAGGTGGCGATGGGCCGGCGCTCGTCACTGTGCGTGCCGGGACGACCCAGGGCCCGCCGGTAGCACCTCGCCACGTGCCGACCTGCTCGCGAGGCCAGCATCGTGCCACAGCAGCCTCACCTGCGCACACCGTCCCTGTTCCAATTATCGTTCCTACCATCCCCATCGGCTGCCTTGTCCTCAGCCCGGCGGCATCCGGCGCATCATCGTGCCCGTGGAGCTGGGCTACCCCGAGGACAACTGGCGCAAGCTGGGGCCCAAGCCCAGCACCTTCGCCGGCGACCGCGCGCTGGACTTTGTCCTGGCCAACAGGGGCATGATCGACAAGACCTTGCTGTTTGACCTGGAGCTGGTGCGCGTGGACGCACCCAAGGGCGGCCGGTAGGCGGCCGTGGCGTGCAGCTGAACTGGTGGTGGTGGTGGCGGGATAGGGGGTAGGCGGGTGGCAAGCGCAGGGCATGGAAAGCGTGGCAAGGAGTTGGTTGAGGATCGTGATGGCGACGCAGTGCTGCAGATGAAGCTGCTGCTTTGAGGCCGTAGGCCACAGGTTTATGCCAAATTCGATGGAGTTTGGGTTGGTTGCGAGTTGGGCCCAGTGTGGCTGTCGAGCCAGTGGTGTATGAGGAACGTCTGGGCGTCGTACCAATGGCATGAGGACTGAGCGTTGGCTTAGTGACTGCTCGTGATTCCATAAGTGTTGAAGTACAGCTTTGGTAAAGGTGCGGCCGTGCGGGAGCTTGCTGGAGCGGCGTAGTGCATCCGGTTTTGCACGTTTTGGCCTGCTTCGCCAGCAGGGTGCCCTAAGGATGCATGTGCGTCGTCCAGCATATCTGCCGTGCCGTCGGGCTCTTTGGATTTGTGTTCTTGTTGGGACGGAAGTCCAGAAGTATCTATGTATCATAAGATGTAACACCGGACAAAGTTGGCTACCATGCTCACGCCAGCTCTGCATTGTACGCGGCATCCTGCTGTTGCTGTGTGAAACATGCCACCTACGACACCGTGCAACGCTACCCAAGCTTGCCTGATGTTTTGCGTGTCTTTCACTTCAAGGACAGCACGTGTCTCATGCAAATACCAGCCGAATGCCCCAGTATACCAGTAAGCACAGCGCACTACCGCATTAGCTCCTGCAGTTTAGCCAGACAGGCCTTGGTCATGAAGGTGTTGGTGGCGCCCGCCGCCTCCTGCAGTTGCAGCAGCTCCGCCCGCCCCAGGCCCCCGCCGCCCGCCCCACTGACCCCAGCCTTCGAGAGCAGCGACAGCAGCAGCCGGCAAAGCGCCACGCTCTTGGCCAGGTGCCCCGACCGCGCGGCGGTGCAGATGCCAGCGGCCACCGCCGATGCCGCGTCCTGTGCAGGAAAGGACAGGGACGAGATTGAGGCAGGCACCCAAGGACAGTGCCGCTAAATTCCTGGGACAAGGACAGTGCCATGCTAAACCGTTCAGGCAACTGGTTGCCTGGCTGCTACTTGTTCCGGCTCCGCCCTGCGCGGCTCCCTGCCCTTCCGGCCCCCGCCCGCACCTCCTCCAGCCTCTGCTTGGCGGCCTCCACCAACCCCTGCGCCAGCGCCACCTGCGGCTCGCACCACTCCGCCGCCACATGCGCGGCGCACACAGCCGCCAGTAGCTGGGCCTGCGCGGACGTGGAAGAGCGGTTGGCGGGCGGCCAGAGACACGGAGGCACGGAGGTTTGGGCCGCGGTGTGCAGTCGACGCCGAACGTTCGCACAGCACGGCAGCGCGGCGCAGATCGCGCCGGGAGAAGGCAGAGCCCTTCCTGAAAGCGTGCCAATCCAAGCACGCTATTTTTCCTTGCTGTTGCGCTGCTGTGGGAGCCTGTCCGACCTCCTCGTCATCCGCTCACCTGCAGCTGTCGCGGCAGTGCGGTGTTGCCCACCGTGGCGGCCTTGAGCAGCAGCTGGCACTGACCCGCGCTCAGGCCGCGCCGCTGCGCCGCTGGCACCAGCACAGCCTCCGTGAGCGGCCGGGGGTGCGGGCCCGCTGTGCGGCCGCGGGCACAGGTTACGCGGGGTGGGGGACAGGACATTAGCGCTTCAGGCGGAATTCATGCATGGAGGATTGTATTGCAGTGACGCAAGCTGTGGTGCAGCGGCTACAGCCCCGCACCGGCTGCCCCCAGCGCCTCCAGCAATGGCTTGGGCATCACGCGCTCCACCGCCTCCACAGCCGGCAGCACCACTGCCGCCAGCAGCAGCCTCGCCGCACCACCGCCCAGGCCCGGTGCCAGCAATTTCCGCAGGCACATAAGCACCGCGTCAGGCGGCAGCGGCAGCGATTCCGTGGCCGAGGTTGCGGCGGTCAGGGCCGCGGATACGACGGCGGAGGGTGCGGCGGCGGCCCTGGCGGCACAGGTCTCCGCCTGGGCTTGAAGGGACTGCCAGGCGGCAGGCAAGGCGTCGTTCAGCGAGTCGGGGTCCGTGGCGTCCTGAAACGAGAAGGGATGGAAGGTGCGGGTTTTGAGGACTGTGCAGGCCAGAACGGTGTCCGCTTGCCCGTATGACATTTTAGAGGCAAGCCCCTGCCATGTATGCATTCCCTTGACTTGCGTTGTTTTGGTACCTGAAGCTTGCGGAGCAGGTCTGTCAGATCGTTAGACAGCGTGTCACCCTCATGGCCTGGCCGCAGCAGCTGCGGCTCTGCAGGTGCTGCGGCCGCGGCCGGTGGCGGCGGCTGCGCTGCCGCTACCACCTGTTCCAGCCGCGGGCGCTTCGCGGCTGGCGAGCTCGCGACCGCCGGCCCAGCGTCAGCTGCTCCTGCCGCCTGCGCCTCCTTTGTCGTCCCTTCCTCCGTAGCGATGGCGCCTTCAGCAGACCGCCTGGCGGGGAGCCAAGACGTGCGTGGCGACATGTCAGCAGCGTCCGCAGGCACGAGTATCTTTAGCACTGTAATGACCTCCACTGGACCCATCGAGCCCTCCTGCAGCACCTCACCTCCGTCAACTGATTACCATGCGATCCTGCGTAATCGTACGAACTCACCTTCGTGCAGGCTGTCGCTCGCTTGCGGCCTGTGGCGGCACGTCGCTGCCGTCATCCACAGCGTCCGGCCAATCGGCCTTCCTCTCCACGTGCACCGCCTTGCCTTCGCCCTCGTCAGGACCCGGCAAGCCGCCGGGCTCTGCTGCCTCCTCCACAGCGACCCCGTCCGATGGGGGCCACCACCACCAGCCTTCCAACACCAGACCGCTGCTCGCTGCCTCCCCGCCATCACCGCCTTCGCCTCGGTCTGCGGCTGCCCCTACTTCTGCCACCATTCCCGCGGCCCCACCTGGCTCTAGCAGGCAGCCCAGCTGCTCCGAGACCGCGCCAGGACTGGTATCGTCCAATTCCATTGCCCTGACGGGACCGGCGTCCGGTGCGGCGCCTTGCTCGCCAGGCGAGGCACCCGCTGCTGCGGCCCCGTACTGCCGCCGCGAAGCCGCCATGGCCGAGGCCACCCAGGCCGCAGCCGCGCGCCCCAGCCGCGTGCCAGTGCCAGTGCCACAGCTCCCAGCCCCCGACCCCGAACCTGGGACCCTGGAGGCAGTCGCAGGACCCACCGTGTCACCAGCGCCACCGCCCCCCACAACTTCAGCTGTAGCCGCACTAGTGGTGGCAGCAGCCGCAGCCGCGGCCGCAGCCGCCGGCTTCAGCGCCGCCAGAAGTCGGTCCAGCAGCTGCCGCCCATGGCCGCCCTCCAGTCCGCTGCCACGCAACGCGGCGCAGTGCGGCAGCGCGACCAGCAGCTGCCGCAGAGCCTGCTGCAGCCGCGGCGGCAGGCCCGCAGCCCACGGCCGCACTTCCAGTTGAGCAGCGCGCGGCAGCTGGGCGGCCCTCGGCCCCTCCTGGCCCTTCCGCGCCTGATCCACGTGCGGCCCTTGGGATTCCTTGATGTCTCTACCAGCAGCTGTTGGAGGATGCGCGCGGTTTGTCGTTTCTAGCCCTGCAGCGGGCCGGCTGACATGGCAGCAGGTGGGGCTAGCCAGCCATTCCAGGAGGGCGGGCAGGTTCCGGCGGGGCCAGGCAAGGCCGTGCCGTGTGGCCTCGCTGGCGAGGAAGGCCAGGGCCGCAGCGGCGGGGCTGTCGTGCCGGCAGTCAGCCAGCCGCCGCAGCAGCGCGCCGCCTGCAGCGGGAAGCGTGTGTGTGGTGTGTGTTTGTGGTTGGGGGGGGAGGAGGATGTGCCGTGACAGCAGTGCAGGGGGCAGTTGGCTGGACAGGATGTTAGGGGCTTAGGGCCTTTGGTGCGGTCAGGAGTCTAAGATGAACACTTGCTCACCAAGTACTGCTGCGGCCGCGGTGGCGCCCCCTGCGGGGGCTTCGGGTGGCGACAAGAGCGCGTGAGCAGCGGCTTCACCAGGGCCATTGAGTCCAAGCGGCCGGAGCTCGTGGTAAGGCTCTGGCCGTGTCATCTCAGTCGTTGTTATGGTTTTGTTCGCACATGGCTTAACCAAACGATGTTTTGCGTACGCCAGGCTAAGGACAGAGCCTGGCGAACGAACGAATGAACGACAAGAGCAGCTCAAGCTAGCAATGTCCTTGAAGCGTAATAAGCAATGAGTTAAAGACAAGCGTAGGGAATAGTTATGATAATGAACTAAGACAAGAATTGGCGCGGTTTTGGTTCCATCTGACATGGATCCAAAGCCCGCTCGCGCCCCCCCGCACTGACTCCGGTCATCCGGTGAGCTCCTGATGTACCCCCGAAAGAAATCTTCTTGCTGCGTAATATTGAGGCATGAAGTTGAAGGATGCGGGCTGATGGCAGGGCGGGAAATGTCCGCGGCGCGGTCGCCGCTACCCTCCGCAACCTGGTTGCCCAACGGCCGGACAACGCCAAATCAACCGAGCAAGCAGAACCCTCGCTGACCCCCACACCATATTCCAGCATGTAGATATGCAAGCATGCGGTTCGCCCAGACAAGCAAGCGCGGCCTGCGCGGGCACGCTCATGCAGGGCCCTTTGCACATCCACAAAACGGCATTACTCTGCTTCCTTCCAACATGCAATGTGTATAAGCAGCTGCGCTTTATTAGCTGAACTATACTAATCTTGAAATTGTGCAGTAGGCAGAAACCTCGCACAACTAATACGACCCATGCACTATTCCATGAATTTGACTCGGCAACTCGTCGGACTTGCGATTACATATTCATACACTCCCAGCCCTTGCATAGTCAGGGTACCAGTTTTGCAAAAATGAGACGCAGCGCTGCTCGCCTGCTGCGTGGCGTTGGCCAGGCGGTCGCCCGCTCGGGCGAGGTCGCCGAGGCGTCGGCTGTGAAGCTGTTCGACATCAACGCCAGCCGTGGACTGTCGGCGCAGACGTTGAGCATGCTCGGTGCGTCTTGACCTCGTGTTGGGACCTGTTGGTGACATGCGCTTGCAGATCCCTGCCACGTCGCCCAGACCCTCATACAGCTGTCGGTGTCGAAGAAGTGTAAATACCTGACATCGCAGGCGCTCTGAGCCATGCGGCCACGCCCCTGCCGAGCGGCTTCGCTGCCAGCGGTATCCGCTCCATTTCGGTCGCGGCGCTGCAGCCGAGCGATGAGTGAGTATAGTATTTGTTGGCGTATGGGGAATGATGCTGTTATGAGGGTCCAGCAGCGTTGCAGCTGTAAATACCGTTTGTTTGCACGAAAGCGTGCCTCGTGCTCAACACACACGCGTGTGCGCCGCTGAGCGCCACAGCCCTTCGCCACCTCCGCAGCCACTCGAAATCGGCACAGCTTCCGCTACCCCTGCCACCCAATCCAACCCACCCATCATTGCGTCCACCTCGCAGCTTCAAGCCGCGCCACAACAGCGGCACGCCCGCGGAAATTGACTCCATGGTCAAGGCCACGGGCTTCGGCTCGCTGGACGCACTCATTGATGCAACGGTGCCCAAGGCGATCGTGCGCAAGGACGGCATGAACCTGGGCAAGTACCACGAGGGCATGACCGAGAGCCAGTTCCTGGAGTACTTCAAGTGAGCTGCTGGCTGGTAAAGGTCAAGGGGCTAGATGCACAGGGGCCAGGGTTACATAGCCAACGCTATGGTGCTGTCACTCGAAGGACGGCTGGCATAGATGACAGCAGTGTAGACTGGCACGGAAACCTTCGGCCAGCACCTAGAAAAATGAGCCACGGCAAACCACCAACGAGACACTCCGGCCTCTGTGATTCCAGGGCCATGGCCAGCAAGAACAAGGTGTACAAGTCGTACATCGGCATGGGCTACTACGGGACGCACGTGCCCAACGTCATCCTGCGCAACGTGCTGGAGAACCCCGGCTGGTACACGCAGTACACGCCCTACCAGGCGGAGATCGCGCAGGGCCGGTGAGCATCGGCCGGGCTGGGCAGGGCTGTGGGGCGGGGCGGGACAGGGCTGTGAAGGGAGGGGTTTGTAGCGCAAAGGGGTGAAAGGAGGCCGGCGAGGCGGAGCCTGGGGTGGCGCTAGCGGGAGCGGGTGGAATGGGGCAGAGACGAAAACCTCCATGCGGGGGGTAGGGCACGGGAGTAAGGGGGGAGAGCTGGAGCGGGTTTGAAGGACGGAACAAAGAGGTGTGCGGCGGGCAGGCGGCGTGCGGGCGGGCTGGACGCGTCGCATCGGTGAGGTGGCGATGTGGGCTGGGCTGGATACTGACCCGGTGCGCCCCTGCAACCGCTACATGGCCCCCGTGCGGCAGCCTGGAGTCGCTGCTGAACTTCCAGACGATGATCTGCGACCTGACCGGCATGGCCATCTCCAACGCCTCGCTGCTGGACGAGGCCACGGCCGCCGCCGAGGCCATGACCATGTGCAGCGCCATCGCGCGCGGCAAGAAGCCCAAGTTCCTGGTGTCGGTGAGTGGGCGGGCGGGTGCGGGGTGGAGGCGTGGGAGGCGAGAGGGGGTTGAGGAACAGGGGGCGGGGTGTGGGTGGATTCTGGGGGTACAGGGAAAGAGCTGTGGAAGAATGGGGTGGGGGCCTGATGCCAGCGGAGGCAGTGGGGGCGGTTCGGATGCATGGGGTGGGGGTCGGAGGAGTGATTTGAACCGAAGATACCTGCTGGCAGTCGGGACGGTATCATTTGTCAGAAGCAGCCAGCGAGGAATAGGATGCAGCCGAAAAGGATCTGGGTCTTCGAATGGCAAGCGCAAGGAGGGCGGCAATACGGACTACAGTCGCAGATAAAAGACTTTGACGGAAACGCCAGGGCAAGGCTCCCCGCCGTCAGTACAACATTTGGATCTATTAACGAGTCTGACGCTGGGCGCCGCGGTCCTCTGCCTGCTCCTCTCCCGCAGAGCAAGTGCCACCCGCAGACCATTGCGGTGTGCCAGACGCGCGCTGAGGGCCTGGGCCTGGAGGCGGTGGTGGTGGATGAGGACAAGATGGCGTACGCCAAGGACGTGTGCGGCGTGCTGCTGCAGTACCCCGCCACGGACGGCTCCATCTCGGACTACAAGGTGCGCAGAGGGGATAGGGAAGGGGAAGGTTGTCGGGCACACGAGTGGGCAGAGGCGCGAGAGCAAAGGAGGTGCGCAGGGCGCGGAATGGTTGGAAAGATGGGGCAGGGGGAGGTGTGGGTAAAGCGACGGGCGGGGACTGCACTTGGGAGAATGTCCAGTGCCCATGCAGGCGAGAGGGGCAGGGGCTGTTTTTACGGACATGAAACTCAGTACATATAGCAATTGCAGTGTACGAGCGAGGGGCAAGGAAGCTCTCCGGGCAGAAGCGAGGGGATTGTGAGGCAACACGGTCGCGGCAGGGCACGAATGGAACAGAACTGTCTCCCGCACACAACTCGACAGGCGCTGGTGGCGAAGGCGCACGCCGCCAACGTCAAGGTGTGCGTGGCCACCGACCTGCTGGCGCTCACCATGCTGGCGCCGCCCGGCGAGTGGGGCGCCGACATCGTGATCGGCAGCGCGCAGCGCTTCGGCGTGCCCATGGGCTACGGCGGTCCGCACGCAGCCTTCCTGGCCTGCCACGACGAGTTCAAGCGCCTCATGCCCGGCCGCATCATCGGCATGTCCATCGACGCGCAGGTGCGCTAAATGGTAGTAGGTACCATGGGAATGGGGGCACGGCGACCGCGGGAAAGCAAGCAGACAGAGGCCCCGCGGGAGAAGGCGGACGCGCCAAAGAGATGGGTGAAGGGTGATGAGAGGCAGTGACGGTAACGTCCCTTTCCTTGCCACGGGACACGGACCCCAGCTGCCTCCCTGACACCCCTGGTGTGCCCCCCGCCTGCAGGGCAAGCCCGCGCTGCGCATGGCGATGCAGACGCGCGAGCAGCATATCCGCCGCGACAAGGCCACCTCCAACATCTGCACGGCGCAGGTGGGGCCGGCAGGCAGCCGCAGGCGGCATGGAGGGCGCAGCAGCGGCCGTCAGCAGACGGCTCGGGAAAGGTCACTTCGAAGCCTTCTTACCAGGGGCGGGAGGTGGACCTGCCACCCGTGAGGAGGGGGTGTAGGCACGTGCCATCCGTGACAAGGGGGTTGTTTGTGCCCGCCGCCACGCGGCCAACGGCTTAGTGCCGTACTCCCGTTCATCCCTTACAAGTTGGTCCCTCCCTCCCTCCGCCTCCCGCAGGCGCTGCTGGCCAACATGGCTGCGCTGTACGCGGTGTACCACGGCCCCGAGGGCCTCAAGACCATCGCGCACCGCGTCAACGGCCTGGCGTCCGTGTTCGCCGCCGGCGCCGCCAAGCTGGGCCACACCGTGCCGTCGGCGCCCTTCTTCGACACCGTGTCGGTCACGGTGAAGGACGGCGACGCCGACAAGTACGTGGCGCTGGCGCTGAACGAGAAGGTGCGTGGAAGCTGGCGGCGTGGCGTGGTTGCGTTTTGGCGGAGGAAGGAGGTTGGGGGCGTGGAGGGGCGAGGGGCCGGGATTCCGTGTAATGTGGGCGGGCGACGGGTTGGGGTTGTGTGGCGTTTGTGGTATGTGGCACGTGCTGGTCGGGCGGTGACGAAGCAAACTCACCAGACGTACTTCGGTACAACCAATTCCATGGTGGCAATAAACTATAACTGCCGAGCCCAAACACGATCAAGCTGCCAGCATGCGCCTTGCCATGTTATATGAGGGCTTCAATGTGGGGGCGAGGCGGGAGGGCCCATCGGCATCCAAGTCGTATTGTGAGCAAGACTGCTAGCACCCTCTGCAGCAGCTTTACTCCCTTGCATCACCAAGCATTGCCTCTTCAAACCAAAACAATGTCGCTCACATACACAAACACATGTACAACGCACAGATCAACATCCGCAAGCTGAGCAAGAACACCATCAGCCTGGCGTTCGACGAGACCAGCTCCGTGGCGGACGTGGACGCGCTGCTGCGCGTGCTCAACTGCGGCCGCGACGCGCCCTTCACCGCCGCCAGCCTGGCGCCGGCGGTTGAGGGCGGCGTGGGCGGCTTCGCGCGCAAGAGCACCTTCCTGCAGCAGCCCATCTTCAACACCTACCACAACGAGCACGACATGCTGCGGTAGGGCCGGGCTCGGGACGGTGGGGGATGTTCGTCTCGTCAGAGGAAGCTTGGGATGTGTGCCCTGACGGGCGTGGAGGGGTTTGGGGGATGTATACGGCCGCGGCGGAGCGGACAAGGAGGACACGGCAGCGTGATGAAGCGGGTCAAGGGGATGGACTGAGCTCGCTGCGCTAGAGGGCACCTATTCGCCCTTAGGCGCCACCGCACGTTCACAGCTGCGGAAGGTCCCAATATCCTTTCATGCCACAACATAGGGAGCTGGTGCGCCTGAGCTCTTTTCCGTCGTCCTCACCTTCTCCGCCCCCTCCTCCTCCTTCCCTTGCCGCTCCCCCCGCTCCTCCCAGCTACCTGAAGCGGCTGGAGAACAAGGACCTGTCGCTGGTGCACAGCATGATCCCCCTGGGCAGCTGCACCATGAAGCTGAACGCCACGGCGGAGATGATGCCCATCACCTGGCCCGAGCTGGCGGCGCTGCACCCCTTCGTGCCCGTGGACCAGGCCGAGGTGCGAGGGGATTGGGGTTGAAAATGCAAGTCTAAGTTAATACCAACCAATGCGTAAGGGGCGGAGGAGGCAGCTGTGTGTGCGGGAGGAGGGTGGGGGCGGGAATGGGGATGCGCAGCGGGCAACACACTGGGTGCAGGGGGCCAGGCTGGGGAGGGGTGAAGGCGTTGCGAGTACGGGAACCAGGTGTGTGACCATGTGCAGAGCTGGAGGGAGAGAGGGAGGTGTGCCTGGTGGTTGGGGGCGTGGGGGCTTGGATGAAGGAAAGCCCAGGGATGCGTGGCGCCCGTGGTGCGGGGTGGCCCTGTGCAATCCAACCCAACACCGCACGCCACGCCGTCTAACTCAACGACACACACCAACTCCAAAACACACGCCGACGCCATCCCGACACACGCGCAGGGCTATGCGGAGATGTTCCGCGACCTGTCGGCGCAGCTGTGCTCCATCACCGGCTTTGACGCCATGAGCCTGCAGCCCAACTCGGGCGCGTCCGGCGAGTACGCGGGCCTCATGGCCATCCGCGCCTTCCACCTGTCCCGCAACGAGGGCCACCGCAACGTGTGCATCATCCCCGTGTCGGCGCACGGCACCAACCCCGCTTCGGCGGTGATGGCGGGCATGAAGATCGTGACCGTGTCCACCGACAGCCAGGGTGCGTGTGCGGGTCAGTGGGTGTGGTGGTGTGTGGGCTGGCGGGGTGGGTCAGGCTTGGATGAGGGGCTGAAAGTGGGATTAACATGACAGGACAGGACTTGCACGCAACCCAGTGCTCCCTGACGCGGACATGCGCACACACTTGCGACACGGCAGAACCAGCACGCAACCCAGTGCTCCTCCTGACGCGGACATGCGCACACACTTGCTGACTAAGCGTGCGCCGCGCAACAGGCAACGTGAACATCCCGGAGCTGCGCGCCAAGGCGGAGGAGCACAGCAAGAACCTGGCGGCGCTGATGATCACCTACCCCTCCACGCACGGCGTGTACGAGGACGGCGTGGACGAGATCTGCCGCATCATCCACCAGCACGGCGGCCAGGTGTACATGGACGGAGCCAACATGAACGCGCAGGTGCGTGGATGGTGGGTTGTAGGTGTGCGTGCGTGTGTAGATGGAGAGCTGGGTGGTCCTCGGCTGCACTGGGCGTGGGAATGTTAGCAGGACGCTGGACGTGGAGGCGGCAGTGCGATAGTATGGTGTTAGGAGCATGGGTGCTGCTCGGACTCGCAAGGTATGCAGGCCGCTGGAGGTTGATTGACCGGCCCGTGGCCCCGCCGCATCCTGGCGCAGGTGGGCCTGACCGCGCCCGGCCTGATCGGCGCGGACGTGTGCCACCTCAACCTGCACAAGACCTTCTGCATCCCGCACGGCGGCGGCGGCCCCGGCATGGGCCCCATCGGCGTCAAGGCGCACCTGGCGCCCTTCCTGCCTACGCACCCCGTGGTGCCCACCGGCGCGCTGCCGTCGCGGCCCGCCGACCCCAAGCCCTTCGGCACCATGGCGGCGGCGCCCTTCGGCTCCTCCCTCATCCTGCCCATCAGCTACGCCTACATCAGCATGATGGGCAGCGCCGGCCTCACCATGGTGCGTTTGTGTGCAGGGTGCGGCTGCTCCGTCTGGGGCTGCGTGGGTGGGTGTGCGGCGGGGCGGGTGCTTGCCGCGCCATCCTGATAACCCGCCTGGGACTGGGCTTGGTGGGCCAACGACAACATTGACGAACGCGCTCCCACCCTCGCGTGTTCCTGCCGCCCCCAATCACCCGCGTGTCACTCATCCCCTTCACCCCACAGGCCTCCAAGCTGGCCATCCTCAAGGCCAACTACATGGCCAAGCGCCTGGCCGGCCACTACCCCGTGCTGTTCACCGGCCCCAACGGCACCTGCGCGCACGAGTTCATCCTGGACCTGCGCCCGCTCAAGTGAGTGCCGCAGGCCCGGCGCGTTGTGTTCGTGCCTGCGTGGCCCACCAGACCTCATCTGTGACGGACTGCGTGCGCGCAGCCTCTCCACCGCCGCCAGCCCTCAGGTTCAGCTGGGCTCTTCACCCCAGTGCTGACGTGTTGTATTGTATTGACGCCGCCGCAGGGAGACCGCGGGCATCGAGGCGGAGGACGTGGCCAAGCGCCTGATGGACTACGGCTTCCACGCGCCCACCATGTCTTGGCCCGTGCCCGGCACGCTCATGATTGAGCCCACCGAGTCCGAGTCCAAGGAGGAGCTGGACCGCTTCTGCGAGGCCATGATCTCCATCCGCGAGGTGGGCGTGAGATCGCTGGGAAGAAACGGCGGGTCAGCTGGTAGGGAGGGGCGGCAGGCGTGCGGACGCGGTGGTTCCTGTGGGCCCCTGGTGTGAGGCCTACAGCAACGGCTACGGTTCAGAACATGTGTGACCTGTCTCTTCCGGCGTCTCACGCGCTTCCTCCCCTTCCTCCGCCACCGCTGTGCCGTCCGCAGGAGATCCGCGAGATCGAGAGCGGCAAGGCCGACAAGGCCAACAACATCCTGAAGCACGCGCCGCACGCGCCGGGCGTGGTGCTGGCGGACAAGTGGGAGCGCCCCTACAGCCGCGAGCGCGCTGCCTTCCCCGCGCCGTGGGTGCGCCAGGCCAAGTTCTGGCCCACCGTCAGCCGTGTGGATAACGTGTACGGCGACCGCCACCTCATCACGCGGTGGGATAACGGCACCTCTGCCGAGGCCGTGGCCGCGCACGCGTAAGCGTGAGCGCGAGCGTGGGCTTAAGCGGCGGTTGCGGTGGGACCCTACGGCGGCTGTGGCGGTGGCGGTTGGGGCGGTCGTGGCGGTGGTGGTGATTTGCGAGGCGGAGCTGGAGGTGGGGGCTTGTCTGTGACACGAATAAGAGCCTGGAGGCGGGGAGAGGAGAGTGTTGAAAGGAGAGGTCTGGTGCGCTTTCCAGGAGGTTCGGACGGTCCGGTGTGGTGCAATTTAAGCCCACCCGGTGGCAGCATTTACAGCGGTGGCAGGTGGCAAAGAGAGTCAGTTTGCCATGATGCATGGGCCACGGAGAATTGAGAGCAGGTTGAGTAGGGCCGGTCGTGCCAGATCTGCGAGGTGTAATCGCGTAGGTAGGTCATATCATTTAGTTTTGGTATCGTGTACGGGCGTAGTGTGCCCGCAGTTTTGTCTTGTCGCGGAATGTGGGTGGATCCATCCTTGAGTGGTGACCAACAGACTCAGGTGTGCCCAAATGTTGTTAGTTGGGGACAGCATTCTACCGAAGGTGCATGCTGAGGCCCCAATGCTATTGATTCCGTGAGCTGTGCTGTGCAAGGTTGGTTTGGCGGAACGCGCGTAGTCAGGCGCAGCCCCAGGAGTGTTGCGCTCGTGCGCGTCCTGTGCTGCCGCGTGTGTAAAGGCGCCTGGACAGTGCCTGGAGCGAGCATACCCATAAGGCCATACGTTTTGGGAAGCACACGGGGAGGGTGGTTGTCCCCGTCAGCACCACAACACGTGCAGCGGTTGTGAGGCGGGGGGTCGTGAAGCAGGCGGTCTCACGTATCGACGCGGTGCTGGGTCCGGGAGGTGAGGGGAAGCACCAGGGTGAGAAGCGCGTGCTGCTAGGGGGCTCTCACTCGCCGCCGCCGCCCAGCCGGGGCTGGTGCAGGCGCGGTGCCCATAAACGTGTCGCTGTGATGCAGCATGCATCTTCAAGCAGCCGGCAACTGTCCAGCCATGCGCGCTGGATTGCAGCCCCAGTCGCAACTTCCCTGCCGTCGGCCCGCGCAACTAACCCCCCCCCCCACACACACACAGACACACACATACACACACCACGCGCAGCCACCCAGCTCGCGCCAAGCAGTACCATGTTGTCCTGGGACATACTTTACGCGCCCTGTACGGCCTTGCTCACGTCAAGCGTCGCAATATGTGATAACTTACACTACCCAATACATGACCGAGACCACAAGCTGTGATAATACCAATACATTACCGAGACCACAATCTGTGATAAATACCAATATATACACGACCAAAGCCGCAATCTGTGATAATCTACACTACCCGTACATGACCGAGGCCACGAAGTGTCATACCCGCCTGCATTCCACTGCACAGCAGCATCTTTCTAAAAGAGCTTGCATCCGTGCTTGCCTGCTGCAGTGGGCTGCAGCACCTGTCACACATACCATGCGGTATTCATGCTATCTCACTGCTGCGCTAGCTCACAGCCCCTTCGGTGCCAGGGCCCGCTCCCTGCCCTGCAGCTGACCGCCCACCGACAGATGCAGCGGCTTGCAGCTGTCGTTCACCCGGTTCTGGCTGAACTGCAGCACCTGTGGGCCAGCCGGCGGAGCACACGTTGGGGCACGCGCACCACACCGCAAAGCTACGAGCGGTAGGCACGGCGGTAGGTCTAGCCAATGCACTAGATGACCTTGGGCGGCAACTTGCGTGCTCGAATGGCCTCGGGCGGCGTGCAGCAGACATGTTTGCTTACTCGTCGCACGCCCAATGCCCATGCCCCGCACGCTCCGAACGCCCGCACGCCCCGCCTGCTCACCCGCCGCCAGGTGTCACGTGACACCAGGTGCAGGGCGTCGTACAGCCCGTACAGGTGCACCACGTCACCGGAGGCGTAGTCGATCTGCGGGGGGAGCATGGGGGGGGGGGGGGTTGCGATTGTTTGCATGAGCTGCATGAGGAGGGCTGTGCAAACGTGGCCGGCGAGGCGGTTCATGCGGACCCGCAACCCCGGAAGCAGTTTGCACACAGCACGCCTCACCTGGTCAGACGTCAGCGGGCGCCGGTCCCTGTACTGGCGGCGTGTCGGGCGCAACAGGGGCAGATTGCATTGGTTACAAGAGGGACCTGCTGACGCAGTTCACGAGCCAGTGACGTGGAGAACGAACACCCTGTTCTGGACCCCAGGGGCAGCATGCAGCAGGCTTGTGAGCTTATCACGCACGCACCGGTCTGCAAATGCAACGGCCATGCTTGCAGCATATCCCGCTCCCCGCGTGCACCTGTTCATCTGCCTTGAAAGCGGCGCCCACAGCCTCCTTGCGGTCCCGCGCCGCCGCCCACTGCGCCGCCTGGGCGCCGGTGAGGTAGGTGTCTAGCGACTGACGCAGGCCGGTCAGGTACTTGGTCCACTGCCGCTGGGGCCCGTGCCTCCGGAAAGCCACCTGGATATCGCCGTCCCAGCAGTGGGCGGTTAGGACAGCCCAACTCGAGTACTCCACTGATCAATGCTGACCCCAGTCCCTAGGACCTCAACCCGGCCACACCCATTCTCATAACGCTCCCCTCGCCGCCCCCGCCCCCAGCAGCCCAGCCCCGTCCCTGACCCCACCCCGCCAGTTCATTCCAATTCTGAAGATGAATAGGACTGGTGCGTCACTTTGCTTTGCGTGCTACAATGTTTGTTGGTAGAGCCGGGGTGGCAATGTGAATGCGGCGCGGCGCCCACGGCCTGCCGTCTACCGACGACAACATCACTCACACGAATGAGACTGAAGGTTACGCGCTTTGCACTGCGTTACTGGGATGGGCGACGAATCCGACGATTCCTTGCCTATGGGACCTCTTTCTTGAGCTTGCGCATATACACCCGCCCCCACCCCACCCCACCCCCCACCCACCCCACACCTCTGCCAGCTGCAGGTCCACCACTCCGCCCAGCCTCAAAAAATAGATAAACCTTCATCCTGGGACAGCTCCGACTAACCCCCAACTAACTCGTGTACGGCACTCCAACCCCCCTCAGCCGTACAGGAGGTAGCGCGGCAGTCGGCAGCTGCACGAGTGTGAGCAGGTAGTTGTACGGCGGCCCGGCTCGGAAGCTACCTGACTGTAGTGACGCACACTGGTCGTTGGCGGTTGTCGGCAGGCACGCGAGTGGGAGCTGGCAGTTGGGCGAACACGTGTGTGGGAAGCTGCGTCTGACCACGGTGGAACACGGCGGAGGCTGGCGGTTGGCGCGGCGTGTGAGTGGGAGTGCATAGTCGTGCGCGCGCCGTCTAGGAAGCTGTGTGTGTGAGCTGCGTGTAAGCTCAGAGAGACGCATGGGGCTGACCCGGTTTCCATGAGCTGCCTCTGGGCGCACACGGTTTCAAACAGGGGTTAATGACGAGTGTGGTGGGAACGAATGCGTACGTAGACCAGAGCGGACGGCGGAGTGGGCTTGCAGGCGGCACGAGAGTAGGCAGTCAGTAGCGCAAGTTGCGAATTCACATGTCACCTCGTAACCGACGATAAACGCTGTGGACGGTCGCGCCCATGGCTGGCTGACAGAAAGCGGCTGCTGTATTGGGATGGCTGGGCTGGGCGACGGCGGCCGGGCGTTGCTTGGGACTACCAGAAAGGATGCGCCCGAAACCAACCTGGAGAACACCAGCGCCACCGGTGCCCAGCACGACATGTATGGGAGGGAGGGAGGGACAGGAGGCGTGATGCACTGCCGCGGAAAAGCTATGGCGCTAGGCGCGAGGCAAGCAACGTGACCCCCAAAACAACCGCGAGGACATGGTGCGCGAGTCGGGCTGCGGGCTGTGGCTGTGCGCTGCGTTGGGTGGATAAGGGGTTCCCGTGAACCCGTTCCCGGGAACCCCTGGTTTCAAACGGTTGACGGTTGGGCACCAGCAGGGTGGGACTCGCTGGAGTGCATGAGAGTCGCTGGTGTGCACGCGCGGGCGGGGCGGGGGAAATTCGGCGGAAATTCGAGGGAAATTCAGCCAAAACTCGAATGGAACTCGACAGAAACTCGACAGAAACTGCAGTAGTTCATTGTGACATGAATATGAGCGATACCATCAATCAATCGATCGCTGAAATAACTAACAATATCTAGTTTCGCACTGAGAGTAAAGTTCGGGCCCGACCGGAGACTCGGCTGCTCGGCGGTACCCTGCTTCCGGCGCGCGCGGCGCGCGTCAAGAAGTGCGGGTAAGTCTGACGGTCAATCGGGTCAGGATCCGCAGGCTCGACACTCAAGCATATACTGGCTGGTTGCGTATCTGTATATATAACTAGGCTCCTCAGGGGCATAGGAGGCAAAAGACATAACACCAGGTCGGTATGGGCCGGCGTGTAGTAATCAACTCTGCCCTCGCTCACGCTTCAATGCAGGGCGTGTGTGGCCTTCCGCCCGCCTTCCAAAACGCAACAGCCCCCGCCTCTCCTCGCCAGCCGCTCACAGCCGAAACTCTGCTTCTTTCTTTATCAGCCACAAACATCAGCCACGCACAAAGCCTCGGAAACAACGCCTCGGAAACTTCCTCCCAACTAGTGCGCGGCCACAGCTCCCCTACCGAACGTCGCAGCACCTATCCGACCGGGCGACAGTGTGACAAACAGGGGCAAGAACAAGGCGAAGCAAAGCAGAAGAGGGGCCCGAATGTGTACGACGGCGAGCATCAGCTACGCTTCCTCACCTCCGGTTGTGTTGTTGGCGTGTTGCACCGCATTCGGCCCGCCCGCCGTCGTACACATTCGGGCCCCTCTTCTGCTTTGCTTCGCCTTGTTCTTGCCCCTGTTTGTCACACTGTCGCCCGGCCATTGTTTTGCTGCACGCCGTTGCATTACGCTAGTGCTCGTCTACACAACTCATCCGTGGACGCCGGTCGCCTGCCTGCAGGTGCGCATCGGCTATGCTATCCGCGCGGTGTGGCGTCGCATTGAGTCTGTGTGGTGCTATCGCCTTGGCCGGGCGCCCGGAGCGTGAGGAATGCGCGTCAGCAAAACATCGACACAACCTGCCAGCTACCGTCGGTACAGTAACAGCGCGCGAACGACGCACCAATGCCTTGTCCCTTCTTGCTACGCATTTATGTGGGCACGGGTGGGAGCCACACACATCGGGACTACGCTTTCCTGCCCCTTGCCATGTTCCATCACGAGCTTCAATGCAGGGGCAAGTGCAGGGGCGGGACGTCAACTCTGCAACCAACATCCGGCACGCGCTGGTGGAGATGCTGCTTGGAAACGTGCGGCCCGCATCACTACAGCCTGGCGGCGGTGGCGGCGGCGGCGGCGGCGGCGGCGGCGGCCCAGCAGCGGCCCAGCAGCGACACAGCGACAGCGGCACGTGTGCGCATGTTGGTAGCGGAGGGGACGGGAACGGCCACGTGGAGGAGAGCGCAGCGTCGCCCAAAACTTGGCGCAAGCGCGCAGGCTGAGGGGCTGGCCGCCGGTGTCTAGCTAGGTAGCAGGCCACAATGGTGTGAGCAGGGTATGCTTGGCAGGGGGCAGCAGCAGCATGACAAGTAGTGCGGCTTTTGTCAATTGTGTGGTGTCCTGGCTGGCTCTGCAGTGGCGGTGTGGCTGCTGAGCACCTGGTTTGGCTATGTGCCTGTACAGACCGACCCCGGCTATGTCCGGGTGATGAGGACGTTCGGCCTCAGAGAGTGGAGGGGCTCAGCCCCTTTTCCCGTGGCAGGGGGACACTTGTCCTTGTTTGGTAGCACACGCGCCCACGCCGTAAAGACGCAGGCCCTGTCACACATATGACGTCTCAAGGAGAGCTTATTTCCGCCTGGACTGCTGGGACAGCACGCATCCATCCTCATTACAGCCTGAGCGCCCTGTCACCAACTGTCATGACAACGCCCCTATGGATTGGCCCGGCAGCGGCGGCAGCCCAGGCAAATGAACTAGCACTCCGGCAAGTGGAGTAATCCTCCTCAATGAGCAACAGACACCATTACGGTATCGTATCTCGGGCAGTACTTGATTGGCCAACAAGCACATCTCGACACACAGCAAAACGCAGCAGCAGAACAACACGCTATCCGCCAAGACACATCAAATCGCGCTGGCACCAATCAAATGCACCAAAAACTCACAAAAAGACGGCGAAGCTGGCGAAACTGCGCTCAAGTTCACAGGCCAGCGCAAGCGTGCCCACATGTGCGCTGGTGCACGCGCTATCGGAACAAGCACGTGTACCGTGCTGTCGCCGACAGATATCAGGAAACAACATCAAAACACATAACCTTCTAGCCCCATCTCATGTTCGAGTGGTACAGACACACATGCACGTGTTTCGCTCACGACAGCTACAACAGCAAAGCGTAGTGGAGACGGCCCACCTTCGACATCCGCCACGCCAAGAGCTTAAACAAGATGTCTGCCCGAGAGGGCAGGAAAAGGGCTCGTGATGGAACCCTCCCCTCCTGGTGCCCAATGGACACCAGACACCTGACGCGGCACCTATTAAGCACACGCATCTATGTTGGGGGCCTATGATGGCCTATGGCATCCCCGCAATGCCGGACGTTGCCGGTTGGGTTGGGTGCACAGTCCGTGCTGACCCACAGCTAACAAACTAGTCACGTCACTGCACGAACAGCAGGCAACCAACCCCCGGGCCACCACACGCACGGCTTCAACATAGGCCGGCGCCGCAGACCGCGTCACGGCGCGGCGCTTGCACCTTCCGCGCCGCCGCCGCCCAGTCCTCCGGCAGGAGCACCATGGCCGCGGCAATGCGCTGCGCAGTAGCGCGGGCTGACGGCGGCCGTATAAGCGGAACGGGCAGATGCCGTCTGGGGCCTGACCCAAGCACCTGGCGCCAGACATCGACCAAGTAACGTTTCTCGCACTCGTCATATACGAGTACGGGTACCTGACGCACCGCGCTCAAACATTTCGCGGACTTCCTGAAGCGCGCCATCCATGGGACCAACTCCCTTATACACATCATGTTGGGGCCGGAAACGCCATAGCAAACGACAGGGCTCCACTGCGCTGCGCCGGCTTACCCCGCAGGGGCATATGGTACACCCACGGCACAGATCCTTTCGCGAGCTTGCCGTGATAGTTTGCCCTGCTGCGGCTTACCCCGGCAGCCAGCCAATCACAGGCATGCACAGCAGAACATCAGGTTGCTTAGTACCGACCAGTTGTGACAAAGCATACAGCCATGAAGTCATAGAGCTCTGCTGCTGCGGATCAGCAGTCAGACGGTCCACGGCAAGGCACAGCCACGCCACAAGCTACCTTGGTGGTTGTTATGCGTTTCCTTAGGTGCCATCCTCCAACATCGTCGCCAACCGGCGCCCATCCGCAACACATACGCCGCTAGCTCCCCGCCCTCCGTACGCTAGATAGAGTTCTCGGTCTTGCGCCCTCGATGATGTTGACACTTGCCTCCATACCATCCACGGAATGCCCGTCATCGGTAACCCTCATTTACACTAGAATGGCAGTGAGCGCGCATCCTGCACAGTTGCTTCGAGCGCACCTGAACCCTTCTTACTCAGCGCATGTAGGTAGGAGCGGGCTCTGCCAAATGCCGAGCCCGTCATTGTCAGAGGACCCGTTACGTGTGACAGTCATTCATGCCTTGAGCTTGCATCCATTCTAGTAAGCAGGGTAGCCCCTCACATGAATGTATCAGGACATACAGAGACACCGCCGGTTCGTACACATGCATTATTCTGAGCACACGGTCCATGCAAGAATCTCAAGCGTTTTCGTTATTGTTAGCCACCTGTTGCTGCGCTACATGATGCCCCTTGTCTTGGCACATCCAGGTCCGCAATCAGTCATTCATTTTCTTACCGCACCGCACAATAGTGCGGCCGCATGTCCACCCCAGTTGCAACCGTGGCCCAGCGCGCATCCCATTCGTAACCTCCGAACTGCACGTCCTGCCCAGAACCCGCCCAGCAGGCCCACCACCCTGCCGTTCCTCCCGCCTGCTCCCTCGGCCACGGCTGAAGCCAGCCACCCTCACCTCCTCGCACTCATCACTCATCCCTCGCTCTTCCTCAGCCACTGCCGCACTGGAGTCGCTGCTCCAGCTGCCGCACCTCCGCCTGCTGCTCCGCCTCCGTCCCGTCCAGGCGCGACAGCCCCAAGTCAATGACCACGCAGCGCGGCCCCACCGCCGCCTCCGCAGCCGGCAGCAGGAACATGAAGTTGCTGAGCCGGATGTCGCCGTGCAGGAAGCGCCCGCCACTGCCGCCGCCAGCAGCGCGAATGTCCGCCGCGTGCAGTACCTTAAGCGCGTGCACCGCCGCCGCCGCCGCCGTCGGCTGGATGTAGCCCCACTGCTCCGCCGCCTGACGCAGCGTCAAGCCCCGCACCCGGCTGGTGGCGATGAAGCGCACGTCGCCGTCCGGCGGCGGCTCCCACTCCTCCTCCTCCTCCCCCCCAGACAGTGGTGGCGGCGGCGCCAGGTCACCCAGGCGGCCAGCGGCCAGCAGCCGCGGCAGCACGTCGCCCTGCAGCGCGGCCAGCGCCCGGTAGGCACTGCACTCCGCCTCGAAGGCCGCGACGCCGTGCTCGTCCGAGTCCAGGATCTTAAGCACCGCCTCCTCGCCGTTGACGCGGCCGGTGCAGGCAAGGCCCGCGTAGCCCACGTGCAGGACCTCGGGGTCGGCCTCAATGAGGAGCGGCGGCAGCGGCGGCGGCTGGCGGAGGCAACATGCGCGCCGCCGCCAGTGATGCGCGCTGCTGCCGGTGACGGGCGCAAGGCTCGCTCCGTCTCCGCCTCTTGCTTCGGATGGAGAGGCGGGCGCCAGCGCAAGGCGCGCTGCGCCCTGTTCGTCCCAATGCTGCAGCATCGAGGGCTGCGCCTCCGCCTCCCCGCCGGCTGCTGCTCGCCTTGCCGCTCCCGCCGGCGGGCTCGTCGCCGCCCGGCTGCCATGTGCCGCCAGCCCCGCACCGCCCACGGCCTGCCCTTCCGTGTGCCCCGCACCGCCGGCAGCAGCGCCCCCGGGCTGCCCGCCGCGACCAACTGCACCACCGCCGTCACCGCCACCACTGCTGCGGCTGGGCCCTGCGTCCGGCTGCCCGGGCGGCGCTGACCGCAACCGCCGCCGCGCAAGCCCTGCTGCAGGTGGGTCGGGCACCTCCGGCAGGCTGAGCAGCATGGTGTACAGGGTGGCGGCGGCGGCTGTGACTGCCGGCTGTTGGTCCGTGTGCTCCGTTGGCGCCAGAAAGGGCCCTGCCAGGTGCAGCACCCCGTCGCGCGCGCGGCCGCGCTTGCGGCTGCTGCTGCCGGTACCTGCCACGCTGCCACTGCCGCCGACACCACCCATGCCATCAGGACCGCTGCCGCTACAGCCACCGCCGCCTGCGCCAGCAGCCAGCGCACGTGCAGCAGCGGGGGATGCACTTCGGGTTGTCACGCCGGTACTGCGGGCACGGACTACTGCGGCGGCTGCAGGACCCACCGATGGCGCCTGCTGCTGCTGCTGCTGCCGGGGTTGGGGTTCAGTCTGGTTCTCCAGCAGGACCTGCGGCGGCGGTGGCGAGCACGTGCGGCGCACCGCCCACATGGCGTAGTGGCAGCTGACAATAGCGTACCTCACTCCCAGGTGGTCCATGTACTCATTGACCTGCATGTTAAGGCATGAACGAGCGTACGAGCGAGTACTGCGTCATTGAATCGTCAACACGTACGACGGCACCGGGGAGGCACCAGGTGAGCAACGAGGAGGCACGTCACATGTATGCGCGCTGAGAGCCAGATCGACGCAGAAGGCACGGGAAGAGACTGCAAAGGCACTGAGGGGCTACAGTGTGCGCGCTTCCGTCCACGCGAACAAGCCCATCCCAGCAACTGTAGCGCGCATGCCGTCACAAACGCATTGAGGCGGTCTGCTGCTTATGCAGCTGCATGGCTCGGGCGAGTGCTACGGCTCGGGCTGGGGCTCGCTGGGGCTCGGGCGAGGGCTGTGGGGCCCACCTGTGCCAATATGGCGCGAACACGTGTGTCGCCGCTCAGCCACAGGTCCACCAGCGAGCGCGGCGTTCTGCCCTCCAGCATCAGTGCTGGCGCCTTCATCTCCACAAAGCTGCGGCACTGCTGCCAGGTCGCGTCGTCATCCGAGATGACTACAATGAGCGGCATGTCTGGGCGCAGCGAGCCGCCCCCTCCCTGCACAAGCCACTCAAGACCCTCCTGGCTGCTGGCCACCTCGCGGATCTTCTCAAGGCTCATCTCAGCACCCCAATAAACACTGCTCACGCGGCCAGTCCTGGCAGCTGGCACGGCCGCAGCATCACTACCAGCCGCCGGCTCCACCCCAGGCGTTATACCGGCGGGCGCCGGCTTCGCCGCTGCCCCACTGCCCACTGCTGCCGCCGCTGCAGTGCGGTCGGCACTGGCGCCGCCACGCAACCGCTCCAACAGGCCGTTGACCAGGATGGTTAGCACCTTGAGCAGCGGGCGCGTGCCGAAGCAGGCGACAGCTTCATTGATGAGCACTTCAGGCGGCCCTTGCTGCTGAAGCAGCACCCTGTCGATTGGCGGTTCCGACACATACGAGCGCCACACGCAACGCAGTGTCATACTGGGGATAACCCATGGTTGCCCAAGGAATTGGCTAATCTACCGGTAACGCAACGACCCTGGCCTGACGACAACGATCACCTCACCCACCCATATCACGGCACTCACCGAATAGGCTCGCCGTCAGCGCTGCAGAAGATGTCATCCGCATGCATGATGAGCGTGAGCACCTCAGCGTCGAAGCTACTGCCGCCACCCCCACTGTTGCTGCTGCTGCTGCTGCCGCCGCCGCCGCCGCCGCCGCCGCCCTCCGTGCTGCTTGTACCATGGCCGGCCCCGCCCATAGCTTGGAAGCCGCTAGCAGTGGCGTGGCTGCCACATGCGGCCGCCAAGCGGCCGAAGAGCGCGGGAATGCGTTCTTGCGGCGCCACATGCTCCCAGGTCTTGCAATCTACGGGCTCCGCGTGATCTATCTTCAGCGAGCGACTAGGCTTGTCAAAGCGGGATGGCAGGGCCGCGTCTGGGAGCGGAGATCGTAGGAAGACCGTTGGCCGAACGCCTGCGGAGCGGTCAAGGCACGGCAAGCGACCGTCACGGTCCTTTGCTCTTGCGCAGGCATCAAAGCGCGTTGGTTCATTCCAAATCGCGCCCACATCATACCTGTCTTCCTGCAGATTTTGATAAGGAACTTCAATAAAGTTGGGTCGATTGCACTGCCGATCGCATCGGCAAACTTTTTTGGACTGAGCCCCCCAAACCGCTGATGTGCACAAGCCGCTAGTGAGAATTCCCTGGGCCCGCGCAACACAATAACTCACCGGCCCCTGCCGCGCTCCCCATGCCCAGGCCAGCCGCCGCAACTGCATCACCTGAAAGCGACCGAAACACAGATGCAAACGAAGTGAAGACATGAACGAAAGGCATGCGCAGTTTGGAACGGCGCTGCACGTGCACGATGCAGGCTGGTGGACGGCAAAGGAGAGCCTGCGCCCCCAACCTCACAATGCACCACCGCGGTCCAGCGGCCACCCTCTGAGCTGCGGCGTGTCGTGACCAGCCGCTACCCTGTGCGCATCGTCCCACTCACCAGCTTGTGCTGTGCCCTGGCCAGCCGCCGCGCCTGCACAACGTGAAAGCGATAACAGGGCAATGCAGGCAGTCAGCATCGCCAGGGCGGAACGAATCACGCCTCGCCAACAAGGGCCAGAGACCGAGCGCCGCAAGGCTCCGGCGGATGCAGACAGTCATTGACACTTTGAGCCCGGGCATAGCTAGCCTCCTGAACTCCCCCGGTCTGCATCTGCTGCCACCTGTGACCTGGCAACACATTCCTTCGACCAACCCCGACCCAAACCATCGTTGAAGCTCATCCCGCACCCCTCTCCGATGCCGCTCCACGTCCGGGGCCTCGCCCCCGACCCAAGCGGATCCTGTCACGATCATGCCCACTAATCCGCTCCCATAAGGATTTAAGGTCAGAATTCAGACAACGCAAGGTTTGAAGTTATCTTGAGGAACGTTTCGTGGAAAGGAGACGAATCTGGATGGTGGCCCCGCCTCCCACTGAATGGCACTTTCTGATGCCCCGAGCGCGCCACGCCGCATCCCGCAGCCCCCAACAGCTACCAATGTGCCGATGCCCACCCTACAGCCTCTTGAAATGCTCACCAGCAGCAGCGCTGTTCACGACAGCTCAAACACTTCCGTAATGCACCGCCGCAGTTGCACTAGGGCCGGAGTCTTAGCTCAGGTCAAGTCTGGGCTAGCACAACCAACTCACCAGCTCCAGCCGCGCTCCCGACGCCAGCCGCCGAGGCTGCAGGACATGGGAGCGGTCGGTGGGCACGTGGAGAAAGGAGATGTGTGGTGCGCGATTCAAATGCACGCAGCCCGCGAGTGTTTCGAAAACGATGCGGGCATCGCAACGAGGTTGGAAGGGCAGCAGTTGAAACGCGGCACCACGAGGCGGATCCTCCTACCTTTCCGCGCAAACGCAACGATTGCCTTATTGCTAGCGCGTATCGGAACGAATTCGAGCTCCTCCTCTGATAGTTTGGACAGCGTGTAAGCCAAGTCGCCGAGCTCGTCATCGTCCACGCCGAGCGCCTCTGCGGCAGCCTTGAAAGCCGCAGCCACCTCCTGTTTGCTGACCATACCGCTCGTCCGTGCGTTGCGGTGTTGATTGCGAGAGTGCTGTGGCAGTCGTTTATATGTTACTGAAGTGGCTGGCGATGAGAGTTGGCTGCCTCGTTGGAACCTTATCTATGCTGCAGCCAGTGTTGGCAAATGCATGGAATGGTTAAGACTTGTGATTGGGCCTAAGCGATGGGCCCATCGGGCCCGGTTCAACAGTATGGCCAGCATGACGTGGCATCCGTGCCTTCCCCTCGCAGCTATATGGAGATGCTAACGAGCTGCGGGGTACATGGGCTGGTGGTGTATGCCAGTACGTGCTTGCGGTCTGTGAACACCTAGGCTTGGGCTTTGTGCTTCATGGTACGTGCCTCATGGTAGGTGTTATAGTTGCAGTGCCGAATCAGGTATGGGTTCGATTGCGAGATTGAGCTGTGCGGCAGTGCCGCCAACCTGCCAAACATTCAGCATCAGTTTATCAACTCCTTGACTGGCTGTCGGCATCTTGTGGGTTGCCGCGGCCTTTGCACTGGATAGTGGGCCAACAGGGTACTGGCCCGCCAAGCATGCAGGGCGGCCGGGCGCACAGGCGGTGCTCGTGTTGGCTTGCCCCTTGCCCCTTCGGACGGAGCCCTTGCGGTCGCATCGGGGCCTTCTCGGTTATCAGCCTTCAGAGCGCTTCGGAGCCCTTCAGAGCGCTTTAGAGCCCTCCAGAGCCCTTCAGAGCCCTCCAGAGCCCTCCAGAGCCCTTCAGAGCCCTCCAGAGCCCTTCAGAGCCCTCCAGAGCCCTTCAGAGCCCTCCAGAGGCCTGTGCAGATCCCCCCAGAGACTGGAGGGCTCTGGAGGGCTTTGCCACGTTCTCACCCACGGCACCCAGGGCCAAACAAATGCTACTTTCTTTAGCAGGGGGGGGGGGGGCTCCGACCTCTGATGAGGCATTCGCAGGTGTGGACATCATGCTGTCGCTGCACAAGGGGCAGCATGCCAAGAACACGCGCGTGGTGAGTGGGTTCAAGCCTGGTGACAGTGCACATTTGTCGGAGGGCACGGCCGCACGGGGCTGTTTGACAAGGAGATGGCCACCTATTCACAGGACATTATTACACCGTGACTCGGCAGAAGGGCTATCGCTTCGCTGTGGAGGGCAAGCGGCGCCTGTACCGTCCGTCAGAGATGCAGTTGGTGCGTGGTGAGGTGACGGACAGGGTGGCGGGTGGGGCGAAGTGACAGGCAGAGGCCGCGCACGAGCAGCACCAGGTGCGGCGCGTTGCTCGCGCTCTTAAAACCACTCAGCAGCAGGCCACGCGCGCAATTGAAGCACAAGACCCGCCCTCCGCTCCGGTCTCCGCTCCGGTCCCCGCGAAGAAATCGCCTGCGGGGCAAGCGCGAGCAGGTGCATGGCGAAACACACTTCGAGGTGTCGCGTTTTGAGGCCAGTAAGTATGTGGGCGGCAAGCTGCAATTCCTTATAAAACTTAAGGGATTCCCTAAAGCGGAGTGGCTGCCTGCGAAACAGCTGCAGGAGGACCTGAGCGCCGACGCCTATCGCGCGCTGCACAAGGCGATGAAAGTAACCTGATGCATCCCTGTTTATATACATCGCAAAATATATCAAGTTCTGACGTTATTTTTACGCTGTCGCAGCCCAGGGCAGAGGGCAGGTCCACTCCCATCAAAATTTGCGCGAGCCGTCAAAGTGCGCGTTCGGCCGCGCTAATCTATATATTTAATACCCAACAGCAAAGTAGTCTATGGCACCCGGGGCTATATCGCGGGCGTTCCCGAGTTCATTCGCGCCTCGTCGCAGGTCGGGGCTGAGCCCATGCTGAGCGCTTGCCCAGCGCCCACGCACTCGTTTTAACAAATGCCGCCCGGCAATGGGCCTTTTAACGCTACACAAGACAACTCTTGCGCGCTAGATCGCAAAAACAGGCAAACGTAAGGAAGCATGCGCGCATGCTCTGACACAATGCTGCGGACGAGGGCACAAGTGGTGCTCTGGGGACAAGCTCCGGCCCTATCTGTCTCCTTATAACATATAGATACGATAACTGGCGCGTGCCGGGGCGTGCGGGCGAGCACAAGGGCCTGCCGGGCTGGGTGCGTGGGACTCCCCTGGTTGCCGCAGTGCTTGGCCTCCCCTGAGCTCCTCGACACGTTCCCTTGCCGCGATGGGCCACGGAACCCGGATCTGCCTCGTGACCAATAATTCCTTAAACTCATGTCATTACATGCATGTTGGCCGCATTCTGCCTGGGGCCGCGGGCATGTCAAATTCATGGGCGTGGCCATGGGCATGTGTGCACCGCACACCCGCCTCAACCGCTTCGTTCTTTTGTCATCTGATATATGTCATATGTGCCTGCAAAGTGCGCGCATGACATGCGGCACAGTACACGCAGTACGTACGTAGCCAAGGTTAGGCAGGAACGCCTCAGCCCACGCAGGCAACAGGGCGAAACCGTGTCAACCAACCGGTGCTGGTGACCATGCCGGCGCGGGTGGTGGCAATTATATGTGTATAGCATATCTATGGCACCAGGTAGGACATCCGAGGCGCGGGTACGCGAAAAACGTGCAGGCCGGGACCGGGCGCGAAACATGCGAATTCGCGCACACGAATTGCGTCCACATATGCGCGCCGTTTGGGCCGCAGATTTGGGCTGCGGCCAACCCATATACTCAAGATAGAACTTTTTGAGCTGCCGGAATTATATCGGCCAGCCTGGACCAGAGCGGCCATCAGCGGTTCCATGCGCGTGCGCCGGGGCAGCTCCAGGACGCGTCAGATTCAGGCACGCCGCGTCTGTGTGCTTATGAGACCACATACAACAGATGGGCGGCCGCGGGCATGTGAAAATACGGCCCTACGCGCCAGTCGACATGGTGCGATGCTCGCGCACAAGAACCCTGTCGCGCACTCGCCCGTTATTACTTTTCCGACCCGGCAAAGAAGCCTTACATGAGGTCTAGTTAGAACTTTTGGGTCGGGAATTTCTTAACGGCGCTGCGCTGTGCGCTGCCGGTCCAAATGCCAAACCGCTCGCGGAACTAGTCTCCCCGCTCCCTTGCTGGGCCCGTTAAGAAATTCCCGTCGCGACAGACTGGTCGGTATGGTAGCATAGATTGCATTATGCCTGGCTGGAGCATCTAATTGCGCGCGCCGAGCACCTGCACGCGACACATGCTCACCGGGCACAGCCAAAGCAGCGCCACAAGTGCGCTCCGAAAGCTAGGGGCTTTCATACGTACTTTCTAAGACTATGATGGTTGTTTGGAACCGATAGGGACAGCTAGGGCCGTGGAAGTCGGCCGCTCGGTCGGTTCAGTCGCGGTTGGACATGGTGGGACGCAGGGCGGCGAGTTTTATGCTAGGCCCCGGGGCGGGGACGTCCTAAGTACATGAATGGCCGAAAACCACGGCCGAAGCAGCGAAGCACGGTGGTCGCCCGGTTTCGGGCCCATCGCGATGGGAGTGGACCTGCCCTCTGCCCTGTCGCAGCCTGGTGCGACCACTCGCGCCCACAATTCCGTCGACCTCAAACGCGTGGCTGTGCACCGCCTGCTTGCAGGCTTCAGCCCGGTCGCTGCGCCCAGTAGTCCCGCGCAAGATTCACAACGGTGAGCACTCCCAACCGCCACAGCGACAGCCCTAGCGGCTCAAGTGTCTGTGAATGGCCGCATCAAATAGCCGCGTGGCAGTTTTGGCGAAAATGCAGGGTGCGAGGGGGTTGGTTCTCTCAAATGCGAGCTAGCGCCCACACGCACTATACGGGGGCGAGTAGCTTATGAGTAGTAGTAATGATTATACAAGCGGCGAATTTTAGTTTTAGGGGTAAGCATGCGGCCCGAGTACAATTACCGCTTAGGGGGCACGCCATGCGCGCGAGCCCCATGCAGCCATAATTCGGTGCGCGCCTACCAGCGCACAGATAATTCATAGGACTATGCCATAGTGCTGAGGGACAGGCCGGGAACAAGCTGAGCAAGCGGGGGAGCATGGGCCCAACTCCGCCACACCGCCCCAACTCTCCCCAATCACACCGCAAGCACCTCCTGAGATCAAGGGCTATCTTACAGTAGCGCGCGGCACCTAATCGCGACCGCCGGTGCGAGCAAACACTGTACGGAGGGGCTCGTTTGGGCTCCAGCATGCAGCTCCTGGGCTGGCTTTTGGTGCATTGAATAGAGCACAGAAAACAGGAGCATTACATATGCAGGGGTGCGCAAAGGTCGACCGACTTATGGGCGCGAGACAGTGGACTCCCGAGTTTTGCCGGAATTACTCCCGAGTTTCGGTTGAGTTCCTTTCGAATTTCTTTCGAATTTCGCACGAATTCCCCGCCAGTTTCCGCCGAGTTCCCCGGCGCCCCGCCCGCGCGTGCACACCAGCGACTCTCATGCACTCCAGCGAGTCCCTTCGATTCAGCCCCCTGCCGCCGCCCCAGCAGCGACCGTCCCTTTGGCAGACGTGTGAACCGTGTGCGCTCTGATATAATCGCCACCAGCCTGGGGGGACAAACGCTCCGCCACGGCGCGCTTTGCGCGCCGCGCAACCGGACATGTTTCCCCCGCATCCAGGTCGCACTCATCCGCATCCTCACAACTCACACACGGGGTGGCGCCCCCCGGCGCCGCCCCGCGGGGGTCCCCATGTCGACCGTGTGAAACCGTGTGCGCCTAGAGGCAGCCTATGGACAGGGGTCAGCCCCATGCATCTCTCTGAGTTTACACACAGCTCACACGCAGCTTCCCAAACGGCACGCCCGCGACTATGCACTCCCACTCGCGCGCCGCGCCAACCGCCAGCCTCCGCCGAGCTCCGCCGTACTCCACTGCAGCTTCCCACACGCGTGTGCGCTCAACTGCCCGCTCCCACTCGCGCGCCTGCCGACAACCGCCAACGACCCGTGTGCGTCACTACAGCCAGACAGCTTCCGAGCCGGGCCGCCGTACAACTACCTGCTCACACTCGCGCAGCTGCCGACTGCCACGCTACCTCCTGTACGGCTGAGGGGGGTTGGGGTGCCGTACACGAGTTAGTTGGGGGTTAGTCGGAGCTGTCTCAGGATGAAGGTTTATCTATTTTTTAGCCTCACGCCATGCTGGTGGTACAGCGCCTCCGCGTCACGGCGCACGTCGAACAGCAGCTTGGTCACATCCCCGCACTCCAGCAGCGTTTTCAGGGAGCAATCCCGCCGCCTGATACGGCGCGAAAGGAGCCCGCATTTCGCCATGGCTAGAAAGCAGCAACACCGAACCCGACCGAGCCCGACAACCCGCATGCAATAAGCGAGGTGCCAAAAAGCAGAAAGAAGCTGTAGGGCAGGTCCTGACAGTTACAGGGTTGTTTGGCTCGCCAGACATTCTCACCCCGTCACACCCCACACACCTGCAGTGCGAGAACGCCTCAGTGGACAGCACACTGACGTCCACCAGGTATCCGGGCAGCCACTGCCAGGTCCTCACCAGCAGCCGCGCCGGCTGCAGCGCCAGCAGGCACAGCTTCCCATCGCGGCTCAAGCTCACGCCTGCATTGCATCCGTGGGGTTACGAGCGGCGCCGGTTTCCAAGCCCAGTCCCGGCTGACGAGATTGCAGCCAATGCCTCTCACCCTCGGCATCCACCGCTAGCCACTCCACGCCCACCAGGGCGCCCAGCATGCGCTCCAGCGCCGGTAGTGAGTCCACCACTTCCATTCTGCAGCATGGACGAGCAGTGAGACTGTGATTCCGTGAAAGCAATGCAGAAAGCGACCAGCCAGGAGTTCGCAAGCGCACCTGGGCGCAACCAGTCGAACTGGGCACACGCGAAGCGTAGAGCCACCAGGATTGACCGTGTGGAACGCTATCCCTTTTGATCCCGCTCCCACAGGTTGCGTTCTTTGTGCGGTGCAATCGCAGCGGGAAATTGCCCTCCGGCATTATGTCACGGGTCTGCTGCACTCACATCACGGGTCCTTACAGGTGCCGATTCACAAACAGCGCGAAGGGTGCCGTAAGTCCGTAACGATGGGTGTACCGGTGCGTGCTTCGGCCGTCAAGGCTGTCCGTAGTGCGCAAGGCCCGACTGCCCAAATACCATTCCGGGCCGGTAACCAAGGGAGGTACCTGCCTGTTACCTCGCATGTACAGTCAGGATCAGAGCAAGGCGCCCGGGGTGAAGCACAGAGCCATGTTTCAAGAGAGGGCCCTTGCAAGTCAAAATGGGCTGCGTCCCCCCCCCCCAACAACTGCCGCAATCAAAGTGGGCTGCGCCCCCCCCCCCCCCCCCAACAACATGGTTTTGCCGAGCAGCAGCGGTCAACTCAAATCAGTCTCAGATATCATGCATTTGGGCCACCGGGGACTGGGAATGGGAGGGCGCGACCAGAGGGTCACGCGGGAGGGGTGCGGGGAAGGCGTGTGCAGACTGGTGCAGACGCAGGCTTGCGCAGTTGCGAGATGGGCGGGTGAGGGAGGGCTAGGCTGACGGGCAGCTCACGTACACAATCGCCGAAACCCCGTCATAAGCGGCGGGTGTTACAATAACCGCTCGGTAGTTTGCTGATATGTGTTTGACCTACATAACACTCAAAAACGCAGAAACAGCGCGACAAGTCCTGAGAGTGACAACGTGTCAGTGTGTAATACAAGTCCAAGCCTTGCATGCCTTTGCCTTTGGCATGTGGGCATTTCAGTTATGGACTAGATTTCAGTACCTGATTGAAGTACGTTCACAGCCAAGAGATGGCGTTGACACAATGAAAGCGGGGAAGAGTCGTTAATGGGAAGCCCAGGGGCCCCCATCGTAGCTGGCGTCGCTGAATCAGGCGTGATCTTGGACTACTGGCCAGCGGCTTCAGTAACCAGGGCGCACAACGGTGATGTCAAATGCGCCTGTGCGGGACCGTCTGGCTCTGTGTCCTTGCAGCAGCGCACAGCATTTATGCTGCTGATAACATCTCAGCGAACGCAAATGCTGGTGCTTCGCCTTTCACTGCGGACATCGTGGTTGACCCAACCTGCCTTTGGAAGGCGGAACGCTCTATCGCATCCGGGTGGGTCTCTTCACGGTGAATGTCCGGTCAACACCAGGAAATGTACGGACTTTGGGTGGGGTAGGGGAGACGCACATAACCCTCCCCCCCCCGCCCCACCCCTGAACCCAACCCGAAAGATTTCCGTGTCCCTGACCCGGCCGAGTTTTTGCGTCCCTCCCTCGCCAGATGCGGTCTGGGCGACGAGGGCCGCCTGAGGGCCGAAACGGCGGCCCTGGTGCACGCCTGCGTCCAGTTTGCAGACGACCCAGTCCTGAGGGTAGGAACTAACTCACCGACGTAGCGCCGCTACTGCTAGCCGTGACTGAACCAGAAAGCATATGGGTGCACCAGCCCACCGTCGGCACTAGCCCACCACCGTCGGGGCGGGCAAGGTTATAGCAACACACCGGGTTTTTTCCGGCTGTCAGCAGCGCACGTCACATAATGTGCAGGCCTGTACGCACGCAGGTCCATGTCCAGTTACACGCTCGCTCCTGGAGGTCGTGTCCCAGGACTGAACATGGTATGCTGGCTCGCTTTCCTGTCCGCAGCGGCTGCGTGTGATTGCGGGCGTGGCGCGGCTGTACCCGGAGCTGCAACGCCTGTCCACTGAGTTCAGCGCTGCCACGGGGTGGGGCCGTCTGTGGGTGTAAATAGTAGGGAGTGCAGGTTGAGTGAGGAGATGAGAACGGGCCGCTGCGGGCCAGGACGGCTGGGAACGGTGTGGGCGTGGGTGCCTGGGGTGGCAGCGATGTTAGGATGGTTCAGGTTGTACACAGCAGGGTTCGTACGGATTCGCTAGCAAAGCTGCCACTGGCGCAAGCACAGCGCAGCGTGGGCTGCCCCGGCTGCCTACAGCCAGGCGTTTCTTCACGGGGTGCTCAACGGCCGCTGCCCGTGCCTGGTCCCGCCTGCCCGGTTGCTCACACTGCGCGCACTCACTGCAGGATCCCAACCTACTTCAACTTCTCCAACGCCATCGGCGGAAGCGGCCACAGGCACTGGTGCCGCTGGTGTGGGTGTTGGATTGCAGACAGGCACACCCGACACTGGCTGGCTGCCTCGCCAGATATTGCTGCGCATTGGCAGCGACTGGCGAATAGCCCTGAACACAGCCGCATCTGGTGGCGAGGCTGCATGCAGCGGAATTTATCTTGTTAGCTAAATATTCTATGTAATTAGGTGTTTTGACCACCATACCTGTGATGCTGGCACGAATGGCAGCAACTGACTGCACCACGTCCTGGTTTGCCAGGCACCATGGCTCGACCTCAGCAGGGATGCTGCAGTGCATGCCAGTAAGAGCCTCTAGGCTGCTGCCATCCACCATGGAAATTCCCTCATAGTGCCCGTTGTTAGTGAAAGAGGACCCACGCTGATATGCGACAGAGGTGATGTACCGCGCTGTTGTGGGCACGATCTGCGCAATGCAGACATAGCCTCCACGAGCAGGCTGCCACACGAGAATGACAGCCTCTAGCAGCTCCGCCAGGACCCCGAGCTCGTTGTCTGTGATGTAGGTGGAGTCGAGAGCCATCCAGTCCCGGTAAAGAGCAGATGACGCAAGCTGGGGAGGCGTGGACCCAAATGCCTTGTGCCCAAGCTCAAAAGCCTGAGCTGCCCCAGCCCTGTGCCAGAAATCCCAGACTGGTGGAAGCGAGGCTGCATTTGCCAGGGAGGAGCGCAGCAGGTGTCGAGCAGAGATGCGTGAGGGAGCATCCCAGCGTTTGCCAAGGCGGAACCCAAGCGCATCCAGGCCGCATGAACCATTGGTGATAGTGGATGTGATCTTCACAGATGAAGCCTTGATGAAAGCCATCTGCAAGGCAGATGGTCTTGTCATGCAAAGGAATCTATGTATTTGTTTTGCAGCTGAACCTCGCACGCAAATGCGTATCAAACTTCAAATACCTGGTTGATAAGTTACCTGAATGTGCCAAGATAAATATCTGAACATGGTAGAATACCAGGTATAAACGTAGTCCAAGCTAGTGGAGTTTGTGGTATAGTTTTATACTTTGATGTTGTTACCCAACCCCCCGTGGTAGCCATAGACCCCGCTCGAAGCCCCCCGACACACACACACACACACACACACACACACACACAAACACAAACACACACACACACACACACACATACACACACAGACACACACACACAAACCAGGCAAATAGCACTGCCCCAAACTTACTGCTAGTTTGTGATGTCTGGCGCACTTGTAAGGCGCGCTTGATGTGTGTTGCAATGCCTGGGAAAGAACACAGTCACATTATGTTTCTGAAATAAGAATTGTTGTGTGCATGGAGTCGGGCATGAAGCTGTCGATCTGTGGCTCTAGGCGTCTATGAGATATGGCCCTAGATATCTAAGTCGTCGCCTGGGAATCTCTCAAGGGAGCCACCCCTTTCTGTCCATTCACTTGTGCGTTTCATGTATCTCATATGCTATATAGGAACTGTCATGCTGGTTTCGAAGCATGTTTGCGAGGCACAGTTTGGACTTAAACGCGAAACTACCTGTTTTACGCCTGTGAAAGCTGCTCCAGGGAAAGCGTACCTCCAAGATAGCCTTGGGCAATTACGAATCAAGACTTGATGGTTGTTCGTAATGCAAGTGACCTACACAGGCATTTAGGGGTGGTGATGAAAGAAGGTCAGATGAGAGATGGTTACCGAAATGTGTGCATCGAGTCGGGCATGAAGCTGTCGATCTGTGGCTCTAGGCGTCTATGAGATATGGCCCTACATATCTAGGTCGTCGCCTGGGAATCTCTCAAGGGAGCCACCCCTTTCTGTCCATTCACTTGTGCGTTTCATGTATCTCAAATGCTATATAGGATAGTAACGGGAGCTATGAGATTGGGCGGGTATCGCCCCGGCGTTGCGTGAACGTAGCGCTGTGAGCGTTGGGATCTGTGTCACTGGTGCACGCGAGCGCAACCGAGTAGACGTTCCTATAGCGACTGCGATCTGCGGGAGTTACCAGCGGCATACAGCCTGGGAGCGCCAACGCGTACTCGTGTGCCCCAACATTCAACCCATTCGGCCCGCGCCCCTCTGCCCGCCCGCCGCTGCTGCAGGTCGTGGGCATCCCCGTGACCACCAGCCCCGTGTTCCTGTTCTACCACAAGCCCGTGTTCGCGCGCGACAACCTGACAGTGCCCGTCACGTGGGAGCAGGTGCTGGCGCTGGCGGAGCGGTACAACGGAACAGGTGCGCGGGTGGCAGGGCGGCGCGCGATCAAAAGGGACGGTGTGGAAAGTGCAAACATTCGATTGACTGACTGACTAAGCTTGGACGCCGGTCAGGCACGGGCTTGACTGGCAGGGTGAGAATTCAGGGTTGGCCAGCTTTATAACATTGAAGCGCCTTATCCAGTGTTTGTTTGGTGGCGTGCAGATCTGAATGGCGATAGCGTGCCAGGCTACGGCATGTGTATGACCCCGTCAGGTGCGTGGATGCGTGGATGGGAAGTGTGCGACTGCGTAGCCCACGACCGCCTGCGTAGTAATAATCTAGCCTGTGGCCGTGCTAGACGGGGCGTGTGCACACGCCTTGCTGATTGCGCCCCGCGGTTGTCGCGGCACTCGCCCTGCAGCAGTGCTGCCACAGTGCGGTAGTCACGTTGCCGTGCCTGCTCCGGCACACAACGCACTCGCCTACTCTTTTGCAGAGTGCTTCGTAGACGGGACCATTCTGACGTGGGTGCTGGGGAGCTACGCGCAGACGCATGGCGCGTCTCAGGGTCTCTTCATTGACGCTGAGACCATGTCCAACCTGGCCAACACCAGCGCGTAAGTGTGTACTCGCCTGCCATGCAGAGGCGCGGAGATGGGGTTGGGGACTGAGCACTGCTGGGCACACCTTCAAAGCATTGATGCGCGACGCATGACGTTCAGGCTATTGTCGGCTCCATATGCATGCCTGTGCGTGTGCGCCACAGGTTAACGGCCGCGCTGGACGTGATGCGGCGGCTGCGCCGTGTGGGGCCGCGAAGCGGCAACTGCGCCGTGTTTGAGGACGAGACATACCTGGAGGGCCGCTGCCTGCTGTCCATCACCACGCCCACCACCTTCAAGGCCGCCTACTCGCCCGAGAAGCCCGCCCGCTTCGCCGCCATGCGCGGCCGCATGGGCATGGCGCCCTTCCCTGGATCCACGCGCGTGCTGGACCGGGCCAGCGGCAACCTCACAGACTGCGACGCGGCGCGATGCCCCATGGCACGTGTGTACATCAATGACACAGTGAGTGACCCGCTTTGGTAAGCGCAATTGTAGCCTTGACAGGTGATACCTAGCGCCCTCTAGGCGCCGCTGACAAACCGCGGGCCCCCGTGACGCCTGTTGCATCCTGCAGTCTGGCGTGCGACGGCCAGTCAACCAGCCCACGCCCTCGGCCAATGTCGTGGTCCTGATAAACTCCCAGTCCACAGTCAAGTACCAATTCTACGCCTACTCGTAAGTTGCTTGCCTGCACATAACGCCATCGCTAACAGTGAACACGCCAATCTGGCGGATACTGATTACAATCAATTACAAACATGTCTCTGCGCACTTACAGCCACCAGCTGGCTGCCCTAGACGCGAAGGCGGTGAAGGCGTGGCTTCAGGACGCCAGCTGGAAGGGCCGCGCCAACAAGAACAATCCGCGGTTTTATGCGGACGTGCCGGCGGACGACAGCGGGCCGTTTGCGGCCATCCGCAAGGCTATCATAGACGCCATCAACAAGGCGGAGAGGAAGAAGCACCTTCGCCCTGGGCGTCAAGCACACCGCCGCCACCAAGGCCAAGATGTCGGCGGCCCAGAAGGGCAAGAAGGGCAAGAAGCGCACCGCCGCCACCAAGGCCAAGATGTCGGCGGCCCAGAAGGGCAAGAAGCACACCGCCGCCACCAAGGCCAAGATGTCGGCGGCCCGGAAGGGCAAGAAGCACACCGCCGCCAGCAAGGCCAAGATGTCGGCGGCCCAGAAGGGCAAGAAGCGCACCGCCGCCACCAAGGCCAAGATGTCGGCGGCCCAGAATCGACGGCGCTTGAGGGAATCTCGGGCATAGGCACGCGGTCCGTCAATAACCAAGCAGTTGCGGCCACCTGCTGCTCAGGTCCGTGTGCACGCTGTAGCCTGCTGGTATTGGGTTAGTGTGGGGGTCGATACATAAGAACTGCAAATGGCAATTGTATTGAGTATTGCTCCTGCATATGATGCATGCATGATGTTCATGTGAACCCGTTGATTGCCGACAGTACGGTAGCCAGTGAGTGCCACAGTTTGATGACATAGCGACAAGCAGCCGCTTGCTCCTTGCGCCTTTGTGCCCGCTACTGCTGTTCGCGATTGTGGCATGGCCCGTACGGTCCCTGACCCTCGCTGCGCTGGACTGCGCTGCTGGACGTCTGTGACCTTTGCTTTATTTGGAGACCACAGAAATATGCCAAAACTGACAGGCTATTCTCCTACCTCTTGAGCTCCCAAGTTTTGGGCACAGGGCCCGGCGGCCTGATGACTGACCCGCGTTTAGGTAGGTTGGATGGTGCGGCTGTCACCAGCCACTCTGCGCCGTCCCTACCTCAATCGGACAGGCGCGCACACTCCTCGCATGAAAAACTGTTATGCGGGCCAAAGAGTTCTTTGTGGTATGCAAAGGCAATCAGCTTCTGTAGCTTTCCAAAGGCTCGCTGACGCCTTGAACTTCCTATGCAGAAACTATGCCGATGCGTGACATTGACCTGACCCCCGCTAGTCCTGGTGTTCACAGATGCTGACGCGGCGGTTGCGTGGGTGGCGGCCTTGCGGCGTGGCATGACGGGCTTGGAGTGGCCGGCAGGGCTGCTGGAGCACGAGCTGTGTGACGAGGTGGGTCACTGCGGCGGCGCTGGTTCACTGGGTGGGGCGTCACGGCCAAGGCATGGGGCAGGGAGGGGCGGTTGCACACCTGGCGCGCATGGCAACGGCAGTGGGTGCCGTGCGGCTTTGGCAGGGTGCCGGGCCGTGTGGGCTTCATGCCTGGCGCGAGGACGAAACCCGCGGGGTCTTGAGAGGGTCCTTGTTGCAGACACCGCTGCAGCTATGCCCATGCGAGTGCTCATTTGTCTATTGTTGTACATTCGTGCGTGCGTGCGTGTGCGCGCCCCAACGCAGGTGTGGGCGCCGGCGCCTCGAGGTGCACGCTATGGCTACGGCTATGGATCCGCGGCCTCTACAGGCATCGGCAACGGCCTTGCACCCGCTCAGGCGCTGTCCCCTACCCACGGCGCCCGCGCATCGCTTACCGCTGCGCCTACCGACGCACAGAACCTGGCTCTGGGCCGCGTAAGTGTCGCCAGCAGCACCCGCAGAACGGGAGGCTCCACAGCTCCTGGCGAGCCCAACATTAACAGCATCGGCCGGGGCGGGCTTTCGCGCCTGTCCGGGATCCGCGCGCGCCTGTCGGGCTTGGGCCCGCCTAGCGCTCGCTACTTCGCTGCACCGCAGCAGCCGGGGCGCCGGCCTGCAAACTCAAGCGCCGGCAGTCCTGCTCTGCATGCTGAGAGCGGCGGCGTATCAGCCAACCTGTGCGGTGCTGGTCGACAGGGCGTGCGAACGCTGGCATCTGCAGCCAGCGTTTCCAGTGCCGTGGACAGGGCAAGCGGTAGGCCAGTGGACTGGGCATCCAACTCCAGGGCCTGGCCTAGCGCTGCGGCGCCCGCGTCACTGGTTCTGGGGCCCTCTCCATCGGGCGCCGATGCAGCGTTGTTTGGACAAGCGTCTGTGCCGGACGAGCTGCGGACTAGTGCAGGCAGCAGCCATCGGGCCTGCTCTGGCGACGCCGATGCGGCGGCAACAATAACAGCGTCTGCAGCGACAGCAGCCCGAATCTCGCCGTTGCACGGCAACGGCGCATCTGAGCTGCCGGTACTGGCACCGGCGGGCTCGTCACAGCCGCTTGTAGGCCCGGACGTTGTGCCTGGCGCAACTTTGGATGGCGGACCGCTGTCACCTCCCGCGCAGGTCGTTGCGGACGCGGCAGCAGCTGCGCTGCCGGCCGGCCCCGAAGCCCCTGCCTTCGCGCCGTCTCCTGGCAGCATCGCAGCCTCGGCACCGGGCAGGGCAGATGATACTGTGGCGCCGGAACGGCTGAGCTTGTTTGGTGGCCCCGGGGCCGGAAGCAATGGTGTTGGCGGGGCCGGCGGCGGCGGCACGCAGGAAACGCCCTACGATGACGCCGCAACTGTGGCATCGGTCGGCGTGAGCGAGCTGCCCCTTCGCCTGCTGTACCGCGGTCTGCGTCTGCGTGCGGCTGTGTCGTGCGGTCCGCTCAAGGGCGGTCTGGTGGCGGGTGACGTCAGCGGCCACGTGTCGTACCGCGGCAAGGCGTTCACACAGCTGGCCAAGCTAATGGCCAAGGCCAAGACAGGCCAGGTGGGTAGGGCGGGTCGCGGGAATTGGGCAGCTGTTACAGTCAGCCATAGTCTATCGCACCTGAAACTGTCAGCCTTAACGAGGCTAAGCTGCCAACCAACCGTTTTCCCTCGTGGCCGCTTGTCCCTGTCCCGCAGATTTTGGCCACGGCAGACCTGGCGCGGACCCTGCCGCCGTTCCTCGCTGAGGAGCTGACAATCAAGGACCAGTTATAACAGGATTGGTCATATATAATTCCATAGTGCACCGTATGTAAACTAGATATCTGGTGAATTATTGAGGAGCGATCAGCATCGCACTTTGTGACGTCTATGCATCTCCATCCATCGAGCATGTGGCCCGGATCATGTGTGTGTTCACACTACGGGCGCATCTGAAGCACGCGCACACATCCTGTCATACGGGACCCTGTACTGCAAAGCACTGCCCTGGTCTGTTGGGTCTGTTGGGTTTGGGGTCTGTTTGCATAACGCATGCTTGGGCACAACAGTCATAACAGTGGCCATGCTTTGCACGTGTTTGTATGCCGTATGCGAAGGTTTGGCACTTGGGCGCATTGGGACTTAGGCAAAATCAATGAGGCGACGCGCACACGGGGTCACCTCTACGTCTGAGACGACGACGCGTGTCCTGTAATAGCGGGGTGTAGCGGGCACTTGACGTAGCTTACTTGTATGCAGCCCTTGTAACTCAGCGGGATTATCAGATCGTTGGAATTGGGGAGCCGACTGGTGCCTGTGGCTGGCAGTTTATTAGTTGCCATCATCGCTTGCTTTTACAGTGCGCGTGTGGACTCAGCAAGTCTTTGTTGCACTTGGCTCTGTAATCATGAACCACCAAGGAGACGTGCAAGGTTAGTACTCGGTAGTGGGGGCGTACAGGAGACGGTCCTGGCCCGTCCCTTCATCTCCCCCCACTCCCTTAGTTCACACCACTAGCCCACGGCAGGGTGTCTACGGTATTTGTCTAATTCTTATTCTATTTCAGGTTGGTACGGGGCGCATATAGGTGGGGGCAATGGCGTGGAACGGGAGCGCCATCTTTCTTGTCACCTGAACGGTTGCATGCTTCTGCGATAAGGACGGTAGATTACAGATGCTGCGATCCGATGTGATGGTAGCACGGTAGGGCGGGCGTCCGATTGGCTAATGAATGGTATGACTGGCCCTGTGGCGGCCGTGTGGGATTGTGGGGCCCGACATGGCGGAGGTCTATCCTTTGGGACGGATGCAGCAGAGCACACCGGCAAGCTTTTAAGGTGGGTACGGTTCTAGCGTGGCGGATGGCGGTTGGTCCGTGTGCTTGCGTGTGTGCCTGCAGGATGTGCGTGCCAGGCGCTATATATAATAATCAGTACAGAAGGTGTTAGATCCATCCATCATAGCGTTGGTGGGTAGCGGCTCAGTAGATGCTGCTACGCTGCTACACAACAACAGCAAGGGTGATCGATGGAAAGATGCGGCGTGCGCTTTTCGGGGCACGCTGAGCCTGCAAGAATTGGATCACGCAGCAGGCTGTTTCATTTGGATGTTGGATGGTCAGCCGAGGAGTCTCTCGTGGGAGTCTCTGTGAGTACGCGTGGGCCGTGTGAGCATTTACCCGGGGGCCGTGTGAACGTAACTGACGCGTGAACCCGTCGTGGTAGGCGTCTGTCGGTGTCGCGGCACCGTGGTCAGGATACGGCGGTTGCGACCTACTCGAGGTCTTGTGGCCAACTGTTTATGATGCTTGCGATGTGTCACAAGCAAAGGGGAAGTTGGCCATTCCGTGTCGCACCCGCGTTTATGGGGGGTTTTCCCGGGCCTAAAACCCAATCGCGTACCTGGCACCGTTGCCTGGCACGGTTTTGCTCAGCATTGTGAAACGGCCCAAGGCATTATATAGTATCGATATATACCGCCTACCGCGTGCAGCAAAAGAACACGTTCACTGCGAGCCTTCTACGAAGCCAACTCTCAACTGCCGCCAGAGCAGCTTTGTATTGTTTTCGCGACTACCTATGTGTTCTTACACATTCGTCTAGCCGTGTCGCGCGTGGCGCAGGCAGAGTGACTAGTTCTCCTGGCTCTGAGAATACTTCATCTTTTACCTGCCTGCTTCACGCCCAGTGTGCATATGTCACCAAGCCGGTGCACAGGGCTCGATGCGACGGGACAGAGGGATGCAGACCAGGCTCGCGGAAACCCGGGTAGCCAGCTTGTGTCGGACGCTCCTACAGCGTCCCTCGCATGCTAACGATGGAGATGGCTTGATTGATGGCGACAGCTGCTGGAAAGCTCGCGGTGGCGCGAATGGCGCGGAGTTGTGATATGTATCTGCCGCTGCTTCTGCTATGTGCGTGGTGTGCATATGGGCACGTAACCGCGTATCGGGAGCTGCTTGACGACATGCTTGGAGAGGGCGTCGCCGTGGACCGCGCCTGCCTGCGGAGCTCGCTTCCCGCACTGGCCGCCAGGTACGCACTCCCCGTCACCCCTCAAGAACCACGGTTGACCCTGAGGACCCTGCTCAACTACGCCTTCTCTTTTGCGCAGCTGTGACGCCACCTTCAACAGCACGGACTCCTCCCGGCTGCGGGTGGTGATGTCCTCTCTCATCCACGCATGCACACGATTCGATGACGACGGGGGCTCCGTGCGGGTGCGTGGAGTTACAGGCCGCTGTGTTTGCCAGGCGCCTCCGAGTACGGGCGGCTGCTGGATCTGGCTATCGAACGCAGCGTGTTGAACTGGTGTGGATAGCGCTTCAAACCCTGAGCGTGGTTGACCGGCGGGGCCCGGGCCTCAACAAAGCAATTCACACGCTTACACAGCCCGTCCCCTTCCCTGCAACCCACAATCCTGTCCGCAGCGGCTGCGTGTGATTGCGGGCGTGGCGCGGCTATACCCGGAGCTGCAACGCCTGTCCACGCAGTTTAGCGCGGCCACGGGGTGAGCAGCAGCCTGCGTGTTGAGAGGGGCGGGGAGTGGGGAGGCCGGGCGTGCAAGGCGCGCCAGCTGGCAGTGCCGGCCTTGTGTGCCGTGCCTGTCGTTGTCGAGATGCTGCTGTCAAGTTGCGCGAATCGACCAGCACAAGGCTTACAATCTACCCCTGCCCCCGCCACCACCGCCACCACCATGGCCGCTGCCTCCTTGCTCCGGGCGCAGGATCCCAATGTGAGTCCTGTCTGACTGGTCTGATGTAGTTGCAAGGGGTCGTTGCACCCCTGACCTGCAGCCGTATTACACGCCTAGAACACCACGCATGGTGTTGGGAGCTGCACTAGGGTTGAGGAACTAAGGGATGCGGCCAGCGTCATGCGCGGGATCCTGCGCCATGCGCTATGGCCCATGCAAGCAACGCCATGTCAAGGTACCTACTACAATGTCTTGCGCCTGCAGCTACTTCAACTTCTCAACTCGCATCGGCAGCAGCGGTGCGCTGATTCGCTCCGCAATGGCCAGGCCGCCCCCTGTGGTGGATTCTGGTGACAACACGGCTGGCGGCGCGGACGCATTCATCACCACCACCTCGCTCTTGCCGAACCTGGACCAGGTGTGTGGGGCGTGGCAGGGTGGTAGCGGCGCTGCGGGCTGCCACGTGCACGGCGTTGCCGAGGACAAGCGGCTGACCTGGGTCGCAGCCCCAGCCGCCAGCGTTTGACCCCTGGCAGGGGCCAGCTAGGCTGGCAGGCTAGGCTGACAACCTCACTCGTCATTACCGAATGAGCCACCAATGCTGCCCAGTGCCCACACCAGCCTGGCTGTAGAAAGCACCCGGATTAGGACTCGCCGTGTGCGTTCCGGTCACTCACGCAGGGCGGCAAGCTGCTGGACGTGAACGGGCTGGTGGGCGACGACGGGCAGCTGCGGTGGTACGAGATCAACAAGGCGCTGAGGGAGCAGATGGCGGTGTACGGTAACAAGGTGGGCAGCGAGTCGTGTGCTGCGATAGTTTGGTGCCGCCCGAGTTATCATAAATTGCTTGAGTCAGTCGGGGCCGGCGAGGTTGGAGGAGAAGGAGGCCGCCGCCTAGATGCATGGATCCCCCAGCAAGTTCCACTACACCGTCCATTTAGTGTTCTTCCCTCTGCCCGCCCGCCGCTGCTGCAGGTCGTGGGCATCCCCGTGACCACCAGCCCCGTGTTCCTGTTCTACCACAAGCCCGTGTTCGCGCGCGACAACCTGACAGTGCCCGTCACGTGGGAGCAGGTGCTCGCGCTGGCGGAGCGGTACAACGGAACAGGTGCGCGCATGGCAGAATGCAAATGTGACGCGTTGTACTGTATGCACGTGTACCGAACCCGCAAACGGCGCGCCTAATGCCGGGCCGTGCAATGGCGGTCTGTCCGCAATCCATGCCGGCTCATTGCTTCGTACCTGACGGCCGACTGCCCATCACCCTGGCTCGCAGACCTGAACGGCAACGGCGTGCCGGGCTACGGCATGTGTATGACCCCGCCCGGTGCGCGAGATCGCGAGACCGGGGAATTGTTGTTGCTGTCCAAAAGTGCTTGGGCTGTAGCCACCAAGGCATTGCGCTTTTCAAGTTTGCTCTGCCGATGCTGTTTCCTCTCTGCTTGCAGACTGCTTTGTGGACGGAACCATTCTGCAGTGGATCCTGGGCAGCTTCGTGCAGACCCAAGGCTACTCACAGGGGCTGATTCTTGATCCAGAAACCCTGGCAGACCTTGCAAACAGCAGCGCGTAAGTCGCTAAAAATGTATATGTGTGGCTGCCAGCAGCGCCACTTCACAGACGGTCGCGTTTTTGGTATGGCGTCTGGACTTACCACCACAGACACCACTCGAGAGGCACTCATACATTAAGCCCTCCGACTGTGCACGCCCCACGCAGCATGGCCGAGGCGCTGACGATTATGAAACGGTTGCGGCGCGTCGGGCCCCTCTCTGGTGAGGCAGCGCTAGCGCCTAGCGGTGACCGTGGGGTACCGCCAAACGCTCTTGTTGAATAACGTCCTTGTCGAATCCCCCCCTTGCCCATGTAACCCCACTAGTCAATGTAACCCCCTCTTTCGCATTGGGTTCGGTTTAGTTTGGGCTGTTGTTTACAAGCCCCCTTTACTCCTTGTTATGGTGATTGGTATCCCTCTCCGGTGCGCTTCCGACTGCGATGGGCCCTGGTTGATACTGGCGACTGCAGGCAACTGCGCCGTGTTTGAGGACGAGGCGTACCTGGAGGGCCGCTGCCTGCTGTCCATCACCACGCCCACCACCTTCAAGGCCGCCTACTCGCCCGAGAAGCCCGCCCGCTTCGCCGCCATGCGCGGCCGCATGGGCATGGCGCCCTTCCCTGGATCCACACGCGTGCTGGACCGGGCCAGCGGCAACCTCACAGACTGCGACGCGGCGCGCTGTCGCATGGCACGTGTCAAGGCCCGTGACGCGGTAAGTCGTACATCGTTATCGATTTGTCCTGTCTAGTCCTGGGGTATGGGGCTGTCCAGGGCGTGCTAGGAGTGGCAGGTGCTAATCCTGAGGGGCGTTCATTGTGCTGCGCCTTGACAAGCGGTCGCACGCCCCTCCTTCCGCTTGTTGCAGTCTGGCATCAAGCGGCCAGTCAACCAGCCCACGCCCTCCTCCAGTATTGTGGTCCTCATCAACGCCCAGACGCCAGTCAAGTACCAGTTTTACGCCTACTCGTAAGTAGAGCGGGCTGTTGCGCCTGAGCACTGACGGCTTGCGCCCTTCGGCCCGGGGCCCTCAGTGCTGATGGCCCCTGCTTCCCCGCGGGACCTGAATGCAATCCATACCGCGTGCGCAGCAGACGGCCGTCTCCGACAGCCTGCATCGTGGCCATGCTTAAAGCCTGCCCTCTCCTTGCTGTGTGTGTATGTGTGTGTGTGTGTGTGTGTGCGGCGAGCACAGGCTCTTCAGCTACCTGCTCAGCCCCAGTGTGCTGGGCAGTGACGACGTGCTGCTGGACCCGCGCCTGGGTGAGCGGGCGCTACGGTGGTGCCGCCGTTGTGGCGATGACTGAGACGGGGGGTCAGTTTACTGCCCACCTTAGTGCTGTCGGGCCGTGGGAAGGCATGGCTGGTGCTTCAAGCCCCTCTGCCGTGCCTGAAGGCTGACAGCTGCGCTGACGTGTGTGCGCATGTGCGTGTCCCGTGGCGGCGCAGAGACGGTGCCGTTTCGTGACACGGATCTCACGCCGGACGCTGCCGCTTCGTGGGTGGCGCGTGGCTACGACCCAAGTGACGTGGACCAGTTCCTCAGCACACTGCGGACGGCGTTGAGCAACCCCAACCAGGTGGGGTGCGGAAGATGCGGGGCGGGCCGGAAATGTGTGGGATTGATGCGCACTGGGGAGCGTTGGGGTTGGCCGACTGGCGTGTACCGGTGTGTCAACGTGCTTGCGGGGCATGTCCTTTTGGATTCACTTTGATTCAGTTCGGGACACTTGTGCCGCCATGTCCGCGAGCGCAGAACTTTGAGGCAAAATTTCCGGGGAACGTCAATATCTCGTGAGTTGCGGTGTGGATGCATGACGCTGTGCGCGCGCGTGCGCGCATGATCCCTGGTTCTGTGCATCTGTGCATGTGTGCGTACCAGAGCCCCCTCGTGCATGTGCAGCTCGGCAGTCCACACGAGCACTCCACACGGGCACTTCCCAGCACATGCATACGTCCCAGGACGATCTGGGTAAGATGTCTGCGCCGCCGCCTATCACGCTGGCACCATACAGGGCACGGTGCACCGCCGCTGCCGTCGTGTACACCAACGCCACGCCAGGCTATGTGGCGCCGCCGCTACCCGTGGTGCTTGGCATGATCGGTGCTGCCGTGGACGCCGTTGTCGAGGAGCAGGGCGGCGCGGCCGTGTTTGGCCCCCTGTATCGCAGCTTGCTGAACTGGGGCCGCTCGCAGTACAGCACGGGCGATGGTGACGAAAGAACAGGCGATGCTGAGGGCGGCAGCGGCGGCGCTGCGGGCGGCGGCGGCAAGGGCAGCGGCCTCAGCAGCGAGGGGCGGCTGGTGCTGGCGATCGCGATGCCGTGCGGCGTGGGGCTTCTCGCGGTGGCCACGGCGGCAGTCCTGTGGAGGCGCAACCGGCGTCGTGCGGCAGCGTTGAGACGGGGACGCGGCGTGGTGGTGGCGCCGCCTGGTGCGGGCCCGGCCACGTCACTTCTGGTGACAGGTAGGCCCAGATGTGCTTCTGGTGGACAGCTCAGTGCGCTGCCTGCTTCCACACGCGTTGCTGCTCGCGTAGCCCTTAATTGCCATGGTTTATCTCTACTCCTTGTGACCATCCTGCCGCCTGCTCCCGCCTCAGACATCCAGAGCAGCACGGGCCTGTGGGAGCACCTGGACGCGGGCGTGATGGACCGGGCGCTGTCCACACACCACGCCGTCATGCGCAAGGCCATCGCCGACTGGTCGGGTTACGAGTCGGCGACGGAGGGCGACAGTTTCATTGTGGCGTTCAGGAGCGCCACGGACGCGCTCATGTGCGCGCTGGCGGCGCAACAAGTGAGCCGGCGTCATGCGTGCGGTGCATTCCCTGCCCGATATGGTTGCTCATTTTGTTGTCCTTTGTTCAACAATGCCCCTCAGGCCCTGCTTGACGCGGCCTGGCCCGAGGAGCTGCTGTCGGCTGAGCCGGGCCTGGTGCCGGGGCTGGAGGCGCCAGACGTGGACCCGCTGGCGCAAGTCGGGGCGGTGCCCGTCACCGCCAGCAGCAAGTGAGTGGCTGCGTGACCCTCTTGCTACTTCATGTACACCGTACTTCAGTACCTCTGTCGCCATGAGTGCTGGAACTGTCGTTTCTACCGTGCGTCGCGCCTGGCCGCCGGTGTGTGTGCGCAGGCAAACTGCTCGAAGCGGCCGGCTCGGGCTCACCCAGCGTGCGCCCACTTTGGCGGGCCGCTCCCGCAACGGATCCAACCGATCGTGGGGCCTGTTTGGCGGTCCAGCTCAGGCGTCGTACACGCCGCCACCGACCGCATGGCTAGCAGGTTCTGGGGGCGGGGCGCTTGGCAGTGTGGCCCTCCCGGTACTACACGTGGGCAGTGCTGATGAGGCGGCGGCGGCCGCGGTGACCGCGGCGGCCACGGCAGCAGACACGTCGCCATGGCGTCATTCTACCGGGGTAGGTCCGCTAGACGTGTGGTCAACGCATCACGCTTGCGCAGCAGCGTTGTGCTTTCACCCGGGCTGTTTCGATGTCAGCCGTCGCCTCAACTGGTCAGAGCTACAAGGCCTCTCGGGCCCTGCCTTGCTTGCTTGTTCGGTCGTGCAGGCACATCGCAGGGCCCAGAGTGGCAGTGGTCACGGCGCCTCGCCCAATCTGCACGCGTCTGAAGCGGACGAGGCTCGGACGTACGAGGAGGGGGCGACGGAGGACACCGAGCCCCACGCCACAGTGCCCGCCGCTGCGAGCGAAGGCGATGAGGAAGGCACCGACGGCGCAGGGGGGCCCAGCAGTTCAGGTTGGGTTGGCCCGGATTCAACTGGTACCAGCTGCTTTACGCCCATCTCGATATCAGCTGCGGCAACGGCTGCGGCTGCGGTGGCAGCTCCTGCAGCTGCGGCTGCTTCAACGGTTACTGCGGCAGCGCTAGGATCCAAGGGTGGCACGTCAGGTGCACATGGCAGCGGCACGCAGCAGCACGCAGCAGCAGCGGCATCTGCAGGCGCAGCAGGCCCGGGGACGCGGGTCATGGAGTCCCCATTCGAGCCTGCTGCGGGGCTCATGGCCTACGGCGACGGGCTGCAATCCGGCGGCACTGTGTTTGGGCGCGTGTCTTCTCGGAACACGCTGACAGGGCCGCTAAACGCCCCCGCGGTGCCCGCCACGGCACCGCTGGGCGCGGTGGTGCACAGCACAGCGGGCGGCACGGGTGGCCTGGGGAGCGGCCTGTTGAAAGCCTTTTCAAACATCACCGCGGCCGTCGGCGGGAACAGCAGCGGCTTGCTTTGGCGACTGGCGTCGGCTGGTCCGTCGGCACGTGTGGGACCGCCAGGGGCTGTGGGCGGCGCCCAGGGCTGGGTCCGGCATCAGATCCACGCCTCTTGTAGCCAGCCAGCCGCCACTGGCCGTGTCAGTTGGAGCGGGGCTCTCGCGCAGGACGCTCAGCAGCAGCAGCAGCAGCAGCAGCAGGGCGGGACGCCGACCGCGTTTCGGTCTTCTGTGAGCCTGTCCGCCAACCAGATGCTGCAGTGGTGGGGTCACCGCCTGACCAACGAGTCGGGCGGCGGCGGTTCTGAGCAAGTGCATGTGAGTCTGCCGCGTGGGGCTATTGCGATTTACGTGTGTCGATGTCTTTGACGCTAAGGTATTTCCGCGCCATGTGCTTTTGGAAGTGGGACCGACACAGTGCACCGACGTTGGTCACACAGGCATATCAGTCGCTTGCGGTGATGCTCTCAAGGTCCGTCCGCATCATCACGCGCCAGTCCGTCGCGGACCCGCAAGAGGCGAGCTCGGCTGTGCAGTCGCCGGGCGCCGCGCGCCGCGCGCACACGCCCACCCCGCCGCCAGACAGAGTTCGGACGTTGACCGGGGGCGGACGCCACAGCAACGACGGCAGCACCCCGGGAACTGGCACCGCCGCAACGGCAGCCGAGGGCGCTGCACCGGCAGCGGCGGCTGTCGTGCTATTCCGGGGCCTACGTGTGAGGATGGGCATCCACACAGGTGCGCTTGGCGGTGTCCTGCGGGCGGGGCGTGTGATCTCCGGCGCGCCGGTCTTGGTAGTGCAGGGAAGACACCGACATGGCAGACATGGCGACACGGCAGACACGAGACTGATGGAGACGCTGACCTTGCGAACACAGGAGTGGCGGCTGCGGCAGAGGTGACCGTGAATGCGATCAGCGGCCGCACGCAATACTCTGGCGACTGCATCACGTAAGGCGCGGGCGCCTGCATTCCTAGCCAAGCCTGAGCTTGATGGCGCATGGAATCTGCTTAGCCTGGGTCATGTTCATCGTTACTTGATATGAAGTGGCGGCTTTGCCGCGGCACATGCCTATACGGTCTGGCGGATTGATGGCAGGCTGCCCGTTGCTCCGCGGTTTTGCAGGTGGGCCAAGCACGTGAGCGACACGGTGCACGGCGGCATGGTGGTGTTTGGTGAGGCCACCCGGTTGCGCCTGGACGTGGACGCCGTGCGGGCGGCGCGGCCCTACCTGCTGTACTCGGGGCTGCACCTGGTGAGGCGCGCAACCACGCGGGGCACGTGGGCGACCCTGCTGCTCCTCGAGAGCTTGCAATGCCTGAAGCCGCTCGTGACCTGCTGGCAATCCTTTCCAAGTCGACCTGCGCAACAAGAATCCCCGCCTCACGTGACAGGTTGGGCGAGAGGGCATCGAGCATGGGGCTCAGCAGCGGTTGCACCTATACGTGGCCTACGGCACCGCGTTGCTGCCGCGGGCGTTGGTGGTGCGGCCGCTGAACACCGCCGCCGAGCTCAGGCCTGGCGTGCTGGCGGCGCCTGTAGGGCATGGCACTGTGGTGCAGGTGCGTATCTTGCTCGGCGTGGCGGCGCCCGATGGCATCGTACATGCTTGGAGAGATAGTGCCCTCGCGCGTGGCTGGATAGATCCTACGGTGTTGTCGCTCGTGCGGCGATCCGATCAACTGAAGCCAATATACTGCAGGTACGCGTGGTCGGCGCGGAGCGGCTGCTCAGCTGGAATTACGCCATCGCCGCCAAGGCCATGCAGGTGCTGCAAGACCTGGCGATGCAGCTGCTGTCGGGGCCGGATGACGGCTCGCAAGACAGGAGCACCGGCGGCTCGGGGCCGGGGGGCTGTAGCAGCTGGGTGAACGGAGCGGCGTATGTGTTGTCGGGTGGCATCTCGCTGGCTGCCACAGGCCAGACGTCCGCTGCAGCGGGCCCAGCAGGAGGAGCGCTAGTGGGTGGTGGTGGCGGCGGCAAAGAAGCAGCCGCAGGTGGAGGCGGGTGCACCGGCTGCGGCAACACTGCCGGCGTCCTCACGCTTGTGTTCCCCGATTCGGACTCTGCGGTGAGTGTACGGGCCCGCAACGAGGTGATTATGGTACTTGCCGGTATACCGTGTGTGTTTGTGTGTGTTGTGTGTGTGTGTGTGTGTATGTGTGCGCGCGCGTGTGTGTTTAAAAAACGAAGCCGGCCCAGACGGCGTGTGCGTGTGCTTGTGTGCGTGTTCGCGTGCGTGCGTGGTTGCGTGCACGTGCGCCCCTTGCCCTTGCACCCAACCAAGCGGTTGCAGTGCAACCGGTGCGGTGCCAACTCTCTATGGCCTGTGCGGCTGCGGCTGTAGGTGTCCTGGGCAGCGGCGCTGCGTGGGCGGCTGTCGACTCTGGAGTGGCCCCCCGAGCTGCTGGGGCACGAGCTGTGCGAGGAGGTAGGCGTGGTCACTACAGGGTTGAACGGCCTTGCATGAAGGAGACGTGTCGAGGAGTGGCCTAGCGCACGTGGATGCAGCGGGGCCGACAGGAATGATCACAACATTTACGTTGCCCTGTATCCGGCGCGTCGCCGCAGGTCTGGGCGCCGGCTCCCAGCGGCGCGGGCTTTGGCGACGGCTACCGCTTCGTCCCGCGGCAGCCGCTGCGCCACGCAATGACCGCAAACCTGCCGCTGACTGGGGGTGGTGCAGGCGGCGGGGGCACGGCTGCGGCCGGCAGCACGGGCGGCGGCGGCGCGCCCGCGCCGCGCGGGTCCAACAACGGTAGCAGCAATCCACTCATGCGGCTGTCGTCGGCGTTCCGAACCCGCTTAGCTGGCGCGCCGCCCAGTCCAGTAGTGCACGGCGGCTCGCGGCCGCGCTTTGGGAGTGCGATGTCCGGCCCCGGACGCCCTGGTGGCGGCGGCGCGGCGCCGGGTTCTCCTCGCGGCGTGGTGCCTCCGCGCACAAGCGATGTTGCAGGTGCGGCCGCGAGCGGGCAGGCCAGGTCGGGGCCTGCCGGGGCCGCGCAGGACAGGCGTGTGTTGGGGCACTGCCTGGAGGAGGTTCTGCATGAGGGTGAGGAGCCGCCGCAGCAGCGGCAGCAGCTGCAGCTGCGCTGCCAGCAGCAATCGAGCGCAAAAGGACCAGCGCTGGGGCAGGTCCGTTCTCCGCCTGAGCCGTTGTCGGACCTGGCAGCAAAAGTGCGTGCGGCGATAGCTGCCAGCCGGGGAAGTCGGGGCGAGGGCCAGGGCGGCGGTGCGTGCGCGACTGTATCCATTGAGTTGCAAGCGCCGCCGGCGCCCGAGACTCCTGCGCCGTCCCGCCAGCTAGGCGCTGGTGCCAGCAGCGGCTCGGGCCCGCGCCGCGGCGACATCATGCATTGGCGGGGCGGCGCGGAAAAGCAAGGTGCAGCCGTGGCGGCAGCAGGAGCTCTGCCTAGGGGCAGCCGAGGCAGCCCCGCCGCCGTTGCTTCAGCAGGAGCGGCAGGCTCCGGGGCTGCGGCAAGGAGGAACGCTGGCGACTCGCTTGACGAGCAGGCAGCGCGGCAGACACTTGCGGGCCCCAGCTCGCAGAGCTGGGGCCCTGTGAGTGTGCTGGATGCTGCCGCTCTGCCGGTACTGCCGGCGCCCTCGCATGGGCACCAGCCACCTTGGCCAGGCGTGGCTGCAGCAGCTGCGGCAGCTCCTCTGGCTGTCGCGTCGGCATCCGCGGCGGGGCGCCTTGCAGAGGGAAGAGCCTTCACGAGCGGAGAGGGCTCTGCTTCGGCGCCGGCTAGCCGGAGCACCGCTAGCGTCAGCAGCAGTCAACTGTCGTTGGCCGAGGCGGCTGTCAAGACACCCCCCACCGCTGGGGCCTTGCCCAGCCAGGAGGTGCCCGCCCTCACTTCATCCAACGAGATCGAGGTGCACACCTCGCCGGTCGGCTGGGCGTCGGCGCAGCCTCAGCCCCAGCGCAGCAGCACACACAGCGGGCCCAGCACAGCGGGCATCTGGGCAAGCAGCGCTGGTCCCGGTGGGCAGCACCCCACAGCACCCAGCGCCTTCGCTAAGCTGGCGGTGCCTGCGGCGGCAGCCAGTCCAGGTGGCGGGGGTCCTTCATTACAGCCCGCCGTGTCAACGCCGGCCGCCGTTGTTAAGCCGCCGCCCCCGCCCGCCGTAGGCAAGGCCCCAGCGTTGGTCGGCCCTGGGACGGGCTCTGTGCCGGTTGTTGCCGCTGCGGGTGTTGCGCGAGGTGCCCTGCTTGGGACTGCAGCTGCCGTCGCGGCAATGCCAGCTACCGAGACGCCTGAGCAGTTGGCGGCGGCTGCCGCTGCTGCGGATGCCGGGGACGGAGGGTCTGTGGGCGCAGGGTCCGGGGAAGACCTGGTGCCCCTTCGCCTGCTGTACCGCGGACTGCGGATGCGTGCGGCTGTGTCGTGCGGTCCGCTCAAGGGCGGTATGGTGGCGGGTGACGTCAGCGGCCACGTGTCATACCGCGGCAAGGCCTTCGCACAGCTGGCCAAGCTTATGGCTAAGGCCAAGACAGGCCAGGTGGGTAGGGCGGGTCGCGGGAATTGGGCAGCTGTTATAGTCAGCCATAGTCTATCGCACCTGAAACTGGTAGCCTTATTGAGGCTAAGCTGCCAACCAACCGTTTTGCCTCGTGGCCGCTTGTCCCTGTCCCTCAGATTGTGGCCACGGCAGACCTGGCGCGGACGCTGCCGCCGTCCCTGTCTGAGGAACTAACGCTGATTGACAAACTATGAGTTCGGAGGTCAACGGAATTAGTGTTCCAATCGTGCTGAAAGCGTGAAACCCTATGGAAACCCCGTAAGGTGTGAGCAGGAAAAGTCGCACTTCACAACAAATGCTCAGTATTATGCTACCGTATGAGTACATGCGAATTTGGATGTCTTTAACACCCTGGATTTTGCGACCCCGCCGTTGCTTTATCATTGTGGTGGCTCTAGTATCCGGTAGCACGGGTGGTGGTTTCGTGTGGCATTGGTGGCTTCTAAACCGCACTGTGTATCACCAGAGCTGTGGGGCGAGCGCCTCAAATGGATGGTCACCTGCAGATGGGGCATTACCCCGAGCCCATCGGCCCTAAGCGTGTGTATCCCCGAGTCCTGCACACGGTGCGCTGCCAGCGCAGTAGCGCTCTGTCGGTCATGTTGGGAGACAGTTGCCACCGACCCGTTGTCCTGCTGTTGGGGTTTACTATCATATTGTTGGCTTATCTGCGATCTCGCAGTGCGCGTGCTTATGTGGTACTACCTAGTACCTGGTGTGCTACCAACACAGTGAACAGCTGTGAGCTTTCGATCTGCAGCGATAGCATAAACTTGGTCCAGTTTCAAAACCTGTTGACGGCATTGACCGCGGCTGCTGCTGGTTAACGGAAGGCTGGGGCCCGTGCTTGTTTGTTTTACGTTGCAATAACCGATGTGCTTGTGCGCTGCTGTTGCCGTCGGATAATCCGAGCCTGAGCTCTACAGTTAATAAGTTGCCGTGGCAGGGTCGGGGGCATACACAAGGCTGTGCAAGCAAGCGTGCATGCGGCTTCTGAACAGGTTTTTTCCGGGGGGGGATAAGGCTAGGAGTTTGAGGAACGTGTTGATAAGGCGTGCTCTCGGTACCTATGCGTTGGCTTGCCCCTGGCATTCCCTCCGAAAGTGGGAGTGGTGGGTGGGTGGGTAGGCGCACTCCAGGCTGTGTCGCTAGTGGCTGTAGTGCGGCTACGCCGACCCAGGGTCCAGTTTACGTGCGCTTGTGTAGAGCCTGTACTGTGCACGAGGACTGTAACGACGTGCCGGCCATATCGAACATGGATCGGCGCCGGCATGCACGGCCTCGCATTCATGCCAACATCCTACCAGTTATGCTCAGACCGTCTGCCTGTGTCGTCCTGCCCCAGGCGCTACAGAGCCGGCCTTGAAACACACCTACTTCTACCGTATTGTACGCCATGCCACATCCTATAGATTCATCGCATTCATGTACACACCGGCCGGTTAACTGTCCACCATCGCGCACGGATGAAGTTCGAGAATATCTGCGCACGTATCTGCGTACCATATGCACTATCTGCGCTGTACGAAAGTCCTAATCTGCCCCAAGATCTGCCCAGCCAAACTCTCTGCTAGGCCCTCTGAACCGCATTCAATGACTGCACCAAACCACACACGCACACGTGCTATCTCAATCAACCTGGCACCAAGTAGCCGCTAACACCGTACATACCATACCTGATTTGCATACGCGTCGCAAACACTTTTGCGTGGCAAGATGCTTCGGTTAGGAAAACTGAAAAAGTATATGGACCCTCTGTAAGCATTTCTGGCAAACGGGCGAACCTTGCCGAAACTGTGTATCCAAAACCGTGCCCATCCACCCCGTGCGGTCGTGGATACTTGCAAAACGCACCGCCGTGCTCTCCTTCCCGTCCTAAAATACACATGCAATTACAAGCCATCAGCGTACTTCCTGGACAGTAGCGCGACACACATTTCTGGTAGCTGTATAGCATGACGCTGATACTCGCTGCCGCGCATTGCTCAGCCGCTCAGATGCCCTCAGCCTTGAGACCAGGCGGCGCCTCCTCAAACTCCAGCGTGTCCCAGCGAATGCTGGCGAAGAAGGGGTGGCGCTGCGCCGCCGCGGAATCCAGCCGCCGGCTCTGTGCGCGCAGCAGCATTGCCCCAAAGTCGTCAACAAATACAGAACGTGTATGGGGGCGTTGGTTTGAGTTCGGGGGTTCTGGACTGCAGCTCCCAATCGCCTTATAGCCTCCCAAGCCGCCCCCCGACCACAGACCTCTGCAACCCGTGCACTGTAGACCCACTAGGCAGGCCCCCCAGTCGCACTGCCGTTCGCTGATGCTCATCCCCGACTCCACCCCCCGCCCCCACGGCCCCCACCTGCGGCACGAGCAGTCCCTCCAGCAGCAGTGCCCGCAGCTCGGGTCCGCAGCCCTCCAGCTTGGGGCCGTCGGCCACCTCCTGGTCGCTCACCTGCACACACGAGGACACACGTTCCGTCGCGTTTGCTGCATCGCATACGGTATTTGCGTTTAATTTCCTTCTGCTTTCACACACACGTTCCGACTTCGTTGTTAACCTGCACATGCGGTACACACATGACCAGGCACGCCAGCCAGGCAGCTGCACGCGTGGCCACGCATTCATGGCTGCCAGCAGCTGACGCCGGCTCTGGCGCCAGCTGCCCTTGCGCCTCAACGCGCCCTCCTCAGAGCTCTGGCAGGCGCCCCTGCCCCTACACCTCCTCACCCACCATCTCCAAGAGAACCATGCCAAGGGACCACATGTCGGACTTGGCGCCGTACACGCCGCCGCCGCCGTACGCCGCCGCGCGCACCTCGGGCGCCGCCACCGCCAGCCGCCCGACCAAGCCGGCGCCGCCCGTCACCGCCACCTCGCCGTCCTCATCCAAGAGCTCCGCGGCGTCAAAGTCCGCCAGCAGCGGGTGGCCGCTGGCGGAGCGGTAGATGTTGTGCGGCGACACGTCTGCGGCAGCGCGAGCAGCAGCACCGCGCCACATGCGATGCGGGGTCAAGCAGCACAGCAGCAGTACTGATTGTGTCCTGCGGCTGCTCTTTCCGGAAACTACACACCCGTTTCCTTTCTGCACTTTCTCCCTCCCTCCATTCCCCGAACCTTGGGCTGTGCCGACGGGCACCTTAGCCCCAGAGACGCACCCGTATCACAAGACACACGCACACGCCACGCCCGCCGCCCACCTCTGTGCACCAGGCCCTGCTCGTGAATGTGCGCCAGCGCCACAAGCACTCGGGCGCCCAGCCAGCGCACCTCCTCCTCACAGAAGTAGGGCGCACGGCCGCCGCCGGGGCCGCCGCCCGCACGCCGGCGGTGCTGGATGAGGTCGTGCAGCGAGCCCAGCGGCGCAAACTCGGTGTACACCGAGTAGGGCGCCCTGACAGGCGGGGAGGGGGGTTAGCCGTCAATGGAGAAAACGGGGTGATTGAATCTTCAAGGGGCGGATTGTTCGTGAAGGTTGGGGGGGGGGGCGTGCTAGCGGTGGGTGTTCGGGAGGCGCAGAGGAAGGCGGGGGTGGCGTCGCTGGGGAAATGCGTGGCGGCTGCAGCGTGGAGACGGGGCCCCGGCAAAGTGTCATGGTGAGCCAGTACGGTGCGGTGCGGTGCGGTAGGAGGTGATGAGCTGTGTCGTGTGTCGACTCACTTGCCGGGCTGCGAGCCACCGTAGCAGCGCAGCACGAAGGGGCAGCCCACCGCCATCTCCATCGCCGCCATCTCGCGCGCGTGCCGCTGCGCGTTGTACCTGCGCGTGCGCACGTGCGCAGGGATAATCACTCACGCAGCCGCAAGGCCGCCAGGACCTATGCGCTAGCCCTGAGCTGCTGTATGCGTGCACATACATACGCACCCGCACGACACAGCATTCGTGTCAACCGCGTATGCGGTATGCCCAACCCATACACACAGCCAGCCCTACCCTACACGCGCAGCCCTGCATGCAACTCTCGCCCTCGCCCTGTCCTACCGCCGTCTTCCCCCCACCCCCCACCCCACCCCACCCCCCACCCCAAACCCGTGCCCCCACCCCCGGCTGCCCAGCCCCCCACGGCCCCCACGCCCCCACGCACTTGCGGCAGATGATGGCCTTGTGCGCCACCTGCAGCTGGGCGCCGTCCGGCATGTCCAGCTCCACCAGGTGCACCTCGCCCACACCGCCCTTGCCCAGGTGCCGAACCTACAGGGACGCAGGGGGCGGGCCACGGTGTCGTTAACGCTGGGGGCGGGGTTACATTCATGGTTACCGTAATGCAAAAGAAGCGGAGCTGTAGCCAGGCGGGGTGGGGTGTCGTTGATACACTGCCCGCGTGCGTGCGTGTGTGAAAGTGATGGCAGGCAGGCAGGCAGGGCGGGTGGCAGCACCCTGACAGCAGCCAACTCCAAGGACTGGGGCCGCTTGCAGCCGCGTGCGTGCTTGGCAGCTTGCCCCGCACCTTGCGACCTGGCAGCGGCTGGCCGGGTTTAAGCTTTTTCAGCGTTTTCTTCAGGTGTGTGTGGTGGTGCTCCGGCAGCGGCTCCCGCACCAGGCTGGAAGCACTGGGCGAGAGGGAGAGCAGCTGGGGGCCGGCGGGAGCCGCGTGCCACTGGCTCAGGTCCAGCGTGTGGGCATGCAGGTCCAGCGACCTGTGGGGCGGGGCGTGCGGGTGTGCGGGGTGGGGGAGGAAGTCAGAAGGATGGAACAGGGCAGTACTGCAATGGTGGTGCTGGGGTGACCTTTCAACCCTGGAGACCGTGCATGCCATGTGTTTTAGGTCACCCGCCACACGCACACACACGCACACGCCTACACTCCAAGCCGGTCCGACCGTCAGTTCCAGGACCGAATGCCGCAAGGACCCGAGTTAATGTACACACCTGGAGAGAGAAAGCTCTGAAAAGGCGGAGTCGATGGAAGGCCGCGAACCGTAGCTGCCCACCGGAGAGCACACGGCTGCACACAAACCAAACCCAGCGCCAGTCAGAGGCACTTTAATTCCGGCTTGTAGCCGACTTTGCGCAGATGGCCGCGGGCTCCAACCGCAGTTCGTGTGTACCTTCGTGTGGGTGGTCGTCGCCCAGGTCTGGTGCTCCAGACGAGGACGTGCGCGCCATTCTGGTAAATCCAGAGACCTTGGATTCATTCCATTGTGATGTTGCCGGGCGAATTGCTATCGCGCGTTCAGAGCCATTTCGCCGAAATAATGAGGACGCCATCCTCTTCGCGTAATCGTGAACAGGTTCAAGAGAGCTTTCAGATATGCATACAGCGTGGTCCCTCGGGCTTCGCCGGCCTCCAGTTGCCCAGCGCTGCGCTGGCGAGGGACAAGGATTCTGCTCGCTTTTGCTGCGTCAGCCGTGTGTTCGCTCAATTGTTCCGGAGCTCAAGTCTTCTGTATACATGTCCACCCGCTATATAAGCTTGTTATCGCGGGCCATCCGACCATGTAACGCTCTCGAGCGCCGGAATGCGTGTCCGGATGCGTGTCAATGGAAGCCCCTAACATGCCCACTCGAAGCCCCCGTCTCAGGCATGACGGCCACCTCATAATCAATCCACGCCCGCGGTCGTTGGTCACCATCTTACACCTTACATACAACTTCATCAAAGCACCTGCCCGGTGGTGCACACACACGCAGCTGTGCCCGAAGGCAATAGCCTCGAACATCCTTTTCGTCCAGGGGTGCCGCTCTCACCCCTGTTTTCGTCTGGGCGCCGCCCTCACGATTTACTGCATTGCCACCCTGGAACTCGCATACTTGACAGCAGCATTCAGTAATCATGCCATGCCATGCCATGTTATGCCATACAGTTCTATATGCATCCCCGTACTGATTTGATGCATCAGGGGTCATTGGTTGTGGCGCATCAGCCAGGGCAAACGCGTGGCTGTCGTCACATTGGGACCAGCCACGTAACCGCACGGCTACCGAACATCCCACAAACCACAGCATTCTCCATCGATAGGCACTACCCATACAAAAGTCTGACAAGCAGTGACCACACCTACCCAGCAATGTATGGCGGGAGTCGCACCGGCTGACCCAAACAACCTTGTGCCAAAGTACCGTATGTCACAACGTATTGATTGAAGCGAAATGACGCAACACTTTACGAATCCGCGCCACCCAGAGTTATTCATGTCTGGTTCAATACGTTGCAGTTACGTGCATGGCTGGACCACCAGCCTGTTCCCCACAACCCAGTGATATGGCTAGGCGATTGAGGTTGCCGCAAACCTACAGCACAACCCTGTCGACACACACCGCCGCACTTTCCCCTCTGTTTCAGGATGGCGGCACAGCATAGTAGCGGCCCCGCCACCTCCCTTTCTGCACTCGTTCGCACTTAAAACACAGCAGTCCCCACCAAACGAGCATGGTTAAGCATTTGAGCTCTTACCAGACAGCGAGTCTCGGAGACGGGTTAAGAAACCGCCTCGTGACGACCGGCGCTCGCCATCTGACGGCGGCGGTGCAGGGGCAGAGCCGCCACCTGACGTGTTTGCGCCGGCACCACCCCCACTGCTCCGCCCGGATGTCGCTGCCGGCACCGCGCCAGTGGAGTGCCGGTACTGCTGCTGCCCCGCATACCCCGCCGCTGTGGCGGACGTGCCGCCCTCGCTGCCGCCGCCGCCGCCGCCGTCGCGCCCATCCGCCAACCAGCGGTCGCCCCCACTGGCGTACAGCGTCCCCGGCGCGCTCTTGCGGTGCGCCACCAGCTCCTCGAACCGCACCACGCGGTCCACCCGGCTTCCGGCGCCGCCTACATTGCCTCCGCCGCCAGGCCCTCCCGCATCCGCCGCGGCCTCGTCCTCCTCCTCTTCCTCCTCTGCTTCCTCTGCCAGCGCCCGTGACGCGGCGAGGACCAGTGAAGGCTTGCGCTCCAGCGCCATGCGCTTGCGGTGGCTGATGCGGCTGTCCATGGCGCGGTGCCGCGCCGCCGCCGCCGCCGCCGTTGGAGTCGGCGGCCCCGAAGCGTCCCCGCCGGCGCCGCCTCCATCCGCGCCCAGCACGTCGGCGGCGGCGACGGGCGCCACGCGGCCGCTGTCGGACATGGAGGCGACGCTGCTGCGCCGCGGCGTGTTGCGGCCGCTGCCGGCAGGCGAGCCGCCGCGGCCGGGGGAGGAGTCCCGCGAGGAGCCGCCGCCGCCGCTGATGGCGCTTTTGATCTTGTTGAACACGGTGCGCCAGCGGCCCGAGTTCTCGCCGGCGTCGCTGCCCACAAAGCTGCCCGAGTCGCCAGGGCTGCCGGGCTGCGGCTCGTGGCCACCGCCACCGAGGGCGCCCATGGCTATGCTCCTGGAGTGCGGCAGCGAGCGAGACAGCGAGTGCGGGTGCTGGTCGACGTGCCGGCTGCCGCCGGGCAGCGCGGACGCCGACGTCTCGGCGGACAGGCGAGACGTGGGGCCGAGCTGTGCGCGGCTGGGCGTGGAGGCTGAAGGGTAGTGCGAAGAGGCGTGCGCGCCATGCGCAGAGCTAGCATGACTGCTGACGCTGCTGGCAGGGTGCAGGTGCAGCGCCGGCACGCCCGTTAGCGCCGGCGATGGCGAGGCAGCCGGTGCGGCTGCCACAGCTGCCGCGGCGGCCGCGGCGCCGGCACCGGAGCCGAAGCCTGAGCCGCTGACGCTGACGCTGACGTACCGGGACGGCGGCGCCGACGGCGGGGCCGCGCCGCTTATGGAAACACTAGGCGAGGGGCCGTCCCGCCGGCTGGCCTCAGACACGTTGGTAAGGTTGCGGCGAAGCCGGCGTGGTCCCATGGGCTCGCCGGGCGGCGGCGCCGGCGGCGGTCCGGGGGGCGGCGCTGGCGACGACAGCGCCGGCACGGCAGAGCCGGCAGAACTCATGGAACTCAACGTCACCGTCCGCCGCGGCGCACGACCCACACCGCCGCCGCCAGCCACCGGGCTGGCATACTGCATGGGCGACGTCGCCGCCGACGCCGACGACGGCCCGGCGCCGCCGTTGCTGCCCACCGGCGACTGCTCCCGCGTCCCAGGCATTGCTGGAGCCACCGCGTTGCCACCGCCGCCGCGCAGCGAGAATGCCACGCGCGGCCGGCCGCTACCGCCCGCCTCAGAGGCCGACGCTGCGCCCGACGGCGACGTTTGCAAGCCCGTGCCGACGGCGGCCAGCAGCGAGCCCGGGCTTCGCGGCGACGTCGTTGATGCAAGCGCACCGGGGCCGTCGTCCTCATCGACGTCCAGGCCGCCAGGAGCGCCGCTGCTGCTGTGGCTGTTGCGCTTGCTGCCCCGGCTGCTGCTGGGCACGCCGCCGGCGCTGCTGAGGCGCGCGCTGCGAGGACTGGCGGAGCCCTCCGCCATCAACCCTGACGCCGACTGCCGACGCCAGCCTTCTTGCCCGCCCCGGTCCCGCAGCCCAACCGCAGCCCCAACGTTCCCACCCTCGTCCTCCTCCTGTTCGTTGTCGTCCTCCTTCATCGCCGCCGTCGGCTTGCCAGCACCATGCTGGCTGCGGCCGCCTCGCGCGGCGCCAACAGCACCAGCAAGCGCGATGCCGCCGCCACGCCGCGCGCCCTCCCTGTCGCCACCATCCTCCCGATGGCCATCCCCGTCCTCGTCCTCATCCCCGTCCTCGCCCTCCAGCCCATCACTGTCATCGCTCGAGTCGGGGATCTGAAAGCGTATGGCCCGGTCAGCAGCAACGTATAGCGACGGCTGGCGGCCGACATTGTGCGCCATGCGCTTTCGATGTGCCACCCTGGAGTCCATGGCACGTGGCCGCCGCATGATGGCAGACTGCTCCGTCAGCTCCACGGCCCCGCCCTCCTCGTCCTCCCCGTCGCCGCGCCAGGAGCCGCCAGGCCCGGCCGCACCATCGCCTTGTCCCGCACCATCTGAAACCGCAAACCCCACACTGCGCCCGGCGCCCCGCTTGCTCGCTGGCTTGCCTGTGGGCGGACGCCGTGCTGCCCCTGCTGCTGCTGCTGCTGCTGCTGGCTGCACCTCAACCCGCTCCTGCACCTCCTGCTGATCCCACTCATCCTCCTCGCCGCCGTCCGACTCCCAACCGCCCGCAGCGCCTGCCGCGGCCTTTTCCGCCGCCCGCCGCATCAGGTCTTTGGGCGCGGGCGTGGACGGCCGCCGACCCAACGCCGCCGTGATCCGCCGCCACGCGCCTCGCCAGCCGGTCTTGGCCGCTGGGTTGGCCGCCGGCGTCCCCACGCGCGCGCCCGCCTTGCTGCGCGCCGCTGCGGCCGCCGCCACGCGCGGGTCCATCGCGTCGTCCTCGTCATCAGCGACCCCCGGCGGCCCCCCGCCCCCCGGCACCTCGAATCGCAGCTTGCGCGCCGCGCGCTGCTGTTGCAGCCGGCTGTGCTGGTAGCCGCCGCCGCCGCCTCCGCCGCCGCCGCCGGCCCCAGCACCGCCGTTGCCGCCGCCCACATTGCCCGGCGCGCTGCGGCGGTTCTGCAGGATGGGCTTGGGTACCGGGGGCGGCAGCGGCTGCAGCTGCTGGGCGTCGTAGCCGGCGTTGTGCTTCCACTGCCGCACGCCCTGCTTCCATTCACCCACGGACGCATGCAGCGCGCCCCGCCCCGCCGCGCCCTTCGACACCATCGGCGCATCCGCGCCGCCCATCCCGGCACCCAACGCCGCCCCTGGAGCCGGTGCCACCGCAGCAAGCGCGCCGCCGCAGTGCGACGACCGCCGGAACGCGGGCAGCGGCGGCCCCAGGCCTGCGACTGCGCCGACGCCCGAGCTGCTGCCGCGGCCGCCGACTGCGTGATGATGGGGCTGGCCGCTCATGCTGGCGCGCTCCGTCGGCCCCTCCACAATCAGCTCCGACTCCGACGCAGGCTCTGAGTCCGTGTCCCACAGTCCCGGAGTGGAGCCCGAGTCAGCGGACGCCTCCGCCGCCACAACGGCGCCGGCGCGATGCGCTGCCGGCCGCGCCGCGGCCGCCAGTGATCCGGGCGAGCCCACGAACGAGTGCACCGAGCCCATGGAAGTGTAGGAGCCCTGCCGGAGCCGCAGCACCGGCTTGGGTGCCGCGCTGCGCGCCACGTGCCCCCACGTGGCGTCCGCGCTGGGAGCTGCCACCGCCGTTGCTGCTGTCCCGCCGTGGCCAAGCCCGTGTGCGTGAGCGGGGTTCTGGTTGTGGTGGTTGTGGTGGTGTGTGGGCCCTGCGGTGTGGTTGGCGTGGTGGCCGTGCCCCTGCTCCTGCTGCCGGGGTGAGGCGTGGTAGCGGTACCCCGTGGCGGGCCGTGGTGCCTTCTTCCCACGACCTGTAGTGCTGCTGGCAGCCCGGCTAGGGCCCCTGCTCCCGCCCAGACGATGAACCTCGCCCCCACCGGCTGCGCCCGCATCGCTGTCACCGCTGTGCCCACTACCAGCGCCATCCGTTTGAAAGCGGGGCGTCCCGTGCGGGCCCCGGGACCGGCCGTTGGCAGCAGCAGTGCCGCTGCCCCGGTCGGCACCGTCCGGATGCCGCAACCAAGTGGCGCCGCTGGTACTGGCCCCGCCCGGATTCCTGGCAGCGGCTGCAATGACAGCCGCCCGCGCGCTTGCGGTCGCCCGCGCGCCCTGCCCCTCCTCGTCGTCCCTATCCTCCCCATCCTCCTCCTCCAGGTGTCTGTAGCTCAGGTGCTGTGCTGGGGCTGATAGGGAGCCGGGGCTGCCGGCCGCTGCCCCTGGGTCCTGAAACAACACCGGGCGCCGAGGTCGAACAGGCTGTGCCAGGCCACCGCCCTCCGTCCCGGCTTTGCTCTTCAGGATGGGCTTCTGCATAGGGGCCAGGGGTGCAAGTCGCGATGTGCGATGCCTTATCGCAGCAGATATTGTACAGGGATGTGCTGCACAAGCACTCACACACAAACACACAGGTAGCAGAGGCATCAGGGACAGTACGGTATTCCGTGGCCAATTGCGCCCCGCGTCCTGCCTTCCCCTGCGTGTCTTCCACCCCTTTCCTGGCCCTGCCCCGCTGCGCCTCTGCGCCTCTCCTAGTCCGGAGGTGCACGCGCTGCTCTCCATCTTGCCCTGCCGCAAACCGTCCTGCCAACAACTGGCGCCGGGCACTCAGCCGCCATCGAACGCCAGCGCCGACGCCAACGCACCTTCTGCACGCCGTGGCGGCTCCAAGACGAACGCGGCCCGCCACCATGCCCGCTAGGACCAGGCCCATCTTCGTTTTCGTCGTCATCTGGTTCCTCCAATTCCACGCCACCGCCTTTTGACCGGAGCTCCGCTGCTGCCCTGCTGTGCGGTTCATACTGGTGTTGTTCGTGCTGCTGCTGGTGCGGGCGCGAGCGGTGGTCGTGTTGCCCAGTGCGCGGCACACTCGCCGCAGCGGTGCTGGGCACGGAGATCAGGCCCGGCAGTCGGCCGGTGACGGAGTTGGTTGCAAAGCGCACCAACGGTGCCTTGCCGCTGTGCGACTCGGCGCCTGGCCCTATGAAGGGCACCGCGGCGCCGTCCTCCTCCTCAGCCTCATCAGAGGTGTCCCCGCCCAGGGGCACAGTCGCAAGCCCCAGTCCGCTGCTGCCGTGGCTGCTGCGTCCGTAGGGAGGGCCGCCATCGATAGGGAGCTTCGCCGCAGGCGCTGGGCCCCTCCCTCCACCAGTCCCGGCTGGCGCTGCCCCGTTGCCTGAGGCCTGGTTTGAGAACGAGCCCCACGCGCAAGCCACCTCGAGGTCCGCCTCGCCATTGCGTCCTTTGATACTAAGCCTCGCTGGAGCACTCGTGAGGGACTGCAACGAAATAAGCGACATGCAACCGGTCAAGGCCCAGCCACGTCAAGCGCCCCATGACGCTCACAAATTATAGTAACAAGCATATCTGCTCCCGAATACAAGCTGGTCGCGGTGAACCAACTCGTGGAGGCGGTTGCCCGTCAGCTTAACCACTCGTTCGCACGCCCGCATAGGATGCTCTTTACCTTTGGTGCCATCGTTGATTAGCCAGCATATGCGCGCGCTCCAGCCTCGCCACATTTCGGCATCCTGCGTGAGCCCAAATCGGGCACAACGCGCCTATGGTGCCATGATACTAGTGCATCTCATTTTAAGCTAATTCATTGAGGCCAAGCACGAGGGATTCGGCGCGGTTTGACCCAGCCCTGGACCCAGCCCTGCCGGTATGAGATTGAAGCAAAGTAGCTCTCTATCTCTATCACAAAACAGCAGAGTTATGGCGATTGCACGCGAAAGCCGGGCAGTCTTACGGGTAGTTTCAAGTAAGTCTCCCCGCAGGTGTGCCACTTTATCATAAAGAGCAGTGTATCGAAGATAAATGTTATACAGGATAGCACAGCCAGGCAGGGTTGCGGATCGTTGGGTTCGTCTTGGGACCGGGGGGACGGGGACAGGACCATCACCATGCCAGGGGTTTGTTTTGGGCACCTGCGGACTCGCCACCAGCCTAGCCCAAGCTTGTCAGCTTAGGGGGTGGTCTTATGACGCCGGCCCACGGCTTAGGTGAGCAGCGCCAGGGTTTTGCGGTGACCCCTCTCTGTACGGCGGGGCGAGGAGCATGGGGTCCATTCGGGGTGCTCTCGTGGGGTGCTCTCCTAGGGTGAGCGTGCGTGTCTCGTACGCTTTTGGGCCCCTGGCTTAGTCCACGGCTGTCGTCCCACATGTAACCGCTTTCAGCTAACTGCAGCGCGCCCGCACATGCGTCCGGCTTATCCATCAGGCCTCCCAATGCCGCTGTGCAAATAACGACAACCGAGCCTTCCAACCTTTGACCGCGGCTCTTCATTTCGCCAGGACCAGTGGCCGGCCTGTCTCAGCAACCGCGTGGCCGCCTTCCCGCCACCTTCCTCGTAACCAGCGGTGTGATGGCCCCACTGGGCCCACAGCCCCACACGGAGCGCGCCTGGACCCCGGGGTTGCAATGATGCAGAGGGCTACGGCATGCCTGAGTCTGGTTAGGCGATACCTCTTCGCAGCATCACGCCATGCCCATCCGACTGACCACGCATCCCCGTCCTGCAGCTTGGGACTCGCCCTTGTGCTCCCTGTGGCGCCACATCGCACACCTGCTGCATGTCGCCATCAATAGCAGGCGTGTGGAATCATGGTACCGTATGCCCAACCTCCTGACAGCTTCCAGCCCAGCTCCCAATGCCTACATGTCCTCCAGTTAAGCGGTTCCGGTGACAGCCAACACACCTCCAGAGCCATTCACGTGCAGCTGCAGGACATTGCGGGTGGCGTCCTCCGGGTGCAGCGCACCAGCGCGTATGAGTCTACCCTTGCGGTGGCCTGCTCCCGTCATCATCACCGTGCACCGTGCACAAGTAGCAATGCTGCCCCCGGGGAAGCCCAGTTTGGCGCCATGTCTCTCGCGCGTCCTCTGCGGATTATGTACGTGGCAGGGGTGCCCCTGGTACGTGGCCTTGCACACTGCATCTTGCGCAAGGAAGCCATGTTTGTCCCAATGTGCGGAGTGTGTAGGCTCGAGGCTACCCCCAATCCCGCACTATGTACCGTAGACTGGTGCGCATATGCAAACGCACCATGTGACGTACGTATGCGATGGGACAGTGGATACAGTGTGCGATGTGACGTACGTATGCGTGTGTTGCTGCACCCGCCCCGTAGAATGCACCCGCCCCCTGCCTTGCCACGGCAAGCTCCCTACAATAATGACGTGACCTCCAAGTCAAGTCAACAAACTGCCGACGTGTGCCAACCTTCACGCCTTAAACCCCTAAGCTGTGTCAAATGCTGCTTAGCTCTTGCCTCCCACCGGCAGCAGTGACTTCAGCGAACGCAGTCGCATCAGCGCCCGTGCCCCAAGCCCACCCAACCCGTCCGCGCTGACACGCGTTGCCGGCACCTCTCCTTCGCCCACTGACATCATGCCTGTGCCAGAAACCCGGCCCAGCGGCTGCTCTGCACCCGACCCTGACGATCGGAACCCTCCACGAAGTACCCGGCTGGCCGCCGGCGCCCCGGCGGGCCCCCCCGTCCTGAAAGCCACCTCCGCGGCGGCCCCCGCGCAACCCGCCCGCGGTTGCACGTTCCACGCCAAGTGCTCAGCATGCGGATTAGAAGAACGGCCATGAGCAGCGGCTGGCGCAGGGAAAGAAGTGAGAGCAGGAGCGGCAGCGTCAGCGGGAGCGGGAGCAGGGCCAGTCGGACTGTTCAGGCTTGACGCCGCGCCCGCCAGGGAGCCCGGTGCACTGCGCCGCAGGATCACCAATGGATCGCTGGGCTGGCCACTCGCAACCGCACCGGCTCCTGCAGCGGTGCCGGCGCTGGGCACCGCCGCCGCTCTGTCCTGGCCGGTGCCGGCCCCAGGCTTAGCGGCGCTCAGACCCCGGTTGACGCGGGCTAGGCCTGAAGCGCCGTACTCGCCATGAAGCATGTCAAACATCAAGCCGCCAGCGCCTCCGGTGGCGCCGCTGTCGTTGGGCCCGCCGCTGATCGACGTGCCGGTAGATTGGGGTGGCTCGGGTGCAACATTGGCGGCGGCGCTCAGCGGGGGTGACGTTGGATGCTGCTGGCTCTGCAGCCTGCTGCCAGGAGGTGCGCGCTCCGAGACGGCGGCTGAGGCAGGGCCCGAGGACGGCAGGGCGTCGCCCTCCGCGGCCTGGGCAGCCCAGGCTGCAGCCAGCATGGAGGGCGGGCGCTCACGGTCGTAGCGGCGGCGGTGCACGATCCGTGAATCATGCGGCGCGTGCGAGGCGCTGCCGCGGCCCAGGCCAATGGAGGCGGCGGTGGCGAGAAGCGAGGCGCCAAAGCTCTCTGACGGGCGCAGCAGCGGCGGGCTTCCTGAATTTCGCGTGAGGGAAGGCGATGCCGCCAGGCGCGGCGGCTTGGGCGGTGCCGGCGCCGGCGACAGTGGCGGCGGCACATGTGGTGCTGGCGCGGAGGCAAGGCTAGCCTGCGACAGGTCATCTGTGCCGGGGGTGCCTGCGCTCGCGAGGCCGTTGTAAGAGGCACGCCCATGTGGCTGGGGCTCCAGCTGCGACGACTCGGCTGCAAGGCTGGCGACAGCGCCGCTGTGGGTGATTGCCCTGCCCAGGCGCCGCCACCAGCCCAGCGCGGCCCCCGCGCCGTTGCCGCTAGTGTTGCCGCCGTGACTGACGGAGCGGTGTGCCGAGGTCTGGCGCGTCCCACGGCTTGCGCTGTTTGCATCGGCGGGGCTATTGCCGCAGCTGCCCCTGCTGCTGTGGCCGTCAGGCGCACCGTCAAAGGGCGACGAGGACAAGGGCCTCAGGGGATGCGAGCGGCCTGCCGGTATCACACCTGCGCTGTGTGCCTGCGCAAGGCCGGCACCGCCGGGGAAGCCGCCGGGTAGCGACAGCTCGCCCAGCCCCGCCGGCGCCACGGCGGCAGCTGCGGCGGCGGCCGCGGCGCCCCACACCTCCACGGCAACCCCGGTGCCCACGCCGCGGGCCTGTCCGCCTGCTGCGCTACCCGCGGGCGCCTGAGGCGCCCTGGCGAATGACGTACTCTTCTGCACCAGCTGCGCTGGCTGCTCGGAGCAGTCACCACTCAGTGGCGCCGCGTCGTCGGCTGCTGCCCGCGGCATAGACCGGGACACCTGAAGCGCAGGCGGCGGTGGCCACGCTGACACTGCAGGCAAGGTCGCCGTTGCCACCGCTGCCGTGGCAGCGGCGGCGGGGCCGTCGGCAGCAGGATCGGGAAGCACAGCGTTGCTGCGGCGCTGGAAGCTGCGCCCCGCAAGAATGCTGGCGCCACCGCCGCCATCGGGTGACGACAGTGCACCCATACCAGCACCAACAGGCGACGTTAGCGCGCTTGGGGCCCGGGGCTCGCCGACCGGCAGAGCGAGTGGCGGCGGCGGCGGCTGAGCCCGGGGCCTCGCTCCGGCCTTATGCTGTTGTTGTTGTTGCTGCAGCTGATGATGATTTTGCTGCCGGGCACCGGGCTGCTGCGTAGAGACAAGCGCGGTGTTGTCCGGCGGCCGGAGCACAGCGGCACCCAGGCCGCCCTCACCACGGCCAGCGGCGACTGGTTCGCCCCACGCGGTGGTGGGCAGCGGCGTCGGCGGCGCCGCCAGCGCGCGGACGGCTGCCGCGGCGAATGCGGGGTTGGTGCGCTCCCGCCGGATGCGTTTGTGGTGCAGCAGCCGGGAGTCGTGTGGCCCGGGCGGCCGCTGCTTCGGCGGCGAGGGCATCATTCGCGCCCCTAAAGGCGCAGGTGACGGCTGGGCCGGTGTCGGCGGCAGCGCCGGGGACGCCGGCGCCTTGACTGGCGAGGACTCGAGCTGCTGCACGCCCCCGGCACCGATCAGCCCAGCAATCTTCCGCCACAGCGTCGCAGCCTTGGCGGGCGTCGCACTGCCGCCGGAGGCAGCGGCCCCGCCTGGCGGCGTCACCGGCGCGGCATCCGCATGCTGGCCCAGCGGTGTGGGCAACTGCTCCCGCTCGCCATCGGAGTCAGCCCCGGCACATTCGCCTCCCGCTTCGCAGCGCACCTGCGCTGAGGGGCTTTCCATGCCTTCCCCTCCCGCTCTCTCTGACATGCGACCCTGGTGTGCTCCTGACACGGCCTCCTCGTGACGAAGCCGCTGCTGCCGTAGTTGCAGGTACAGCGGCGTCGCGTTACCGCCTGAGCTCACGGCCACAGCAGCTGATACGCCTCCAGCTCTGGGTGCCGCGGCGCCCACCGCCGCCGCTGCAGCTGCCGCCGGCCCCAGCGGGCGCGGCGCTGGCGGCGGCAGCGGCTGCATCGCCGGCGGTACCGCCTGAAGCGCCCCGCCAAACGCCATGCGCCTTGAGCCACTATAGCCCACGCCCCGCGCTATCCGCACGGAGCCGCTGCAGGAGCGCGGCTGCAGACGTAGTGCAGCGGTGTCGCCCCTCGGCCGTCGCATGCGGCGGTCCTGTACTTGCTGCAGACACCCCACCGCCGCGTCCCTCTCCTCCTCCGTCGTCAGGTCATAGGCCTGCACGGTGTCTCCGTGACCGCCGCCGCCGCCGGGCATTTCCGGTGCCAGCTCCTGCAGGACGTCCAAGCCAAGCTTGCCAGACTCACGAGCTCGGCTCTGGGGTGCCACGGCAGCGACTGCGGCTGCGGCAGCAGTAGCAGAAGCCGCAGCTGCGGGCGGCCGCATGCGTGAGGACTGGCGCAGGTGCGGCTTTGCGGCCGCCGCCAGGGAGCCCAGGGAGGAGGCCAGCGAGCTGAAAGACGAGGCGCGGCGGCTGCTGCCGGCGGAGCCAGCCGACAGGCACACGTCCGTGTCACCATCAGCAGCTGTAGTTGCGGCTGCCGCCAGGGCAGGGCCCGCGGGTGCCTTCACACGCATCAGTGACGCGTTGCCCTGTCGCCATATGGAAGGGGTGTGTGTGCGTTGTTGCGGTTAGTGAGGGGTGGGGCACTGGGGGTGGGGGTGGTTTCAGGATTTGCTTTAGTGGTCCAGCCGGCGACGTTCCGGGCTGGGGGCCCAGGTCTAAATGAAAATGAAAAACAAAGTCTGCCATACGCACCCTGCGGAGGAAGGCCTGTTGGTGTTGTTGGAGCAGGAAGGCTGACAGGTGCGCGGGCGTTGGCGGGCCGTCGGAGCCAAGCAGCGCTTGGGCCCCCTGCGGTCCGCGCGGCCATGTGGCCTCAGCGTCCACGCCATCCATGACAGCTTATTGCGTCAATGGATCAAGTGTGTGTCCTCCCGCCGTTGGTGGTGGCCGCAGGGGGTGCCGCTCGACGCCAGCCGATGATCAGAGTGCCGCAGTTAGGAAGGCCCGACGTGACGCCTGAGAAAAATAAGCGCCCACGAATGTAATACAGCCCCCGGTATATCTGCGGTCCGGCAGAGGGCAGAGGTAGGGTCATAATGTCAGGGAAGTGAATGGGCCACTCTTGAAAATTGCCAGCGACGCCAGGCTGCCTCCATGGAGGCATATATCGCAAACAAAGGCGTATTGTAAGATGTTCCGAATACTCAGCGCGCAATAGTTGTCACCTGAAAGCGTTCTTTTGGGCTAACGAGGGCTCTAGAGCTATAGATATTTGATGTCAAGAAAGTTACGATCGAACATCTCGTCGTCTAAAGGGTTGCTTCAGACCAAATCGACACAGGCGCGAGACTTCGGGGGTTGGGACGGCACTTGGACTCGTCCTTGATAACAGTCATAGCGTTGTGGTTATAATAAGATACGGAGTGGCTTAAGTATCAGGCAAGTCGTGTGGCGATGAAGGCCCTAAATGTGACGGGCACGGAAAAGCTCTATGGCATGGCGGGACAGCGCAGGGGGCACGACAGGGCGCGACAGGCCCCACGCCGCCCCCCGAGCGCACAGGCGAGCCGCCCCGCGAGCGCACCCTGTCCCTTTGCGAGGCCCGCGTCAAGGGTGTCGGCTGTTCGGACAAAGAATTACAATATACAGCAGCCGTGGCGCACCGTGCCGCGGTGGTGAGCACGGTAGACCGTGCCAGCTTGTCCCGCCCCTTGAAGGTCCTCACTCAAAGCCCACCCCAGCGCTTGAGCCCTCATGTTATGTGCCGCCTCCATCACACACGCATACGGACAGCCAATGAGCCACGCTACGTCTTAGGAACCCCAATCAACGCCCCACTGCATTACTGCATGCGACATGTGAAAGTCTTCAGATGCATTACTAGTTCGATACTACCGAATCACCTAATGCTCTTTCAGCATTCCGAATGCTATTTCAGCATCCCGTACTTCACTCTGCCCGCGTCTCCGCGTTCAAGCTGTTGCCACAGCTTTGGTACATCAATCATTGATCCATTTTAAGCCCCTGCTATAGTACTGTCATGCTGTTCCACAAATGTAACACAGCAACACAGGCGCCAAGCAGCCACTACCCAATCAGCAGGCCAGTCAGGCATCCACGTGCTGACGTGCCCCCCGTCCCTCTGCCCGCCGCATGCCCCGTTGACCACTCCACTTCAGGTACAGCTGATGCCAACAAGTCGACAGGGGGTGGCATGGGGCGGACCAACCCCCGCCACAACGGCAAGCGCACCCCCACGCACGAGTCACAGTATATTTTTCAATACCGGTACCCTAAGACAGCCAATTATTGCTGCGATGCAGTTACAGCCTGGAAATAAAAGGGCCCCGAACCAGCGACGTCTCCAGGGGCCTCCCGCACAGACGCCGCATGCTCCAACAGCCGCTTCCTCAGCGCCTCCCGAGCCTCTGCGTCGGTCCCCTCCTCCCCATCCTCCTCCTCCTCCTCTCCCTCCTCTTCCTCCTCCTGCTCCTCCTCCTCCTCCTCCTCCTCCTCCTCGAGCGGGCCCTCCTTTGCCTCGCAAGGCTGTTGGTGAAGCTGCTGGTGAAGTTGCTGGTGAAGCTGCTGGTGTGGCTGCGGGTGCTGAAGGTGCTGGTGTGCCGAGGCCTGCAGCCGGTGTAGCTGCGGTGGTGGCGGTGGTGGGTGTGGGTGCTGCGCCGCGTGCTGCTGCTGGTGCTGCAGCCGCCTGTGATGTACCACCCGGGAGTCCATCACCCGCAGCATGCGAGTGGCTGCGCGCGCGTGGCTGCTGTTGCTGCTGCAGATGCTGGGGCTGCTACCGACAACTGCGTTCTCGCCGCTGGCGCCGCCGCCACCACTGCCAACGGCTTCGCCGCCGCCGCTGCTTCCCGAGCCCCAAGTGCCGTCCGAGTCGCCGGAGGCGCCCTCGGGTGCGCCGCCAGGCGAGGCAGGGCCCACGAGAAAGGGGGCGGCTGTGACCGCAGGTGTCGCCGGCAGGACCGCTGGGTCGGCCCGGCTGCTGAAGACACGCACCAGCTTTTGCAGCCAGCCCACGCGTTTCTTACCACCCGCCTCGGCGGCGGTCGCCGCACTGGCACGCGACGCTGCCTCCGTGCACTGCGCCCAAGTTGGCGCCGCTGCAGCGCCAGGGCGGCTGCTGGTGGCTGCGGCCGGCGCCGCCGCAGCGGAGGCGGCGGCTGTGGGGCGCCTGCGCTCGGACGTCGTACCGCGCAGCGGTTCAGTCCAGCCGCAGTCGTTGTGGACGGTGGGCGAGAAGGAGAGCGTCTTTTTGGCGCGCGGAGTGGTGCGCGAGCGGTGCAGGACAGGCCCCACCGCAACCGCGACGGGCTCCGGTGGCGCATGGTGCTTTTGGTGCTGCTGCGGGTGCGGGTGCGGGTTCAGGCTTGCCATGCCTGCAGCAGGGCCCGGTGCTGGTTCCTCTGCCACCGGCTCCGGTAAGACGCTGCTGCTGCTCCTCTTATAGCTGCGGTGCGCCGGGAGGCTGTTGTGCCGGTGGCACGACTGCCGGTTGCTGTCAACCGCCGGCGGCTGCGGCCCATGCGGCATGCTGGACCTGGCGCCCGCTGCCACCCACGCCGCCGTCGCTTCGCCGCTGCCCGAAACCTTGCCGGGCGTTAGCGCTGCCCCCAGTCCAGACGCAAGCCCCGGTGCAGACAGCCTCGGCGCGCGCGGGTCGGTGCCGTGCCGGGGCCCCGACGGCCGCAGTGGCGGCGGCTGCGGCACGAATGCCGGCGTGGCGGGCCCCGCGGCGCCAACAGCGAACCTCGACAATCCAGGCGACAGCTGCTGTGGCGGCGGCGGCACAGCCGCCGCCGTGTCGTCGGCTGCGCTAGGCCCGGTGGCAAAGATCGGTGGCCGGGCGCGGTTGCGCTTTGCTTTACTCATGCGGCGCAGGTTGACGGTGCGGCTGTCAGCTGCGCGCAGGCGGAAGGCCATCATTGAGGGCGAGCGCGAGGAGAAGGACATGGTGCTCAGGCCGCTGGCCGGCACGCCCTGCCGCTCGTGCGCTGAGTCCTGATGCTGCAGCTGCTGCAGGGCGGCGCCGCCGGCGTTGGCCTTGTTGCTCCTGCCACGACCCAGCGCTGCCACGAAGTGGCTCCAGCCTCGCCGCCAATAGCCGCGCCACCCGCCGCGCGCCTCAGCCGACGAAGACGTCACCTTGGAGTTGGCACTGCCGCGGCCGGCGACGCTGCGGCTGCCGCCGCTGCCGCTGCCGCTGCCCCTGCCGGCCAGCAGCGCCGCAGGTGGGGGCGTGCGAGACGGGGCTGCGGCTGCAACGCCTCTGGCGAAAGCCACCTGTGCGGCCGCGTTCACCGCTGAGTTCAGCCGGCCACTGCTGCGCTCGTTACCCTCATCTTCATCCTCCTCCTCTTCGTCCGCCTCTTCGTCCTCCTCGTCGTCCTCATCGCTCGCCCAGCCGGTAGTCGCACGCGTGCGCCTTGCCGTCTCCAGCTTAATCGACGACGGCCGCCGCCACGACGCCGCCGCGGACGCCGCCAGTGATCCAGGCGTGAATGCACCGCTCATCTGCGCCGTGCGGCTCGCAATGGAGGTGACCGAGCAGCCAGAAGTAAGCGCCGCCGGCGGCAGCCGCAGGTTTGTGCCACCGCAGGCCAGCAGCGCATTGCCACCGCTGCTGGCCACGCCGCCTATGCTGCCGCCCCGGCTGCGGCTGCGACTGCTGCTGCACGTGCTGCGCCGGCTGCGGGCGCTCCGCCGGCTGACGTGGCCGCCGCCGCTGTACGGCTCACCCCTCAAGGTCTGCACCATGTCCGAGCAGTCGCCGCCGCAGTCGGTGTCGCCGCCGACAGCACAGCCGTCAGTCTTCAGGCGGCCCCGGCCCCGGCTGACTCCAGAGCTGCTCCTGGAACCGCCGCCGTGGCTCGTGTCCCGACCCAGCGCGCCATCGTCCTCGCCGCTGTCAGCCGCAGTCTCATCACCGACATCATCATCTGGGCCGGCGGTCCCGTAGCGATGGGCGCCGCCGCCTTCAGAGGCCCGGTGCGGTTGTGCCGTCGGGCGCGCCGCCGCCAGGCCACGAGCGGAAGCTGTGGTGGTGGGCGCGGGCGTCAGGCTGCTGCTGGGGCCGGCTCCTAGTGCGGGGCGTGCAGCCAGGGAGGACGCTGCGGCGCCGGGCGCTGTCATCTGGTGTGACGCAGCAGCGGCGGCCCGTGCGGCCGCCGTCACAATTGCACTGTGCAGGTTGTCTCCATCTAGCGCGAAGCGCACGAATGGGCGCGCCGCCAACGATGCCGCCTTGTTTATGTTCTGCAGGCACGCGAGGGGCAGCAGTTTAAAAGGGGTGCGGCGGCTTGCGTGCGTGCAGTCGATGTTGTATCTGCCAGGTTGATTGTCGGGGAGGCTCCACGGGGAACTCTCTGGCGTTTCAAAATTTATGAGCACGCCTAACCGTTTTGGCAGAGCAGCGAGGGGACCCCGCAGATGGTACCCATGGCAGTACCTTACGGCTGGTCAGGGCCGCATCGAGCGCTTCGGACGAGCCGGTTTCGCTCGCGAGAGGTGGTAAGCCCAAAGCTGCATTAAAGGATCCCCAAGCGGTCGTCACGGCGGGAGGTAGCATCTGTGGGGCGGTAGGCGTGGTAAGCAGGCGGGCTGTTACGGGCACAGGCAGTGACATGGTCGCACGGCCGCACGCTCGTGATGGCATGGACAGGACGTGTCCGGTAGTCAACTGCACCAGGGTTGAGCGCCGGCGCCCGATAAGATCATAAAAGGATCTCCAGCATTTCACAATAGGAGCATGCAGTCGAGACCGGCTGAGCACCAGGATAACCGTGGTTACATACCTTCGCCATTGGACGACGCTCAAGCAGAACGTCCCCGAGAGGCGATTAGCTTTGAGCGTAGATCAACCTTACAGCTATCGTGACTGACATGTCGTTGGGTTGCATTATTTGGTTGCGTTGCGAAGAGAAGGCCTGCGGAATGTCAAGAAGGCCCGTTCGTTTGCCTTCGCGTTTAAGTCCCAAAGGTTATGGAGGTTCGAGGCTCCTACACCTAGAGCGGGCCCGTTACCTGCGAATACTCCTCCGGTTAACTCAGGATGTAATTGACTGGAGGAAACGCGTGTGCGTAAGTGCTGTAGCTTATATAACTTAATGCTATTATACAGAAATGCAAGACAGCAGCTGCGGGGCACGTATAATGAAGACTACCACGCATGCGCACCACGCGTTCGCTGTGATTTGCCAATGCGATGCCGAACCCTACTCGGCGGCGAGGGCGAAGGCCCCTTCGCCCACGAGCCGCCGGCCAGCTGCTCATAACTTACGAAAGAGGAACAATGACTGATGTATCCAAGTGATGAATCCAAGAAGGTTGTGCGCTTCCTCAGCCGTGTCCTGTCAGGGCACCTGTGCGCAGACGTGCGCAGCGCCTTGGCGTGCAATGTGCCCGGGCCCACACGCGCCGTTCTGTTCTCCAGGCCGGTTCTGCGAAACTTCGGCAATTTGCGGAGCTGACAAGGGCACTTTGACTGGGTACAAAGTACGAATAATGCTTACATGGGCCTCCGTAGCAGGTGGCCTGTGAGTCGCTCACATCCGCACACGGCTACACGGCAATCCGTTCTCTCATGCCTGGTCCTTGCGGCGTCGCTTCTCAATCACACCCTTCAACCCGCAGCCATCTAAGTACGCCCGTTCACCCATACCATGAATAAAATCAAGGGCTTCTAGTCAAATCAATCAGCGCATGCGTGGCGAACCGCCACGCATGCGCGTCATCTAGGTTGGGCTAGGTGAGGCTATCCACTACGGTCAGGACTAAGCGAAGGGCGTATCCCCTTCTCGGCCGCCTATAAGCGCAGGGCCGGCTATGAACACAAAAGCCCATGGCGCATTCTGCACATGGCTTGTGTATTCAGGATCTACTGCTAGCAGGAAGGGCGCAATCGGCCCTCCGTGTACCGGTATCCCTGAGTGTCTACCGGACCACACTGGTCATACCGTACAAACATCATAAACGCCGTGTCGTACAAATCAATCGTACTTGTTGGACTAAGCCTATTGCACGAGCCCCATCCCGGGGCCCAAGGCACAACACGTGTCAGATTGTTTGCGGCGCCAGCGTCAGTGCCAAACGTATGCCCGCCGCACACAAACACGGCCGCAATGGCCGCGTGGCACACCCATACAGAATAAGCACCAGCCCAAAACTTATACGCACAGATACACCCGGTCATCAATGATTCATGTCGCGTCACCGCTGCGCGCCGTTGCCAAATCCATTACCGCAAACGCTGCCGATGATGGGCGGGCATCCTGGTGCCTGATTCCCTCCGCAAGGGCCCGGAATGCTACGTGAAGCCTGTGGCTCCCACTACGGCCACTCTCGTCCCTCGCGCCGGTCCCCAGTCAAGTCAGATGCGCTGCACGCGCTTGCTATGGGCGCCTTAGGACGCCATACATGCAAGCATGTGTGTGGGTTGAGTTCCTCTGTTGCCAAAGGACTCCGCAGCTGCGCGCTGCATGGCTTGCGTCTGCGCGCGCTCCAGCGGTGAAGCCCGCATGTCAAAGCCAAGCCGCCCAAGCTGTCAAGCATACGCCCGGGCCCTCAGTTCCAGCAGCACCCCGTATAATTGGGTCCCTTGTGCTGCCGCACGGCTCATTTCGGAGCCTCCCTAAATCCAAAGAAGAAGAATCAATTTGGCACAATGCCCCAGTGCCGCTCTACCGTATCGCTCCCACCCTCTCACTCCTACACATGTTACCCACACTCCCGCAGTCGCGCACCACATGCCATGTGGCCTCTCCCGCCACCCCTCTCCAGTGCCTCTGCACCCCCGCCCAGCACTGCCCGCCTCCGCCTTCGGCGCGGGCGGGCCGCTCCTCCCTCCACTCCCTCAGCTCAGTGGTGGGCGCCCCACATGCTGACGTCACCGCCGTCCTCGCCGGCCCCGGGGCCGTGGGCGTCCATCATGGCCAGGCAGTCGAGGCTGCCTGCGGGGCTGTGCAGTCCCCCGGCAAGCTCCGATAGGGAGCCGCCCATACCCAGGCCACCCATCATCACCACCTCCTCCTGCAACACGTGAATGGTCATGGGCACAGCGGCGGTGCCGGCACCGCCGCCGCCGCCGCGCGCCGCCTTGCTGGCCGTGCCCATCGCCGCCGCCGCCGCCGCCGCTGCATCCACGCTGCCATGCATACCGGAAAACGGCCCGTGGTGCGAGTACGCGTGGTGCAGCTGCTGGTGCTGGTGGCCGTGCCCGTGGCCGTGCGGGTAGGGGGCTGCGTGGCCGGGCTGGCCGACGCTGCCAGGTGGCGGCGGCAGAGGCATGCCGGGGTGGTGGTGGGGGTAGTGGGAGAGATGCCCCACGCTGCTGGGTTGCAGGTAGGGGCTGTGCATGTGCGGCGCGGAGAAATCGCCAAGGAAGGAGAAGGAGGGCGTGGCGGGCGGCGGCTTGTGGCCCGTCTTGGGCGTCTTGTAGTACACGCTCGCAGTGCCATCGTGACCGCCATCGCTGCCGGTGCCGCCGTGGCTACTGGCGGGGGCGGGGGCGGGGGCGGCGGCTGCGGCATCGGACGCGCCACCATTCGCGCCGCCGCTGCTGCCGCGCGCCTCGCGGCGTAGCTGGGATTGCAGATGCGTGTAGGTCATGGAGTGTGTCAACGCGTGGCCGCCGTGGGGCCCTGCTGCGTGGCCGCCGCCGGTGAGGCGCCGGGCGGAGGCGGGGACCGGCGTGGATAGGAAGGAGGGAGGCGGCGGTGCTCCGGCCGCGGCCACCGCAGCAGCTCCTGACTCGTCCCGGGCAGGAGCCTCCTCGCCATGCCGATGCTGCTTGACACGCGGGCTCTTGGCCTCAACTGCGGATCCGGCCTTGGCGTCGGCAGCTGGGTCCCCACTGCCCGTGCCAGCGGCGCCCGCCAGCCTTGTCCGCAAGGGCGTAGCCACCGCCTCGACCCGGGCTACGGCGTCGACTGGCTTGTCATTGGAGCTGCCCTCGCCCTGCTGATGCGCCTGAGCCGACTGGGATTGCGCCTGTGCGCCCTGTGCGCCCTGGCGGCGGTGGTGGTGCGGGTGGTGGTGCTGGTGTGCGCCACCGTGGCTGCCGCGCGCCTGCCGCGCGGCGGCCGCTGCCGTCGCCGCGCCGCCGCCGCTGGCCGCCTCATCGCCCTCATTGTCGCTCTCCGCCAGCCCCAGCGCCGACAGACCTGACAGACTGAGCGACTCAGTGGCGCCGCTACCAACGCCGTTAACACCGCCGCCCGCCAAGAGCCCCTGAGGCAGCTCGCCCAGGTGCAAAGGGCGTGGCGGCGCCGCCGCCGCGGCTGTAGCGGCACCGCCAGCCGCTTGCTGCTGCTGCTGTGGCTCGGTGCTGGGGCCAGTGCCAGGCGGCTCCACTGACGCAACGGGTTGCAGCGGCGGCGGCTGGTGTTGGTGTTGGTGCTGCTGCGGCTGGCTGGGCATGTGGGGCTGCGGGTGCGCTGCCGCCGCGTGCGGGGGCGGCGGCGCGTGTACGTAGCCGTGGTGGTGGTACGAGTGCGGCGGCATGCCCGCGTACGTGTAGGCGTACGCGCCGGGATGCTGCAGCTCCTGCTCTGGCAACGTGCCGGCCTCAGAACCCTCCGGAACCGTGGGCGGCAGGCCGTAGAAATGGCCGTACGGTCCGTACATGTGGCTGTACGGGTGACCGTATGGCGGCGGCATTGCATGGGGCGGGTAGGCGGCGCCGTACGGCCCAGACGGGTAGTGCCCGTGCGCGCCGCCAGCAGCCGCGTAGCCGTAGGCGTGGTAGTGCGGGTGCGGCGGCGGCGGCGGCATGTGGTGCGCGTAGGCCGCGTGTGCGTGTGCGTGCCGCGGCGCGGCGTAGCCGTAGGCGGGATGCGGTGGCGGGTAGCCTTGGTAGCCGTGCGCCTGAGGCGGCGCGGCCTGCGGCTGCGAGTGCGGCCAGACGGGAGCAGGCGCCGCGGGTGCCGCCGTCATCTGCTGCTGCGGGTGACCTGCGCTGTAGCTTCCGGGCCTGTGCAACCCCTGCTGCTGCTGCTGTTGCTGCTGCTGCTGCTGCGGCTGGTGCATCGCCGCCGCCTGGTGCATCGCCGCCACTGGGTAGGCGGCGCCGGCGCCGTACACCGCGCCGCCGTCGCTGAGTGCCATGGCCGAGGCGCCGTGCGGCGGCTTGTGCCGCAACGCGCCGCCCGACGTCACCTGCGGCGGCGCGGCGGTGCTGGTAGACAGGGACGCGGGGTAGCCGCCATAGGACTGGGCCATGCGGCGCGCCGGGTTCAGGCCGCCCGCAGCGGCAGCGGCCGCCGCCGCCGTGGCGTCACAGCCGTCCGCACCGGCCGCCGCCGCCGGCACCGATGCAGGCCCGGACGAGGTTAAGGAGCCGGCGCCGCCGCTCGAGGGCATCGTGCTTGCATCCGAGTCGTGGTGCGCGTAGTGCGGGTGGTGCTGGGATAGCTGCATGCTCGCGCCGCCGCCGCTGCCCACGGCGCCCATGGCTGCGGCGCAGGCGTCCCCCTCCTCCTGGCTGCAGCTGGCGACACCGCGGTCGCCGCAGCGCAGCTGCTTGCGCGGCGGCGGCGCCGCCAGACGCACGTGCACCGAACCGTGCCCGCCGTGTTCCTCGCCGGGCCCAGGCAGCAACTGCGGCATGGGCAGCGGCGGCGCCGCCGCCGGGCCGCTGGTGTCGACCGGCGGCCGAGGTGCGGCTGGGTCGTCGTGCAGGGGCATGCCGGGGTACGGCGGCATGTGCAGCCCGTACGGCACGCCTGACGGCGCCGACAGCTCCACTGCCTCCATCACCTCCTGCTGCCACATGCCGCCCGCCGAGGTGCGGATGCGCGTGCGCCGGCACGTCACCGCCGCCGCGCCGCCAGCGCTCGCATGGTGGTGGTGGTGGTGGTGCATGCCGGGGGCGCCGCCGGCGGAGTTGAAGACGGAGGCGGCGGCGGCGGCGGCCGCCGCCGCTGCCGCTGCCGCGGCTCCCGAGGCAGGGCTGCCGCCGGCGCCGTCAGTCGTCCTGGCGCCGCCGCCAGAGGTGCGGACGGCGCGGAGGAAGCGGCGGGCGGCCATGCCGGGCGGCATGCCGTAGGACGCCGGCATGTGCTGCGGGTGCTGCGGCGGCAGCGCCGATGCCGACGCCGGAGGAGCTGCTCCTGCGGGCCCCATGTGCTGCGAGTGATGGTGCTGGTATGGGTGCTGCTGCTGCTGCATGGCGGCCCAGGGGTCGTGGTACGGCATGGGCGCGTACGGCAGAGCGTGCGGCGCTCCTCCGCCGTGGCCACCGTCCTGCGAGGGCGCCGCCGCCGGGTGCTCCTCGTTGCTTCCGCCCTCCTCCGGGTTGGTCAGCAGCGACAGCAGGTCAGACTGTTGCGCCACCGTGGCGGCGGCGGTGGCGGCCGCCACCGCGCTCATGGGCCCGGCGGCGGCAGTCTCCGCCAGCGCCGCCGTCACGCCGCCGCCGCCGTGCGTCAGGCCGGTGGCGGTGGCGGTTGGCGCGCCGGTGCCAACCGTGTCCTGCATTGTCGTCGCGCCGTACGTGGTGTGGCTGTGGCTGTGCGTGCGCGTGCAGGTGGTCTCCGACGGCGCCTGCACGGCGCCGTCCTCGTGCTCGCTGTCAGTCAGGGCCTCGCCATCGCTGACGTCACCCACCACGTCCATCGCCGCCATGGCCGCGTCCTCGCTCTGGAAGCCCCAGCAGTCCAGGAAGGGCAGCGACCCCTCCGGGATGCCGCCGCCACCAGCCCCGGAAGCGGCGGCCGCTGCCGCGGCGCCGGCGGCTGCGCCGGCCGCGGCGCCCAGCATTGCTGGGTCAGGCAGGCCGGTCTGGTAGCCGCCGGCGCCGGTGCCGCTGCCACAGCCGCCGGCGGCGGCATGTTGATGCTGCTGCTGCTGCTGCGCCTGGCGGGCCGCCGCCAGGGCCACCTGAAGCTGGGCTGCCTGCACGACTGCCAGGAGGGAGCCGGCGGTGCCGTTCAGGGTGCCGTTCACGACGGCCTGGTTGATGACGGCCGCGGCGGTGGGGCCGGCGCCGCCGCCGCTGCGGCTGCCGCCGTGGGATGGCTTGCGTACAAGGCCGCCGCGGGGGCCCACGAGGTCACCCTCCTGCACATGTAGTGTGATGAAGGATGAGTCAATTTCCGCAGTCAGAGCGCTTTCTCAAAGCTTCCTCTGTGCTTGTGCTGATTACCACACGGGTGCATGGGTGTTACCCGTGGCGGGTTTGTATGGCGCCCGCCCCCCCCCCTTCCCAACTCCCTTCGCTGCCACACACCTTCTTCCCCTTCAGCATCCTCCGATAGCCTCGGAAGTAGTCCTGCAGGTGCACGCGCATGCCATCAGCAAGAAGTCGAGCGTTTATACATGCGCAGGGCGAGTCCTTGCATAGGTTGCAGCCTCGCGGGAGACACCGCGCGCCTGCAGGGTGGCCCAGAAGACACCGCGCGCCTGCAGGGTGGCCCAGAAGACACCGCGCGCCTGCAGGGTGGCCCAGAAGACACCGCGCGCCTGCAGGGTGGCCCGTTTAGATGAGGCCCTTGCCCCTCTCACCTTGACCTGTTTGATGGTCCGCAGGCCCTTCGCGATTTTGAGCATCTCATCCACGCTCGGCATCAGCTCCGCTGGCCATACGTGTCGCGCATTCTGGGCGTACCACCTGCGAGCCGAGCGCCAAGGATGGTCAGGCACGTCGAAGAAGAGCGACAGACGCCGGCAGCTCGGCGACTAAGCGGGCCGCCAGCTCCGGACTGTGCACGCTCAGATATCCTAATTCAATCGGGCTTACTCGCGCATTTCGTTGACGGTAGCTCGGTTGCCTGTCTGCTCATGAAGCTCTCGCCACCCTGTTTCAGCGCTCAGACCGGTAGGGAGGAATCAGGATGGTTGTTGAATGTGTTCAAAGCCCCAGGGAACCAACAATAGCACAGCACGGCCCTCCATGGACCCCGAACAAGCCCATGCCCCTCAAGCTCTCACATGTATTGAACGGCGCCCAGAAATTGTTGGGTCGCTTATGCTTTGGTTGCTCCTCGCCATCCTCGCTGGCCTTCTTCTTGCCCATCGGGTGCAGTTTGGGACGTCCTCTGTAGCGTCACCCGCCGTGCGCCCTGCGAGGACAGCCCGAATGTATGTCCATGTTATTGAGCACAACATGGACACAATTGAGCCTCTTGGGTGCTATTGAGGAGTGGTCGTGTGCGAGGTCGCGACCGATGTTGACGACGGACGAAAGTCCAGCCTACCTTTGGCTCCCTGAATACGCCAGGATGAAACGCGTAACTATCCCAAAGCAAATAGCAAGGGTCGACGGCTGTAGGCCAGAGCCTGTAGTTGGCACAGCACTGGTCGCTGTAGCTCAGTAGTCTTTCTGTCTCGCAAGTATGTGATTTGCTATTAGATACTAATCTTTAGGTCAGTAAGTATATGAAAATAGAAACGGACTGAGCTATCGCTTGCCGCTGAGCAAAAGGGGCTATCGATGTGTTCACTGTTGTTGTACATCGGCGTTGCAGACACCGTCTTCATCCCTTGCAGTGTCCCAGTACGCCAATCAATAATCCTTACACGACTTGAGTCACGCGCTCTCAAGCTGGTCATAATCCAGCATAATGTCAAACTGGCATCCAAGGGTATGAGCTCTACGAGCACACACTTGTCTATTGACCAGGCGAATGGCACAAGTACTCTACCCGCGCTTGCCAATGGGTGTCGAAATAAGACTGAGTTGTCACCAAGGTTGTCACCCACGGTTGTCACCCCGCCGGCAACGAACCGGCCTGGACCGGCTTACGGCTGCTGCGCAGGGTGCGGGGGACCATGCCCCAACATTGCGGCCATGCCCACACGCAGACAATGCGTTGGGCCACACCCTGGGTGCCACGGCGGTACGCGGCGGTGTATCGGGGCTAGGGAACATACTGTAGAACCCGCTGGTCAGTACCATAACGGTGTTCGTGTGTGTGTGGGGGGGGGGACAACCTTGCTTGCTTCCCTGCGCCAACCTGCGTAAATGCCGTCAGAGCCTCAGAGGCCCTAAGGTCAAAGCCACTGCTGCTATTGGGCTGCTGGTGACCTGGAGAGGAACCCCTAGGGCCCAGAGCGTACAGCAGCTTCCCTCTGCCAGCGGACTTTGCGTATCGGACCGGCCGGGGGCCCTCACCATCGCTGCGTCCCCACAAGCACGTAAGTTGTACGAGGGGCTAGCCGTGGACAACGTCTACCAAGCGTGCGCGAGCCCGGCGGCCCGTGCTGGAGGCTGCGCCCCTCACCGTGACCCGTGCCCACGTGCCACCATGTGTCATGTGATCGTGGGCATCGTGCCAAAACTGGAGCCTGGACGTGCGATGGGGCGATGTTTAGGCACGCAGGCAGCCTGGATGGGAGGGGAGAGCTGGGCCAGCCCGCCCAGCCGCCTTCCGCAAAGGGCTTCCTGTCATGCCCGTGGCTGCCAGGGGAGGGTGGCGGCAGTGCAGGGCGGTAGGCCACCCCTGGCTTTCAACAACAGGGCGTGCCCACACGACGAATCCGGAATCCCCCGTGTTGGTATTGCGCTCATAACTGCACTGTGTGGCTGCGTCCACGTGTGCCAGTGAACTTCGAATCCAGCAGAGGTAGCTACGTGCACCAGGGGAGGTAAGAATGCCGCAGACACATCCCACCCTTCAAATTGAAAGAGCTTGACGAGAGCGTTCAGAATCCGCTTTCAAAATTTTGATCAGGGTAGTATTTGCGGAGATATGGGCCCCCAAAGTTCAGGGTCCGTCGTCAGTCCTGGGTAAAAGGGGGATCCATTCTCAAAAGTTGGGGCGGCCAAGGTTTCGTCACGGTGTGCCGGAAACTTTCGTCTGGGCCTCATAAGACAGCCGGGCAAGCCCAAACCGTTGCCCAAAGCATGTAATGGATGCTTTTAACGGCTGGGAAACGTCAGGAGCCTACCAGAAGACGAAGGGCTACCGCCCGTCAACACATGTTGGGTTGGGGTGCGCATGTCTCGGTGACCAGAACGTGCCACAAGTCGCGGACCGGTGCTTGCGCGCCGGAGGAAAACGCATGTGTATGTCCCATGCGTAGGTAAGTCTCGTAAGCGTGCATTACACGGGTGCAACTGAACGGCCGCAAGATGTTCACAACATGTCGACAACATGGCTGTGGTCAAGACGCGCCCGACGAACTTTCCGTGTTTACATGTTAATAGAGCTCGTTGAAAGCCCCCCCCCCCTGCCGCGGCCTTTCCATCTTCTCCGGGGCCCTGGAGTCCCCCTTCCCTCATCCAGGCGCCGCGCCCTAACATGTGCTCCGGCCCGGCGCACCCGGCCACAGTCACGGCTGCCAGCGGCTCAACAGCCACCACCCCGTCCCCCAACGACCCCATCGCGCACGTTATGGAAGAGCGCAAGCACACGAGGAGACCGGGAGAGGGTCGACGCCGCATCTGTGCTTACAAAGGTTGACGTGCAGGGTTGGGCAGGGATGTCGTAGTGCACCACGCCGCTCTCATCATTGGCGGGTCAAGTCAGATTATGCCTTTGTATAAATCACTGACACCAGAGTCTTTGGCCCCTTCCGGAACGCTTCTGACACGCGTGCAAGCTCCTTGCCAAGTCAGGAGCCTGAGACAAGCGGTGCGTGGGCAACATCTTGGTGCTTCGCAACCGAGCTGCTTCAACACGCACGTGTGTGTCCCAAAACGGAGTTGAGGAGCGCGACTAACGCAGGTGGGTACAAACATACCGGCAAGCAGCGGCACCGTCACCGTCACAGGCAGCGGCCCGCGCCCCTCATGACCTCGCCACGACGCGCCTCCAACCCACCACCCACTCAGCCCTCTTCCCCCAACCCCTCCCCCGACCCCTTTCCCAACCCGGCAAGCTCCCCCCCCTCCGCTTACACCGGCGCTGCCAAGCTCCCCCTCCTCTGCGCTACACCGCCGCAGACAAGCCCTCCTTCTTGAGTCCTCATCCCCTACACAGCCGCCGGTAAGCTCACATCCAGCCGCCCCAGCGCCGCCGCGGTGCCCAGCGGCGCCGCCGCCAGCAGCTGCCGCCGCCACGCCGCCATCGCGTCGGCGGCGCCCGACAGGCCGTACACCTTGGCCTGCAGCGCCGCCAGCGCCGCCGCGCCGCCGTCCCTCAGCGCGTCCTGCGCCATGGCCGTGTGGCCACACAGCAGCGCCGCCAACAGCGCCGCGCTCTCGCGGCCGGCGCTATCAGCACCAGAGGCCACCGCGTGCGACAGCGCCGGCAGGTCCGTCTTCATGCCCACCTGGAGGGAGGGAGGGAGGGAGGGAGCAGGGCGCGGCGGGTTGCCGTGTAAAACACAGCAACGTCGGAATGGGCAAGCGCCCTTCCTCGCAATTGGATAAGCCGTGCCGCTGCGGCCTTGACCCCCGCACCGCTGCTCGCTGCCTGCACGCCCGCCCGTCCACCCACATCCGCCACCCACCGCAGCCCGCACACCGCAGCCCCCCGCCCCCCACACGCCCTGGCCTTCCCCCCCCCACACACACACACGCCACGCACCTGCGCCATGATGGCCGTCAGGCGCCGCAGCTGCTCGCCGCCCAGCGCCACCGCGCCGCCCAGCAGCGGCCGCGCCAGGTGCCTCGCCACGTCGTGCTGGCCGCCACGAATCAGGTCATCCAACAGCCCCAGCACCAGCCCCACAGTCTCGGGGCTCAGGGGCGCGGTGGTGGAGGATGCGGTGGGGGCGGCGGCGGCGGAGGAGGAGGTGGGCGTGTAGGCGGCGGCGAGCGGGCGGGAGGCGACGGCGGCGGTGGCGGCGGCGCGCGCGGAGGAGGAGGCGGCTCGCAGCGGCTGCGTCCAGTCCAGGTCTTGCGGGTGGGCGGGCGCTGCGAAGTGGGGAGTGGGTGTTATGTTCATGACGAGTTAGAGAAGTGGTCGACCGTAGGAAGGGAGGGGGAGTTGTTATTCCAATCCCAGAGAAATCGAGACCCAGCGTTGGCCCCGAGGCTGAGAGAGGAGAGAGGCGCAGCCGTGCCGTGAACCTGTGTGTGTGCTGCCGTGTGCTATCACTGCTATCCATGTGTGCATCGCGCCATCACACATGATGCAGCACACACCACGCCTCGACGCACGGCTTCGGCCGCCCGCCTTTGAGCGCCCCCCCATCAATGGCTCCCGGCCCCCGGCCCGCTGCCTCCCCACGTCCCAGCGCCCCGCCCTGCTTACCATTGGCCGGCTTGCCACCGCCCACAGCTGACAGGTCCACAAACTCATCACCCAGCGCCGGCCCGCCTCCGCCTCCGCCTCCACCATACCCCCCTCCACCGCCTCCTCCAAACGTGCCGAACGCCGCCGCCGCCACGGCGCTGCGGAACTGCCCCGGCGGCGGCCGCCGCACAAAGCCTGCCATCAGCGCATCAGCCGCCTCCACCGCCTGTTGCCAGTGGCGCAGGTTGGCACGCAGCCTCAGCTCTGTGGCCAGAGTGATGCCGGGCAGGGTGGCGGCGGCGGCGGCGCCCCTTAGGCCGTCCATCTCCAGCATCAGCGCCGCCAGTGGGTCGTGCAGCTCGGGCGCCAGGGCGCGGCTGGCCAGCTGCACCGCGCCTGTTTGGGGAGGAGGGGCGTGGGGATGGGGCGTGGGGATGGGGGGAGGGGTTACTTACATGGTTAGTTAAGAAGAAGCGGGGGGGGGGGGGGTGTACATACCAGCCCAAACGAAACCGAACCCAATGCAATAGAGCGAGGAGGGGGTGGGGCGGCCCGGGCACGATCGAGTCAGCAAGTCACAAGTTTGCAGAGGTAGGGTGTCAAGGGGTCTTGATAGAGCAAGGGGGCAAGAGGAAGAAACCGCCGTTTGTAAACCGTAAACCGCCGTACGACCATCCCACTGCCGCCGCAAACCCAGCCCTATGAACATTCCAATGCGCCCCGGCGCACCGCCGCCGCCTCCACTCACCGTGCAGGTCTCCCGCCGCCACCAGGCTGCAGCAGCGCAGCCCCGGGTGCGCCAGGCTCATCGCCAGCGGCTGCCCCAGCAGCCCCACCGCCCACAGACAGCCGTCCCGCGGGCCCAGCAGCGCCAGCGGCCCCGCCGGCCGCATCATTGGCGGCGGCGCCAGACCTTCGTGTACGACAGCGCCCATGGCGGCCGCCGCCACCGGCACGCCCGGCCCAGCAAGTGTGATGAGGCGCGCTGGCGCGGCGGCGGAGTACGACGGCGGCGCGCCCGCCGCCGCGGCGGCGGCGGAGTCGGGCAGCGGCGGCGGCGCGGGCGCGAGCAGCGCGCACAGGATGTGTGTGGGCGTGGAGATAAAGAGCTGGCGTGCGGCCCACTCCAGCGACTCGGCGCCGCCCACGGGCAGGGCGGCCACCACTGCGAAGTCGGGCCGGGCCCTATGATGGAGGGAGGGATGGAGGGAGGGAGGTGGAGAGGAGGTGGAGAGGAGGTGGAGGTAGGCAGGGGGAGCAGGTCATGGCTAGTAGCAAGGTGGTGGTGTGTATGAGGAGGGAGGAGTGCGCACACGCCCCACCAAGCCACAGCCCTCCTCCACGACGCCCTCACTCTTCGGCCTGCCTCCTCTCCCCACCACCGCCCCCCCCGCTGACGGGCGCCGAAAGGTCAAGGTTAACGCCCAACCTCCTCCGCGATCAGTGGGCCGGTCCTGGGCCTTGTTTCACTTACGTTGCATCAAAGTACGCCGCCGCACAGCCCTGCTGCCCCCTCACCTGACCACCAGTATCTGGCTGGGGTAGGCCAGTGCCACCATGGAGCGGGAGGGGTCCCACGCCAGCAGCAGCGGCTCCGCCAGCTCGGGGCCCAGCCGCCGCCCGCCCTCCCAGTCGTACCACACCATGGCGGGCCTGAGGGGGGGCGGTTACATTCATGACTAGTTAAGGAAGTGGTAGACCGAGGGGGGGGGTTGCAAAATCGGTACAGAGAAGTGTAGCGAAGTAGAGGGGGGGAAGGGATGGCGATTGGAGGGGGAAAGTAGGAGGGGACGCAAAGAGTATGAGGGTTAGGACAGGAAGCAGGCCGAATGGTCGTGCACTGCTGGCGGACGTGAACAACGCGCTGCGTTTAAGGGTCCCGCGCCCCTAGCGTGGCGCCACTTCCCGCGCTTCCATCCCCATCCCCATCCCCGCCCCCATCCCACCCCCGCCCCGCCCCAGAATGCAGACCCCGGACCCCAGAACCCGGCTCCAACACCCACACCCCACACCCCGCACCCCGCACCCTACACCCCAACGCACCCCTCAGCGCCCGCCAGCTCCGCGCCCTCCGGCGCCACCGCCCGCCGCAGCGTCACCGCCAGCAGCGGCCCTCCCTGCACATAAGCCGGCAGTTCGCCGCCCAAATCCAAACCCCCGCCACCCAAGCCGTGCGGCACCACGCTGGCGCCGCCCACGCCGCCCAGCCCTTTGATCCGCACAGCCGCCGTGGCGGCGGCGGCGCGCGCCGCCGCCTCCGCCGCCAGCCGCGCCGCCTCGGCGGCCGCCGCCGCCTTCTTGGGGTCCTTGCTGGGCTTGCCGGGCGGCGCGGCGGCGGCGCCGAGGGCGGGCGGTGCCTCCTCCAGTGCGGCGAAGATGGGCTGGGAGGCGTGCCAGGCCACGGCGGTGCCGCTACCGCGGGCGACCCTGAGCAGGAATAGTGTGCATGGGGGTTGCAAAGATGGTTGGAAAAGCGGTGCATGCGTGCGGTGCATGATGCACTGAAGGATGACCGAGTGAGCGGCCGTCCAGGGGTGGGAAGAGAGGTGTGCATACAAGCGCAGGTGAGGTGGGGTTCGCAGCACGAGAAGCAGCGACTCGGGGCAGGGCCGGCATCAAGACCAACTGTGATGCTCACGGATGCGGGAAGCGGCGCCCATCATGCGCCGTGTGTGGCTGCCGCCGCAAAGTTGTCACCTCCCCCATAACAGAACCGGCATCCCACCGCTCCGCACAGTCCCCTCCCTGGTTACAGGTTCGCTCCCTCTTAGTTAATCATGCATGTAACAGTCATCATGCACAGTCTCCCCCACCCCATACCACCCTCACACACACTGCTACCCGTACCAACTCCCCACTCACTCCTGCCATGCGGAGGCTCCCTGGCGGTACACGGCGTAGGTGCGGGCGGCGGGCCAGGCCACCGCCACGTAGCCGCCGTCGGAGCTGGCGCTCAGCAGCGCGCGGCCGGAGGGGCCGTCGGAGGCCACCTGTGCGGCGGCGGGTGGCGGCAGCAGCACCGCAGTAGCCGGTCATGCAAAAGGGAATGGAATATATTAGAAAGTATGGCGGGTGGCGGCGCGTGTGGCAGACACGCACGCATACACGTGCATAGTCAGACGTGTGCGGCTTGCAGGCATGCACAGCGAGGGAAGGGCGGTGGGAGTGACGGCTCATGTCCCGCTGTCACCGTCTCACTCCAGCCGGCCCACGCCTTACCGTCAGCTTGCCCATGACCTGGTTTGCCGGCAGGTCCGCCAGCTCAGCACCCGGCAGCGTGGCCGCCGTCACACACAGCACCGCGCTCCCCATCGCCGCCACGTAGGTGCAGCCGCCGCTGCCGCCGCCCGCGCCGCCGCCGCCGCCGCCAAACGCGGAGCCCAGGCCGGCTGCGCCGTCGTCGTACAGGGCCTGTGTGGGCGAGGCCAGCGGGAGCGGCACCACCGGCAGCGGCTGCGGCAGCGCCGCCAGCGCCAGGACGGCGACGCCGGTGTTGGTGGCGGCGGCGACCACGTGCGGCTGGGTGGGGTGCACTGCCAGGCCGTATATCTTGGGGGCCTTCTTGGTGCCTGGGGGGGGGGGTAGAGAGCACATGGTCGGGAAGGACACGGGACAGTGTTTGTGGGACATTTGTGTGCAGTACATGTGCGCGCGCGCGTGTGTATCTTAGGTTAGCCAACAAAAGGTGTGTCCTGAGGGCCGGGATTCCAGGCATGACTAACTAGACGATGCCGGTGCTGAACAGGCAAACATGCTGAGGGCGCGGAGGGACGGAGGTCAAGAGCTCCGTAGCTGACAACACAAGTTCCTCCCCACCCCTCCCACACACACTGGCCACACGCCTGGCACACTCCTGACAGATACGGTACGCGTTTTGGGTTGGGCTCTCGCAGCCTCATGACAGATGGTAAGCGAGTCGGCGGTCAGCGGTCTACGACCAACGCCGACAAGAATACGGTAACACGGCTCAAGGGCCTCCAGACAAAGGAAAAGGCCAAACCTCCTCCGCGCTTGGTGGGCTGGTTCTGAGTCTCGGTTTCGTTGGGAATGGTGAAACTCCCCCCTTCCCCACCACCACCACCACTCCGTCCTCCACATCCGGCTACCCACCCAAACCCCCTCGGTTTCTTTGAAATGCGAATACACCAACCCCCGCCCCCCTCGCCCGCTGCTTTCCCATGATTCCCCTGCTTCTATTTCCTGCTCCCAATGCCTTTCAACCTTGCAATCCCCCTCACCCCTTGCTTTCTTTGGGATTGGAGTAAAGTACCACCCTCACCCCCTTACCCCCTCACCCGCTGCTGTCCCCAGATTTTCCAGCTTACATATCCTGTTCCCAATTTGAACCAATACCTCCCACCCTCACCCCCTCACCCCCTCACCCGCGGGCACCAGGTCCGCCAGGTCCGCCGCCAGCCGCACACTGCCGCTGCCCGCGTGCGCCAACAGCACGTGTCCGCCCTCCGTGCCCAGCAGCAGGCTGTGCACGCCCGCGCACACCCAGCCGCGCGGCCAGTGCGCCATGCAGGTCAGCGAGGCGCGGTCCACCTTGATCTTGGTGGTCTCCTGGGGGGTTGCAAAGATTGGGGGGGGGGGGTGTAGCCGTTCATGCGAACGGTTTGTATGAAACATAGGGAGATTAGAAGCCGCCCATGAAAGACGGAGTGAATGAGTCAGAAGTGTGGAGTGCCGACGCCGGGGGAAGGGAGGAGGCGAGGAGGGGTTGCGAAGTTGGGGCAGCGGAGGGAGGAGGGGTACCAGCCTCTCCTTCCCTTGTATTCTCCAACACACCCGCGCTGCCGCCCCGCCCACCCCGCCGCGCCGCCGCCCCGCCCTGCCCCGCACCTTGAGAGAGGACATGTCCAGGCCGCACACGCGGTGGTCGCCGCCCGCACTGAACAGCAGGCAGCGGCTGTTCTCCGGGTCCTCGGACACCGGCACCACCACCAGGCTCCCCGGCAAAAGCTCCTTGTCGTGGGCCTTGACGTCCGCGCGGGGGCCCAGAGCGTCGCCACCGGAGGCGGCTGCGGCGGCTGCGCCGCCGCCGGCTCCGCCGCCACCTCCGGCGCGACCCATGGGTTCGAAGAGCGCCACGGATCCGCCCTGGTGGCCCACGGCCAGCGTCTCGAAGCGCTGGCCGCGCACGCCCATGACGGCCATGGCCACCACCGCCGTCTTGTGCGCCGACATGAGCCGGACCACCGGCTGCGTGTGTGCGGGGGCCATACATTCATAATAAGTAAAGAGCTGGTGTGATGCGGCCTGTTCCTGTTGGGGCTGCCCAGTAGTGGTGGGGCCGCAGCGCCGCAGGCCGGCACCACTCGGCCGCCCTGTCACGTCATCAGACAGCTTACCCGTGCAGCTTACCCCATATGACCATATCTGATACTACTTGAAACCCAACGTCATCCAACAACTACCTCATATCTGATACTACTTGACACCCTACCTTGACCGGGAAGATCTGCAGGCAGCGCACGATGCCGTCCGAGCACCCCACCGCCAGCACCGGGCTGTCCAGCAGCCAGCCGCCGCCGCGACCCGACCCCTTGCCGCCCGCCGCCGCCGCCGTCAGCGCCGCCACCGACACCGGGCTGCCCACGCCCGGCCCGGCGCCGCCCAGGCTGCCGCCTGCATTGGCAAAAGGCGCGGTGTTTGCATTGCGAGAGCGATATGTTACCGTTTGATACTGTTCGCCGCTTTTGTGTTTGACCACAACGTACGGCGCCTCGCTTGCAATCCAGCACACTTTTGCCACCAGGTCGCCCTCAGAGCGGGAAGCCGGCCTCGGCGCCGCCGCCCCGCCCCGCCCCGCCCCGCCCCGCCCCGCCCCGCCCCGCCCCGCCCCGCCACTTCAAAGCCCGCCGCACCTGTGTGCAGCCCGGCCTTGAACAGGAATGCCACGCAGGTGGGGCTGCGGCCCTCGAACACGCCGCGGCCCAGCTCGATGACGCGGCGCGAGGCCAGGTCCACCACCAGCACCTTGTTCTCACACGCCACCACCAGCAGCCTGTTGAGGGCGGGTGGGTGGAGGTTACGGGTGGGGCCGTGCGTTTGGGGTGAGTTCGAGGGTGCAGCCGGCGTGGGCGTTGAGGACAGGCAGGCAGGCAGGCAGGACACGCCGGCAGGGCCGTGTGCAGACGTCTTGTGCCCGAGCCGCTCCCATGCTTTGCGCATGAGCCCCTGCTGCGCTCATGACAAACCCGCGCCGAGCCGCCAGATATTAGACTTGAGCCCTGGGCTCCCACAAGCCCGCCAACCCGCCAGCCCCACGTCGGCCCGCCGGCCGGCCCGTGGGCCCCGCCCCCCCCCCCCCCACACCTGTGTCCCCTCAGCGCGGTGATGTCCTCGGCGCGGGGCGGCGGCGAGCCGCACCCAGCCACCGCGCTGTGCCCCCAGCTCAATTGCACCTGTCGGTGGGGGCGCGGTGGGGGCGATGATGGGTGGTGGTGGTAACGGTGATGGTGGTGTCAAGTTGGAAGGGCCTCTGTCCTTCCTGCCTGCTGGGTCAAGGGCAGCAACTTCGTCACAGCCGTGTCCCTCACCCCTGCCGCTCTGGCCTCCACGGCACCGCTATACCCCCATACACACCATTGTGCGGAACCCCCAGGCGTACGATTACACCCCCAGACCCCAGGCCCAACCCCAACCCCCGCCATGTCGCTCGCCGGCCCCTCCTCCCAGTCCCCAAGTCCATACCGCCCGCCCCCCAGCATCCGCCCAGTGTCCCAGTTCACCTATTTCCCCCGGCCCACACGTTTGCACCATTTGATTTTTGGGGGAACAGTTAACCCCTCCCCAACCCCAAGGCATAGGCCACGCTCTCCTCTTCGCTCTTTTGCCCTGGGTTCGGTTCAGTTTGGGCTGGTATCTACAACCTCCCCAGTCCTACTCCTACACACACGCATGCACGCACACACACACGCACACACACACGCACCTGCGCCACGTCGCTGTCCAGGAACTTGACGTCCCGCACCGCGCCCGTGGGCTCGCGCTTGGCGCCCGGGCCGCCGGCGTGCGGCGTGGGGTGCAGCAGCGAGGGGTTGGGCGCGAAGGCGGCGTCGCGCAGGTGCAGGCGGGCTAGCTCGGCGTCGGAAGACAGCTCTTCATCGCTGCCGCCCAACTGGGCCTCCCACACCACCTGCGTGTGCGTTGGTGGCGGGGGTGTGGGCACGGGGTTGTGCGTGAGGGTTGGGGTGAGGGTGCGGATGAGGGTGGGGATGGGGGTGGGGAGCTGGGAGGTGCGGGTGCGGTTGTGAGGAAGGGGGCGCGCTTCGTCGCACGCCTCCGCCTGCGGGCGGGGAGAGTGTCTGCCGAGGGGAAGCACTCAGCACAGTCCCCCCAAACTCCTTGCCCTCCCCAACCCCTCGCCAATGAGAAGCCGCAGGGGCCACCCAGCCTCTGTCCTGGCTCGCCATGCATCCTAATGCGGCTGCGCATGTGTGACCGTGCCACGGCAGGGGTGCGGTGCAGCGCCGCTGCCGCCCTACGGTGTACAGCGCCCTGCGCACCTGCCGCGTGCGCCAGTCCCACACCGACACGTGGTTGCTCTTGGTGGCGGACACGATCCAGGGCAGGACCGGGTGGAACTCCACTTGGCGGACCTGGCGGCAGGAGGCACAGGGGGGTGCGAAGGCGGCGGGGGAGGGGGGGATTGGACGCAGTGGCATGTTGCAGGTCGCCGAGATGCCCGGCACGACCGAGGATGGCCAGTTTCGCGTGCCAGGTGCCTCCCCATTCTCGCCTTACCTTGTCATCCGCCGGTTTGAAGAGCTTTAGCGCTAGCATGTTGGCGTCTCCAGAGGTCCGATAGGCTCGCTACTGCATGCGTGCAAAGCTCCTCGGGATCAACGAGTCCAGTCAAATGCCCATGCTAGTTGCCGAAAAAGTGTTTACGCAGTTGAAAGCAGCATGGCTCTAACTCTACAAGAGCACGAGTTGGAGTGCGTAGAAGCTGGGGTCAGCAGTTTGCGGAAGTCGCTCTCTTGTCGTCGCTACTACAGTGCTAGCTCACCAAGCAACTGCTGTTATTTTGTAGCAGTGTAACGATTACCTCAACATTAGCCTGCACAATTTCGGACACGAACCCCACACGATTTCCCCTCACATGCCTGCCCTGCTCAGCCCTGCTCCTCTTGGTGATCATCACCGCCGGTCAGGTCGCCTGCCATAGTGGGCGAAAGTGGCCGCAATTGAAGTCTTTAAGCGCACGCTGGGCCTGGCTGGACTCCGGAGCTCATGTTGCTGCTTAAGGAATGAGGACACCAGGGGACACTGTGTGCGACACCACCAGCCTGGACGTCGCGCTGGCGCCGAGTCGCGGTGCGACTACGTCCAAGCAGCGGGCTGATGGCGGCCGCTGGCCGCGGCAGAGGGCCACATGGTGACATGGCCGCGCTGCTGTCTGGGGGCCGCACATAGCGAGCGTGTCATCCATGGCTTTCCCTAAGCGGCTTCCACTGTTCCACACACACGATGCCAGTCTCGTGCGTCATGGATCCATGGCGCCTTGGTCTTTGCACAAGGCCCCCTTGGACGGTGTATGGGCGTAATTCGGGCCACCCGTGTTGCAATGTACATCCGTGGACACCTTAGTCCATACCAAGATCGCTACGTTGCCCCAAGAGCACCGCGCTTTCGCTTCGTTGTCCGTCTCCAACTGCTGCCCCCTCGACATCCAGCACCACCAGCACCGCCACCAGCACCACCACCAGCACCGCCCTGCTGCCGCCACCCCGCCAGCTGCGCTACTTGGACCTGCGGACTGAGCTTCAAGCCATCAGCCTAGGCGTACCGTCCCGCCTCCTCCACCCAGCAGCACCTCCACCAGCAGCACCTCCTCCAGCCTCCTCCACCCAGCAGCAACAGCCTGACAAGGCTGCACGCCCTTCACAGCGTTGCTCACTTGCCACTGCGGGCGCCTACCTCACGTCCTGGAGCGCTCTCCCACATGCCGCCCGGGAACGGGGGCACACCTGGCACTGCTTTGCCCCTAATCCACCCCTATGCCACACCGTGTCCCTCTGAGGCCCCCAGGCCGCCTCTAGGCCGCACCGACGGGCCGCAGCAAGTCCGCTGGGAGCACCGCCACAACAGCTGCCCGAGCCGCCGCCGCCGTTTGCGCCGCCGCCTTCACTGCAGGTACCGCTGTGCCGGCCGCCACTGCACCAACCACCGGCTGCCTTCCCGACAGCGCTGTGGCTGTAGCCGGCGCCTCACCCAGCTCCTCCGGCCAGCTACAGCCGGCGGCGCCGCCGCCGCCACCGCCTGCCAGCGGCGCCGCCGCCAGCACTGTGATGAGCTCCTGGCGGCTGTAGCGCAGCCGTTGGTCGTACGCCGACAAGTCGCCCGCCGCCGCCGCCCCCGCCGCCGCGCTTGCTACAGCACCGGCCCGTGCCGCTGTTGCTGCCGCCGCCGCTACTGCTTTCCTCCCCGCAGGCGTAGCGATGTGGAGGGAGGTAGCACCCGAGCGCGCCGCCACCGATGAGCCTGTCAGCCCGGCAGGCGCCGCTGCCGCGGCAGCGCCCGCCGCCTTCCCGTTAACGACGACCAGCACCGGCGGCCCCGCCGCCGCCGTGCCTGCAGCCGCGGCGGATGCGGTCGCCGCCATGCAGTCAGCCATGCGGACTGCATCTTGGGGAGACACCAGCCAACACGCCTGAAGCTCCAGGCGGCGGAGTGCCGTCAGGCCGCCACCGCCGCCGCCGCCACCTAGCCCGCCGCCACCGCCGCCTGAGGCCGCCAGCAGCAGCGCCCCGTGCCCGGACAGAGGAGCGTCCTGCGAGCGCTCACACATTAACACGCATACACACACATCCGTAAGTAACCCCGATGCCGTCTGGGCGGCTGATTACACACACTTGTACACACACACACACACACACACACACACGCACACACACACACACACACACACACACACACACACACGCACACACACGGGGGGGGGTTCCATCGGCATGTGCCAGTTGGACACACAGCTGCTGTGAGGTTCACGCTCAGTAGCACAGGCGCATCGGTGCAAGCCCTGGACGCTGCGACCCCAAGAGCGAAGCATTGGTGGCTTCCGCCCTGGCATTAGCGCCCGCCCACACGCCAACCCACATGGCCCATCCACTCACCCGCACAAGTAGGCTGTGCAGCCGCGGCAGCCGCGCCGCCGCCAGCACCGCCGCGGCGCCGTCTGTGAAACCGCCGCCTCCCAGCTTCAACTGCTCAAGGGCTGAGGCTGCCGGCGGCCTGCTAAAGTCACCGCCGCCGCTGCCGACACTGCCGCCATCGCCTCCACGCGGCCCTCTGCCCCAGCCGCCGCCTCCGGCCAGTGCTGGCAGCAGCGCTCGGAGCCCAGCCTCCGTGACCCGCGTACCCAGCAGGTTGAGGCGCAGTAGCTGCGGCCACACATTACTACTGCCATTGCTGCTACAGCCGTCCTCGCCTTCCCCGGAGCTGCTACTGCTACTGCGCCTGCTGCTACTGCCGGCTTCTTCCCGCGCTGCTGCTGGCCGTTCGTCCCGCCGCCACACGTCCGCCATGGCGTCTACCCGCTCTTCTTCCTCTGCCTCCGCATCTAGATGCTGCTGCTGCTGCTGCTGCTGTTGTTGTTGCTGCTGCTGCCCTTGCTCTTGTGCGGGCGGCTGTAGCGGCTGTAGCGGCGGTGGCGGCGGCGGCGGCGCCAACGACAGGGCGGTGTTGCCGGAGAGGTTGAGGGAGGTGAGGGAGCTGAGCTGCTGCAGCCATGACACGCAGTCGTCACCGACACCCGCCGCCGACAGATCCAGTTCCTGTTCTCCACCGAAGAGGAACACAACAACGCAACGAAAGGGCATCGTGATGCATCGCGGCAACATGCACGGGGCTGCGCACCGGTGCCAACATGCTGACAAACCCAGTTGGCCTTCACCGCACACACGCCACACGCCCCGCTGCTGGCGCCTGGCGCCCCACATGTGTGTTATTGAGCACAACGAAAACGAAGCGCAAGGACAGTGTATGCGATGCAGCAACGCGACGGCATACGGATATGTGTGTGCCCGGTGCTCTCACCCGCAGCTGCCGCAGTCCTGCCGACACCAGCGCCGCCGCGCCGCGTGCGCTCCCTGCGCCACGGCACCCGGCCGCGACCAGCTTCGCCAGCGCCGGCGCGTGCTACGTACACCACACAGGGCACAGGGCACAGGGCACCGGGCACAAGACCTTGGTAATGGGTGATGGGGCCCGGTTGGAACTCAGCCTCTCAGCAAGGCACGCACCCCGGTGCCGGTACTAGAACTGCAGCATTAGAGAGATCGGCAGCGCGGTCAAAAGTCGGTGGTTCCTTTGTAGTGGCTGTGCAGCGGACAGTACAACCTGCCGTACATGCCACCGCACACACACACACACACACACACGAACACGTGTACTGCCGCCGTACGTACCTGCAGCTCCTCCAGCTGCTCAGCGGGCACTGCCGTACGGCTGATGTCCAGGTGCGTCAGCCGGGGCGCGCCGCCGCCCCCATGGCCGCCGCCGCCGCCGCAGCCGCCACCACTGCTATCGCTGCCATCCCCGCGCCGCCCCGCCAGCGCCGCCAGCGGCAGCGGCCACACGGCACCTCCTCCTCCTCCGGCTAATGTTATTGTTGCTGCTGCTGTGGGTGCGGAAACGTCAGCCAGGTCTAGCAACTCTAGTGTGGCAGCGGCGTGTCTGTGTGTGTGAGGCAATGGTTTAAGAGTTTGTGCGAGTGTGAGCAGCAGCCCGCGCGGTGATATGGATTTAAGGGTATGTCGAGTCTCAAGGCCTCCAAAACTGGTACTAATGCCGATGCCGACGCCGATGCCGATGGCTACGCTTACCGGACCAGTGCCGCAATGCCCGACTCGGCCGCCGCCGCCCGCCCCGACACCACCGCGCCACGCAGCAGCAGCTGCCGCAGCGGCAGCGGAGCTGCGCCGCCGCTGCCGCCCGGCCACCACACGTCCTCTAATTGACAGTGCCGCAGATCTAGAACCTGCAATACATGTTACCACATGCACACCTCGCGCATTGGAAATGACTTGCACCAGTACGAATCAGAGTGCTCACGCGCGTGCGGCCATTGTGCCAAAGTGTCTTACATGAAGGCAATGCACAGCTACCAGAGACACTCATGCGACAACTGACCCCGCGGTCCGCGCACCTGCAGCGCCGGAAACGCCGGCGCCACGCGCACTTGCGTCCACGCCAGGCTCAGTTGCTCAAGTCGGTGCATGCCCATACTGCTACTGCCGCAGCCGCCACCACCTCTGGATAGAACAGCGCTACTGCCATCATCAGCGGCGGCGGCGGCGGCGGCGGCGCCAGTTGTGGCCAGCACGGCCAGGAGCTGTTCTCCGCCGTCGCCGCCGTCGCCCGCGTCCGTGCCCCAGGCGTCCAGCCGCCGCAAGGCGGGCAGGTGCGGCAGCAGCGCGCACCAGTCGGCGTCGCTGCACGCCTGCGAGGTCCGGAGGGGCCGCAGTCAGGGGCCGGGGTACGTAAAGGCCCATGGGGTGAAGGCGCTTTAGGGCTGCAGATGAGGCTGGAGAACCGTATCGCGCCTCTGATACTTTTGAGTGTGGTTCCGGGCAGCCCGAAGACAGAAGCAACCAATACTCCGCCGCACGTGCGTGCGTGTGGTGAGCCCCGCCCCGCGGTCCTTCCCCCCGTAACCCCCACCCCCACCCACCTTAAGCCCGCCAGCACGGAGCTCCGTGAGGCCCGTCAGCGCACTCAGGTGCCGAAGCCCCGCACCCGTTACAGACGTCTCTGCATTTTAGCCCCAAGACAAAGAGAAGGGGTTGACAAATGTCGCAGCGAAGAAAGCAAGGCGCGCCGGCAACTTCCACCAAGACGCGCGCGCTTACGTCTGCAGCTTGCCCTCCGCAGCACCCCCACCTTCACACGCGCACCCTCACCTGAAATGTCAAGTGACACAAGCCCTGCTGCTACTGCCGTCACGCCGCCGCCCAGCCCTGGGCCCCAGCCCCCCACGCCGTCCTGGCTTCTGCTACAGCCGCCGCCGTCGCAACAGCGAGCCATAAGCGCCGCCGCCTCGTCACCCAGCTTGCTACAGCCGCTGACATCCAGTCGCCGTAGCGAGGCGGCGGCTGGCGAGCGGCACGGTGGCTGTAGCTGCCAGCCGCTGGCAGTTGCCGCTGCGTTGTCAGCGGCTGTCGCGGCAGACGCATGTGTCTTGGCCATGGCGGGCGCCGGCAGTAGCAGGGCCTGCAGTGCGGCGACAGTGAGCCTGCTACAGCCGGACATCCGCAGCTCGGCGAGGTGGCTGTAGCAGGAGCGAGCAGGGGGAGGGAGCAATGAGACAAGGCGGCATTCGGCTCGGTTCAGACGACGAACCCAAATCTTCTGGTTGCTGCTTGCGAGGCCGTGCTTCAGCAGGCCCCTCTCGCAGCACCCAGTGTTACATGGACGGTACGAGCACACGACCACACTGCAGCATTGCGCAGACGGCCCTGCCCGGTTATGACAATGCCAAAGCACGCACTTGAATCCCGCCAACGCAGCCGCCCAGTCTGGCCCGAAAGTGATCGCTGCTGCTACAGCCTGCCCTGCCACACCAGCACCACCGCCTCCGCCGCCGCCGCCGCCTGCTACAGCCGCCCCACCCGGCGGTGGCGGCGGCCGCAGCTCCAGCCGCGTCACGCAGTGCCGAAATAGCTCGAGAGTGGCTGGCCTGAGCTCGCTGGGTTGCCGTACCAACAGCAGTGCGAGCAGCTCATTGGCGGCGTGCTCAGGAAGGCGCTGTTGGGAGGTGGGGTTGGGGGAGGGGTTTCCGGGGGAGGGGTTTCCGGGGGAGGGGTTTCCGGGGGCGGGGGATGTTGACGGCGACGTGCGGGGTCATAACGGCCGCAGGCTGGTGGGGTGGGGTGGGGTGGAGCTGGTGTGATTGGGAGCGCTGGCGCGTGCCCGCGTGCCATTACAGCGGCTCTGACAGACAACGTGCCATAACGTGCCGGAACATACGCACTGGATTGCATGAAGCAGTGGGCCTGAGCTCGGTGCTTGGCGCCGCGGGCCGTGTCCTAGGTGCTAGGCAGAGGCCGGCCGGGCCCAGCGGAACAGGCCCATACTCGCCGCTGCCGTGGTGCAGCCCTTGAAGAGCCTAACGAAACCCCTGCCAGCGCATGCCCGGCCCCTTCGCCTTTTACTTGTCATGTTATGATAAGCGCGCACCTCCAGGTATCGCCGCTGCAGTTTCCAGTGCGTGCTCTCGGTCGCAGCCGAGACGCACAGTGTTTCTAGGCTTGGGAAGCTCATTCAGACTAAGCAAATTGGGCCGTAGTAACTACATGTCTGTGTTGCGGTGTTATTTATGCATAGCGAGCAACACCTGCATGACTTTGGGCCTTTGGGACGACTTCTGCCAGGCCAGTTTTTCAGCGTTCTGACTACAATCGCCATTTCTTTACTAGGGTAACTTCCAATATTCCATTTTCGTTTTGCCAGGCTTCCTGCCCGATCTGGCGCACATTGACGCGCAGGTTTACCGTTTGTGTCGGTGATAATTGATTTGGCTAATCATTTTATCATACGACTTGCCCGCGTCTGGCTCAGCTTGCAAGCTCTGACTAGGGTAAAGATCGCGCTTTCCCGAGCTACTGCAAAGACCGACGGGCGTGCTTTGACGAAGTAAGCGAGTGAGGTGAGCAGTCACAGGCGATGCCACAGAGCTGTGTAGAAGGGGGGGTGCGGTGATTGGGACGCCGCTTCCCGCCCGCTACCGGGTGTAATCCAGCACTCGCCTTGTCACTCGCCTGGGCACCCCGGTCGCACTCATACCTTCGACAGTTCCCAGCGAACCCAACCCAAACGAAACTCCCGCCACTGCGGCACCTCCCTACAACAGCCGTGCTGAAGCTGCTCCCAACAATAACCAACAGCAGCGTTTGTTTGACTGTCCTTCGCCGTTTCCCGCGCCGCTCACTTGGGACTTGGGACCCACGTCAGCCTTCGACATGCCTGCGGCTACAGTCAGAGGGGCCGGGTGGGGGCGAAGAACCGAATGCGTTCGAAGTAGAGACAACGTTACGCTCAAGTCCCCTCGGTGCCTACGCTGTGCAAGTTCGCCCTTCACCTGCCGGCCGTGGCGCCTTCCTTGTTTCCCTGTCTCCTGCGACCCTGCGCCCCGCCTCACACCCGCCGCAGGCGCTTGCCGCGCCGCTGCACGTGAGGCATGACTTGGCATCAGCGCTCGCCCGCCGAGTCCTTTACCCCCGTGCTACGTATTGTGCCACCACGCACTGCAGGCCGGAGCAGCCACACGTTCCCCAGGGCGGAACGGCCGCGTGGAGCAACCCGGCAGCTGTCGGGGGCGGCCTCCTGTAGCAGCAACAGCAGTAGCAGCGGCCTTCAGCAGCAGCACCAGTCGGCAGCAGCAGTGGGCAGCAGGAAGCAGAGGCGCGGCCATGGCCTCGGTGCTGCGCATCGAGATTGATGAGCTCAAAAACGCGATCAAGCATCTGGAGCGCAGCAACCGAGAGCTGCAGACGCTGCTGGAATTTGATCCGGATCCGGAGTACCGCCAGGTTGGTAAGCGTGTGCCGAGTCACACCGTGTCCGAGGGGGCGGGTGGTAAATTGTTCGTGTGGAGAGGGACCCATAGTACAGCAACCTACGGCACCCGGGCCTGTGTGACGGTGTGGGCGTATCCACAACCGCACAAGCATGAACTGCCCGTATGGATCATCGTCGCGCCTCGCTGCGCCACACCGCGCCGCTCTCCACACGCCTGCCATACACATGCCCGCCTCACTCCCTACGCCACTTCACCCGCACCGCCGCACTGCAGGCTATCGGCGAGAACATTGTGACCATGGCGAAGAAACGCGCGCGTGTGGCGGCGCTGGAGGAGGAGCTGCGTCGCATCACTGGAGAGGCCCCGGCGGAGGAGCCGGAAGCTGTGGAGCCGGAGGCGGTGCCTGTGGAGGATGGGCCTGAGGAGCACGCGGTGCAGAGCCGTCCGGCACAGCAGGGGCCAGGGCCACAGGCCCAAGCAGAGGCGATGGATGTGGATGCGGCTGGTGGCGAGCCGGCAGGGGCAGCCGCAGGGACCGGGTCTGAGGCAGCGGCAGCAGGGGCCGTGGCGGCAGGGCAAGGGACAGGGCAAGGCAGCGGCGCAGGAACAGTGGAGAGCGGGAGGTCGGCTGGAGGTGGCGATGGGGTGTGGCTCTGATGTGTTAGGAAAGCAAGCGGAGGAATGGTTTGATAAACTGCGTGCGAAGTATGATGTACGAGCAAGCAATGTGCCACGGTCGGTGTGAAGCGCATACCGGCCCGAATGTGTGGCGATCAGCGCGGCGCTGCTGGGTTTGCCACCTCGGAAATGCAACCGATAGAACGCAGGATGCAGGGTGGCAGATCAACGAGCTAGGCAACCAGATGTAAGCGCGTTTGTTGCGGGAGTTGGGCCGCTCACGTCTCTCTGAATGATGGCGCAGTGTTCAAAGCTGGCGCGCGCCACGAGTACAGCCGTGAACGCCATTCGTAGGGTCAATGCGTTGTTCAACACAGACATGGACTTGTGGTAGCCCTCGGCGTGCGAAGGGCCGAAGGCCTTGCGGCACTTTAACTCACAAGAGAACAGCCTGGACACTGGACACACAGCCTGGCAGTGCTTGGCAGTGCTTGGCAGGATTGAGTCTGGGCGTCAGCGCCTTGTGCCCTGTCTACCCCGCCAGGCATCAGCAGTAGGCGGATTTGGTTCGCGGCTGAGACACCGCGGTTCCTGCAACCATTACAACAATGCAGCAAAACATGACTACATGACCCTGAATCGGCCCAACCTTGCTGATCCCTGACTGACCCCTGACTGACCCTCGTCTCAACTGCTTCCCTGACTCTGATACAGCCTGACACAACCTGTCCAGACCTCAAAACCAATTCACCGTCCCACAGCCGTAGCAGACGTTGGACGACCAGCTCCGCTGTCCACCTTGCATATCCCACAATGTTGCGCATCCCGCAATGTGGCACAGTGGCACACCCACGAGGCAGTTTGCGACGTGGTCGCGTCAAAGGGAGTTGGGAAGAAGGAATCTTATGCTAGTCCCATTGCGTGAAGTGGTCTTCCGTACCTGGCTGGTCAGGTACGCGTTGATGAATTGCACGTGCCACACGTAGCGCTCCCGAAGTAGCTTCACCCGCCGCCCAGTCGGCGCACCTCCGCCCTCGAACGAGATGGACCCACCACTGTAAGTGCTGCTGACACATCTTGTAACCAATGCAATCTGACACTCCAGCTGCCCAGGCCCGCGACGACATTGGATGACACCAGGCTGGGCTTCGGCCAGTGGCCCTAGAGCCGCTCCGCCACCCGGGCGCAGCGCCCGGTCACGGCACCGCCTTCACCTTCGGCACCCGCGCCAGTCGTCGCAACTCCCAGCGCTGCTGCTGCTCCATCCTGACGTGGAAGGCAGCTGGCTTCTGTCGCCTCTGCGCCGGTGCCTTAGCCCGCCGCTGCCAGTGCCTGTCGCCGCGCTGATGTTTCTGCTTAGCGCCCCTGCCCCTGCCTCGAGCCCCGCCCCCGCCCTTGCGCCGGTGGCAGCGGCGCGGCTGGGTGTGCTGGTCAGCAATCCTGGCGAAGGCCGCATTTGCAGCCGGTGCGACCGCCACGGCTAGGTCCCACTTCACATCCTGGCTAAATGCTTCAGCTTGTTAACGACGAAGGGTCTATCCGTACAGGGTTGGCGCCGTGCTTCACGCCAGAAGCATATACCCCAGTCTCAGCTGCGTGCTTGGACGCTCAGATCGACCGTTCTTGTAAGTAGTCCCGCCACCCATGCAGACCCCGGCTTTGCGGCCCCCGCTGCCCCGCGTGCGCTCTTGTGTACAGCTGTGGTGGCGCCAGCGCAGTAGCCCACTCAAACTTTGCCTCTTCAGTATTACAATGGTGACTCTCATCTTGTCAACTGACACTTTGCAAACGAACACGATGGTGCCCCGGCACCGCTGATGCGGCCCAGCCAGCCCCTCCCCACACCGGACCCAGGAAATGCCTTGCCCCAGTCTCCTTGCAACTCATCACAGTGGGGTTCGCGCGCACATGTATACTGATAGCTAAACATCTGCTACCTCGTCACTGTCCACCAACCACATGCGGCGAGAGGCTCTCATGAGCTGCCCTTCTGCCAAGCCCCCTACTATGTGTGCACTGTCAACTCACTGCGCTACTCCTATAATCCTGACAGTGCAGGGCCCTCCCCCCTCCGACGCTGTTGGGCATTGCGCCGCCAACACGACCCACACCCACCCCACATGTACATACAGCCATTTAGTGCCGTGGCGACTTAGCGAGCTTGCACCGTTGCTTTGGATAGCGGGACAAAGCACCACACAGGCCGGCGGTTCCTGGAATATACTAATGAAGCCGACAGGCACGCCGGCTCCCTCCACTAAGCGCGGTGTTGATTGATGCAGCCGCTTATGACGATGATGCATGGGTGTACCGTTCACCGCCGCCGGCGCGAGGACACCCGAGGAAGCGACATGACAACGAGGCGCCATCGTGCCTGCAGGTGCGGGGCCCCAGCTCGAATTATCTCCGCCACTGCGCTAATCTCATGTGCAACAACCACCAGTTTAGTAGCGCGCACTAGCCCCTTCCTCCACTCCGGCATGACCTGTGCTTGGTGCTTGTGTCCAGCTCGCGCAAGGCCTCAGCTTATTGTTTATCTCACACCAGCCAAACCATGATGACGTTTCCTAGAAACACGCGAGGTGGCCCCACACTGCAGCTCCCGATTTGATCTGTGGAGAAGCAACAGTGCAGGCCCCACACATGCCTAGCAAACACAGAAGGCTTTCGCACCAAGAATACCGCAATCAAGAGGCACACAAACACGGCTTGTACTGTATCTCGTTTGCCCCCGCACTATCCAACACCAGTATCCTCATCTGCGGATCACTTGAGAGGCCGTGCACTGGCACAAGCCTAAAGCCCGACCACGCATGCGCACACACGCGACGCAACCGAATCCGCACGCCTGAGCACTTGAATCCATGACGACTCGTGTGCCTACCTCGCCATATGCGCACGCCTTGGCGCTTGCATGCCGACGCCTGCCTGCGGCCATACCTGATCCAGGCTGCGCTGCACCGATACGGCACGCGTAAGCGCAGATCACCGAACCTCATGCGTCACACACACTCACGCACACCAATAGCATAGCACCCCCGCCACCGTCCTTTGCCGCTCTTGCCACGCAAACCCACCGTGTCGCGCGCGTGCCTTTCGTGCCCTTCGACGCGCTGTGGCTTCCAGACACACGGTTTGTCGCCAGGCACAGGCGCGTCCACTGGTCTCACTGGCGCGGCAACAGCTTGGTCTGCAGGCAACCGCCACCAACCCAACCGCCCTTTGCCATGTGACCGTTCGTTGGCATTCTAACTGACGCATCAGAACAGCCCACAGCCGTTCGCACCACTACCTACAATCATCGCGAGCGCGGTCTCGCTCGCGGCCTCGCTCGCTCGCCGCCCCGCCCTGCCGCCTCACGAAGTGTGTTGTGTAATACTGGGTCGCGCAAGGAGCACGCCCACAAACGTCCACGCAGGTCACGTCAAGTAACAACCTTGCTTACGATGGCTCCGCGGCCGGTTCTACCACAAGCCACTTGCAACAGCCAGGCAGTCAGTCCGGCAGAATGACACCCAGCACAACTGCACGCTGTCGCTCTCGGCCACCCGCCCTGGCCAACTTGGCTCGGCAGGCGTCCGAGTGCGTGCGCGCGCTGCTGGCTGGCTGTCTGGCTGCCGGCGGCACACAGCCCGCGGGCCCCAGCTGCTAGCTACCGCAGGTTGATGGCGCTGCGGCTGCTGGTGAGCGTGCGCTGCGCGGACGCCGGCACGGCGCACACAGGCTGCGGCGCGCTGCCGTCGCCGGTGCTGCCGCCCGAGCCCGCGGCGCTGGGGCCGCCGCTCATCCGGCTCAGCTGCTTAGCCGAGGAGTACGAGGTGAGTGACGAGTGGAGGCCCAGATGCCCGTGGCCGTGCGCTTTGCCGTGGTTGTGCTGGTAATGCCGGTGCTGGTGGTGCGAGTGATAGTGACCGTGTTGGCCGCCCGACACCGAGCTGGCGCAGCTGTTGGCGGTGCTCGGCCGGCGGCTGCCGTAGTGGCTGCTGCCCGCGCCCGAGCCCGAGCCGTGGCTGGGGAGCTGGTGGCCGTGGTGCGCGTGGCCGTGGCTGCCGTGGCTGCGCAGCATGACGTTGTGCGCGCAGCGCGGCACGCAGAGCACGCGGGGCTCGCCGGGGGCCTGGCCGCCCTCAAGCCGCCAGCAGCCGCCGAAGAAGACGCGCGACACCTCCAGCAGCAGGCCCTCAAAGCTGCCGTACACGGCCGCCGCGTAGCCCTGCGCATAAACGCGAAACAAAAAACACAGCTGCAGTGAGATGGAAAAATGACAACCCAGCAGCGAGCGCCGGGAGCAGCCCTGTCTTCATCGCACAATGCGCGTGCTCCGTGGCTAGGCGCATCACCAGAACCGAACTCCGAAGCTACGCTAGTGCCTGAACCGGGAACCTGTGAGCAGCACATCCCGCTGCAGCACATGCCTCACTGCGCACCACACCACACAGCGCCCACCGCCCTTCGCCCCGCCTGAACCCCGCCCCTACCTGGAGCGAGAAGTACGGCGAGCCGGAGCCCCAGGCCACCACGTCGGGCGCGGCGGACAGGTACTCGGCCAGGTAGGGCACCGCGAACGACAGCTGCGCCGGGTGCCACTGGAACAGCAGCTGAAGGTGCGTAGCGCAGCGGTGCAGCAGGTCTGCAGGGAAGGAGACGCAGGAGGGGAAGACGAACGGACGGAAGGGCGGGCGCGGGGAGCTTGTCAAGTACTTCATTAGAAAATACAAAGAAACCCTGGAACCCTGGGGATCACCACAGCTCGGTTTGGCACTGACAGGTACCGTGACGCCTGGTATCACAACAATGTGAAGGCAGCCTTTGCACAGCCTCTGCCAGTCAACAGGTATACCCCCCACACGCACGCACCTCGCGCGGACGGCGGCACGGCGGGCATCGCAGGAAGCGCCGACGGCGTTGAGACGTGAGGATTCAAAGATGAGGAGGTAGCGCTTGCCGAGAGGGGCGGCCGAGGCATCCACAGCGCGTTGCTCAAGGAGCCACGAGCAGAATGTGACGCAGCCGGCAGAGGCGGCGCAGTCGGTGATGACGCGGATGTGGACAAATGAAGCGCCGAACACGAGGCTCGCCCGGCACCCTTCCCAAGACGCCGCTGCAGGGCCGCCGTCGCAGCCGCAGATGCCGCCGCTGCTGCTGCTGCTGCCGAGGCACCCTCCATATCCATGCAAGCACTGCCGCCAGCCCCGCTCGCCGCTCTCCCTCCCGCTGGCGAAGCTGCGCCGTCGCTGGCCCCGGCCACCGTCATCTTTGGCGACGACGATGCTGGCTTGAACCGTCCCTCCTGTTGCTGTTCCTGCACCGCCGCCTCCGGGGTCGACTGGCCTGTCCCAGCACCCTGGCCGCTGTCGCTACTCCCCACCGGCGCCGACTCCACCAACCCCACCAGCGACCCCGAGCCGCTGTTGGCCCGCAACGAGTCGTAGGATGCCACCGACGCCGGCGACGCGGTCGACAGCGGCTGCTCTTCCGAGCCGCTGCTTGTCATGGCGTCCAGCGGCGGCGAGCAGACCGCGCTGCCGGTCTGTGCCCCGTTGCAGCCAGACCGTAGCGACCAGGACGCCTCCGACTGGCTGCAGCTGGGCTGCTCGCTGCTGTGCACCGCGCTGAGGCTGCCGCAGTCGCTGGAGCGTCGACAAGAGTCCTGCGCTGTGCAGCAGGTTGGCGTGGAGAAGCCCGAGCGCTGCGACTGCGGGGTGTGCGACTCGTCAAGCCGCTGCCGGCACGCCGCGAGCCGCAGCAGCGTTGCGATGGGTAGCGGGTCCCGTAGCGGATCCCAGCCCTGCATATTGCGAGCCTTCCCCACTGCGAGCTTGGCGCTGCGCTCCGCGACAGCGCCGGTCAGCGACCAAGTAGATGCGCCGAAATGCGCGTCGCCGATGGCTAAAAGCATCTGCTCCATGCTGCCAAAGACCTCCTTTGCCCACAAAGCGAGTGGCTTTGGCTCCTGCCCGCGCGAAGGCGCGACGGTCATGCTGAGCAGCGCGAGCAGCTTCTCTGCTTTGAACTCGGGCTGGTGTGACCGACGGGCGAAGTAGCAGTGCAGCACCTGAGCGCAGAGCCGCGAAATGCGCTCAACAGGCTGGTCCCAACTGACTGGCGGCTCCGTGGGCTGCACTGGTTGGGGCGCGCCCGTCGACGAGGGCTCGCAGACGCGGACATTTATGGCTTTGCCCCCGACGCGGAGTTCGTTGTCGAGTTTCTCTGCAACCCGCTGGACCTCCTCGATACTAGGCTTTCCGGAGAGCGTAATGAAGCCATAGCCCTTGGTTTTCCAGGCGCTCTGGGGTACCACGGAAACTGCCTGGGCCATCACACCGCGAGAAGCGAGCTCCTTGGACAGCGCTGCCTCGACCTCCTCCTTGGGCACTCGGGGCGGTATACGGGTGAGAAACAGATGATAGGCAGCGGCCTCGCCGCCGCTCACACCAGGGTCCGCAGCCATTATGGGACGGCACTAGCGCATCAGCCCTGCCGACTCTATCGAATGCCAATATAAGCTACCCTATGGCCCTTGTATCGACCTTACAGCGCTCGCGTGTAGAAGTGCGGTCGTGAGAGCGTGCGGGTCACGTTCTACAGGGAGTCCAAAATGGTAACGCGGGGAAGGCTGAGGCGAACGCGAATGTCGGAATGATAGCTTTCTTGCGAAATAGTCTCAATATTGTGTTTGCTATGCGAGTTGGGAGCAGTCGCCGCGCGGAGCAGCCGTTCGCTGGGGTTGGGCGCTCCCTCCCTTGCGCCCGCCATTGCTTGCCAGAAGGGGCCAATGCTTTTCGTCTGAAAAGTGCTTCACTCTTCTGTCCGCCGTGCCACACAGTTTTGCAAAGCCATTTGAATGCACTTCATTGCTCAATCGCTCGACGCAAAACGGCTTGGAGCCACGCTTGCGCTTGACTGCGTGCCCCACCTAGATGATGCGCCCTCCCGCCCCGGTTTCTTTAAGTTACAAGCAAAGACAGCATTTGGAGCTACCAAATTAATTGTGGTGCTGCTCGGTCAGCGCAACGCTCGGCCGTTTTGAATTCGTTGACGAAGTCCGGACTTTTCCCTAACTCTAGTAAGGTGCAGTCTTCCAAGTGCAGTCCCTAGTCCTTCTAGTACCCAGTGCACCTGCTGTTTCTTGCTTTGCAGTCTGAAGGACACGGCAAGAGCGGCATAAAGCTGCGCCTACCCGGCCGAACCCTGTTTTTTAGGGCTTCGCCAATCAATAACATATTGCAAGGTATCTAAGAGAGAATCCCATTTCATCAATCTCGCTTGGTACGCGGCGACCCAAACCCCTCCCAGTTTCGTATAGACTTTCGATTTTCTAGAACATTTTACCATACTTTAAATTAAGCTCTAATTTCTAAGAGGTGGTCAGCGGAACACTCGGTGTGCAGGCAGGGATTAGATAAATCAAACCCGCCTGAATGAGTGCTTGACGGTGCTCAATTAATACGAACAGTTTCTTTGAAGAGCTCTCAACTATGTCGTTTTATGGCAACGAGGGCGGGAAGGAGCCCAAGGGCGCCCGCCATGCTCGCCGCTGATTTGACGACGCGGCTGGGGCCGCGCATGACTGCATGTTGGACTTGCCCAGCGCGTACACACAAAGACAGCTTGTGTTGCAGTTAAACGCGCAAACCGGGACGGTCATGGCGCTGGAGTCGGACGGGCCTGCCGTTCACCTCCGTCCAGCCATTCACCATCCTCGCTGCGCGCCGCTGCAGCGGCGACGGGGCCCCTAAACCGTCCTCGGTGGGGTGTCACATGTCCCGCCAGCTAGGACAAATGGGGCGGTAGGGCAGACGCGATAGTCCATGCAGCAGAGCCATGCGGTGCAGGGGTGCCTCGGGCTTCCTGGGGTGCACGGGTGCATACGCAGTCAGGGCCTGTGGGTGGAACACGGAAGTTCTACGACACACAAGTATATAACCCTGCGGACGACGCCCTGGGGCATCTAGATGTGTCTTTTACCGACTGTCCTACTACATTTGGTACCGAGTTCAGGGCCCGATGTGCATTATCTGCGGACAATGCGCACGCGACCACATAAGGTCGGGGGTTCAAATCCTGGTGACGTTGGTAGAGTCCATCACTTCGGCTATGCGAGAGTCGTAAAGGCACCAACAAACAGTTGGCTACTGGCGCTGCTCAGGTATCGGGTAGACGCGACGTGGGCCTCGTCACCCCACTGCCACAGAAACACAAACAGGTGCAAAGAAGTACTCTCTACGCTAGCGTGGTGACTGCCCGGGACGTGCAGTCCAGAAGGGGGAGAGTGTGGGCGGAACACGGAAGTTCTATGACACACAAGTATATAACCCTGCGGACGACGCCCTGGGGCATCTAGATGTGTCTTTTACCGACTGTCCTACTACAGGGCCCATCAAGAGTCTCCAGACGTGGGATAGATGGTTGGATCATTGGATGACTTTGATGGCAGGGCCGCTAGGGAGCCAGGGCATGTTGTCAAGGCTTCACTGCTTGGCATCAAGTGGCTGCAAGAGACTGAGGGTGCAGGGCTGCAGGCCGCCTGGGTCAGTGGGCGTCCTGGCATGGGCAGGGCATGGGCTCATGCAGGGGCTGATGCAGCCACAGCTGCCCTCCCTTGCAGAACATGGCGCGGTTCGACGTGCTTCCGAGTACCGGGATCATCGATGCGACGGTGCCTGGGCCGGGATTAGGTCGTTTCTCGGGGCTCAGCCACTTGCTACCCTTGTACTACGTAGTTGCCGCGTCACGTCGTCCCGTTCATTTCACGGCGTATCTGCTCCGGCAAACGATTGCCAGGAGGGGTTGCTGTGCACAGAACCCAACCTGCTTCCCAAGCGCCCGCATTCCTACTGCGCTTCACCACATGCGCCCCACCCGCTGCAGCTCCAGCCGCTCACGCCCCGCGCACGCCGCCCCTCTCACCGATGATGCCCCCCTCTTCCCCACACCACCGCCGCACCCCGCTGGTCACGCCTGCCTGTCTGGTACCCCTTCCCCCTTCCCCGCGCCGCTGCCCCGCCTTTCTGCCGCCGCCGTGACCTCTGCCACGATGGCCGCCACCACCTGCTGCCTATGCTCGGGCGCGGCACGGAAGTTGTGGTCCCCGCCCTCCACCTCCAGCAGCCGGTGCCGCGGGATGTGGGCGTCCCAGGCGCGGCCGTCCTCAATGGGAATCACGCGGTCGGCGGTCCCATGGATGGTCAGCACCTCGGCCTGTGGCGGCGGGGACAGGAGTGAGGTTGGGGGCGGGGGCGAGGGCCAGGTCGTTGGTGGGTGTCAAGTACCAAGCGGCACGCACACGTGGGCTGCACGTAACGGCTGCCGCCTCGCCTCGCCTGAGCCTCCAGGCGCATGGCAGAGGCGCCGCCGGTCCACAGCGCTGCTGCCAACCCAACCCCCGCTTCTGAGGGTCGCTTCCCCCCAAAGCCGCCACCTACCTTGATCTTGGCTGCCTCGGCAAACATGTCCATCTTCATTCGCTCCTCCACCGCCTGCCGCAACACATACACACATGGTCAGACTCAGGTATCCGCAGCGTCAACCAACACCACATTTTATGCCCCCCCGTACACACAACACACAGCGCGTCCCTTTCCCTTGTGCTCTTCGGACACAAAACGCAACACGCGGCGCCCTGTGCGCACACCTCCTTTGTGAGCATGTACTTGATGAGCCGCCCGCCGTCCGCCTTCACCGCCTGCTCCACCGCGCCCGCAGCCGCCAGCTGGTCGAGGATGTCGGCACCGAAGCGCTCCTGCAAATCAACATGCCCCGCCCCGACCCGCGCCGCACAGGCATGAAAGTTAACGCGTCGACAAAGCCGTCTGGGTTTGGAGGTGACTACCGTAAACCCCAATGGCCCACCGAGTATCCCGACCCCCCCGCAGCCGAGCTGCCTCACACCGCCGCCGCACCTTGATGCCCTTCGCCATGACTCCGCGCCCCGCCACGTTGATGATCAGCGGCACGTCGTCGTACCGGCTGCCGTACAGCAACACAACATTGCCGCCCTTGCTGTGGCCTGGGGCCGTGAGTTGATGGGCACGTGTGGGCATGTGTGGGCGTGCACAGATGCCTTCACGCCCAATTTTCCAGCCGCCCATTTGAGCAGTCATCATTCCAGAGTTGCACGCACCCCAGAACACACGCAATGCGCGCACACACACGCACACACACACACACACACGCACGCACGCACGCACGCATGCACGCACACACGCACGCACGCACGCACGCACGCACGCACGCACGCACGCACGCACGCACGCACGCACATCGAGTTGCCGCATCGCATATACTGTCGTTGCGCTTTGTTTCCTTGTGCTCTTGAGCACGCACGCACGCACGCACGCATGCACGCACGCACGCACGCAAGCACGCACGCACGCACGCACGCACGCGCGCGAGCGCGTATACACATACACGCGCGCACTGAGCAGGCTTCGTTCTGCTGTTGTTTTGAACACACGGGCCCAGCAGCCCCACTCACCCACGACTGCCGCCACGTGTTTGTGCAGCTCCCGCCTCACAAAGTCCACCGCGGCCCTCAGGTCCTCGACCTCGCGCCAATAGCCGCCGAAACTGAACTGGCCCTGAGGGGGCGAGCGAGGGGCGAGCACGCCCACGGCCGCGTCCCACCGCCAGAGGATAAACACAACATTACTATAACGGCACCTTCTAAAGATGGGTGAGCAACTTTACCAGCCCGGCAGAGGCGGGGGCATCCAGACCTATTACAGTACTGTCTGGCACGCACGACAACTCCCGGCAGCGGCAGCCGAGCAATGCGGCAGGCCGGAGGTTAGTTAAATAAGGTGAAACTGACCAGGCACTCAGACAAAGGTAGGCACGCCGCCGAGTGCCGAGAGCCCGGCCGCACCTCGGACTCGCCGTTGCCCGCGAAGTCGAAGCGCAGGCTGCTGCGGCCGTGCTGCGCCAGCGCCTCGGCGATTGCCGGCAGGTGGAAGCCGTCCTGCCAGTGCGGCAGAGCGGGACATTCCAGAAGACCGGGGTGCAGATACCGTAAGACGCTTGCAGGTAAGACGTTCGCAGGTAAGACGCTTGCAGGTAAGACGCTTGTCGTTGTTGTTGCTGTTGTTGGCGGCGGCCGAGCATTCGCGCGAGGGTAAAGCGGGTGTGGCGGAATCAGCCGCTGCCGCAACCACACCGCCAACCAGCGCCTCCAGCAGCCCCACGCGCTGTCGCGATCCGGGCAGCGCATGCCGCCTACCTGCCGGCGGCGCCTGCCCACCCCACCACCCACCTTGGTCGCGGCGTACCCGTGGCACAGGATGACCACATCCTCAGATCCGGCATCCACGAACTGCGGGGCCGGCGGTAGGCGTACGACCGCGCAGGCGTGCACGTGTTGGCATGCATGTACCGGTGCGCTTTGAGCAATTGGCAGAGCCACCTACTGCCTCATCCAGACGATCTATCATATTGCCCAGTGGGGCTGGTAAAAAGGGACCGCTGCACATCGCGGGCCGAAATCAAGAGCTCAAGCGGTGGTTGACAGACCCTAGTGTGCCACTTGTCGCAGGGGAACTGCCGCTACACAGGCCTCACACGCACCCCTTCCCCCGCACCCCACCCCCCTTCCCCCGCCGGTGATGCTCATTGTACTCAACATGCCCTGTCAGTTTCGTCAGCATGGCCACGCTGGCTTACCACGCCCGCGAGTTTCTCGCTATGCGGGTTGGTGAACGCCACACGCCGCTCCATCTGCGCTGACACGGCCTGCGCAGCGCCCCGCGCGCTGCCTCGTGCCCGATGGCAGACCCTAACTCCGTTAAATCGAGCTCTAGTCACCAAAAGTGGCTGCGGGTTGGGAAAACGGCCGCGCGATGCAGAGAGCGATGCAGGTGCGTTGCAGCGGCGAGTGTCTAGCATGAGCACGCCGTGGCAAACCTTGAGGGGATGCCTTTTGTTGTTATTTCAATTATAAGGTGGCAATCGGTGGCTATGAGTGTTCCTTTCATTTGCGCGATCCAAACGTCGAATTCCCTTTGGCCTAGGCACTAAGCCAGCACACAACTTTGCTAACCGGCATGATATTAAAATAATGATGCAACGAACTGCATGCCTCCGGCCCCGACTGCACTGTCAACCGCGCGGAAGCTTGCACGCCGCGAGCGGCACCCGCTGGGCTAGGGTATGCCGTTTGTTGCAGCCACCGGCTGCAGGGCAAGCAGGGCAGCGGAGCCTTTACGAAGTGCTGGGCGTCAGCGAGACCTGCACAGTGGAGGAGGTCAAAGCGGCCTTCCGTGAAAAGGCGAAGCAGCTTCACCCGGATGTGAACAAGGAGGTGGGGTCGCCAGGAACGTATCGTATGTGTGACGAGGGTATGGCAGAGGCTGCCTGATGCAGGGAATAGCTGGGGAGGGACTGCGCGCGCGGGGAGGTGGGTGGGTAGGGCCGTGGGGTTGCGGCGGCACGAGGGCGATGGGCGTTACGCCCCGCCTCCGCCCGTCCACGCAGTACCCAGTCACCTGTGCCGCCGCATGCGCATTCTGACCGTCGTCCCAGAACCGTCATGCAGCGGCTTCCCTCCCTCCCAGACCGCCTGCCTGCCTGCCCGCCTGCCCGCCTGCCCGCCTGCCCGCCTGCCTGCCCCTCTCCGTGCCTCCCTCCCTGCCTATTCCACCCCCAGCCCACCGCGGCCCTGGACTTCATGGCTGTGCGGCGGGCCTACACGGTGCTGTCCAGTGCCGAGCTGAGGGCCGAGTACGAGACCAAGATGGGGCTGGTGAGAGCGGGCGGATGGATGGCTGGAGGGCGGGGCGCGGCAGCGTGGCATCGTGTGGGAAGTGCATGTGGGCGCGAGCGATGTGTATGAGGCTGCTACCCGTGGATCCTTTGCAGGACTAGGTAGATGCCCAATGTTACCCCATCCCCGCTTTAGTCGGATTCATATGACTTCCATACACCACATAAGCGCGCCGCCCCCCGGCTGTGCCCACGCCGCATGCGCCGCACGCACGCAGCCGTCCGCTCGCGCCGCCGACCCCCGTTTCGCCCGCTTCGAGCGCTGGCGGCGGGAGGTGATCCCGGACCTGGAGTACCAGCTGGAGTTCTGGGTGCGGCCGGTGGAGGGACACGTGGAGGCGTGGCGACTGGCGAGAGAGCAGGTGCGGGCGGGCGGGCGGGTGGGGGCGTGAGCCGCCGACACGATGGAGGAGCGGCGGCGTTGGCGGATTTCGGAAGTAGATACCGTACCTGGGGGTCGCGGGCCTGGGATACGGTGAAAGGGACATGTTGTGTGGGACGCCGAAGCTGCGCTTGTCTCCGCGCTTCGCAGCTGTCTGCCTGCATGGCGTAAACCTTGCTGTGTGTCCCGAACTCCGGGGTGGGTCGCAGCGGGAGCGGACGCTGGCTCGGCTCTACAACGCCTGCCTGCAGTCTCTAAAGGCGCTCAAGCGGCTGCGCGAGCAGGAGCTGCAGCAACAACGCCAGGCGGCCGCGGCAGCAGTAGCAGCAGCAGGAGCTGGCACTGCTACAGCCGTGCCTGCTGCTGGCGCAGCAGGTGGCGGCAGCGGGTTGGGGGCAGCAAGTCGCGGCGCCGGCGAGGCAGCGGGCGGCAGCAGCGGCGCGGGCGTGGGCTCAAGCGGGCGGGTGTGCGCGGGGACGGCGTCCTCGCCCGCCGATCCCTTCACAGATGTGGCGGCGGCGGCGTCTGGCGCCGGTGCCTCCATGGCTGGAGCGGCGGCGGCTGGGTCAATGGGTGCGGCCTCTTGGGCGTCTGCGGCCTCCTGCTCCTGGGACGAAGCGGAACAAGTGGCGGGCAGGACCGGCAGCAGCAGGGGCAGCAGTAGCAGTAGCGGGGCCAGCGCCGCCAGCGCCGGCGTCAGCGGAGGAGGAGGGGACGGAGGCAGCGCTATGGGTGCCGGCCGCGCGGCTGGGGTCGGGTCCGCAACAGCCGCTACAGCCGCGCACTCGCCCGCTTCATCTTTGGAAGACGCGCACGCGGCAGTGGCAGGACCCGCAGCAGCAGGACCCGGCACTGCAGCTGCAGCTGCTACTGCCGCTGGTAGTGGGGCCGGCTACCAAGACCTGCTGCCGGCGCTGGCGGAGTGCCTGGCGCAGATGAGTGAGCAGGTGGCGGGGTTCGCGGCAGACAGCGGCGACGGCACGGCGCGAGTTCAGCGAGAAGTGGACAAGCGCTACGAGCAGGCGAGTGCGTCGTGTGTGGGGCACGGGGCTGGGGGCTTAGTGAGCTGGCGAGCAATCCTATTGCAGGCGTTGTGGTGGCCTTTGTTGCAATGCTTGGTAACGACACGTCGAGCTAATGGGCCGGTGCCGGGCTGTACCGCAGGTGTCGATGCGCTACCCCGCCTATCCCGACATCGTGTGGCTGGACGTTTGGGAGGAGGCCGCAGGTGCGCGTTGTGTCTGCATTCTGCAACTCGCTAGGCCGCGGCCACCAGCCGGTGGCCTTCACCCGCGCCTGCTGCCCGCTACAGCCCGCTGCAGCCTGACCTGATTTGACAGAATGTGCCAGGCAGGAGCGATTACCGACGCAGATGCTGTTGTCATGCTCGTTGTGTCACTGCTCCGGACAGGGCGCTGGCTGGGGATGGCGGCGGAGCAGGCTCGCGGCTGTAGTGAGGCGGAGGCCCGGTGGAGCGGCGTCTTGCAGCAGTTGCGCGAGGAGGTGGCGCAGGCGGGGGCACTGGGCGCGGGCGCGGCAGGGGGCGCGGCGGCGGGCAGCTTCCACCAGGCCGCATGACGGGCGGCAGAACTGGGCGGCGGCAGCAGCGGCAGCACTGGGCGGCGTGTCGGTCGGCACCAGTGCTAGCTGATGAGCACGTTGAGGCAATGAGGCGGGTCGGGCCGCGGACCAAGGACGGAGCAATGGGAACACTCAACAGAACTCCGCTCTGCAGCCGGACACCAGCAGACATTGACTTTATGGGTGTGTGGGGGTGGGGTGGGGGCGGTGGGGGGTGGTGGGGGGGGGGGGGGCGCCATCCCGCCCTGGCAAGCGACTGTTGCCAAGAGGCCCGTCCAGGCTCTGCCTGTTCAAACTTCTCGCACTTCATAGGTTTATTAAATACCGATTATACAGCGCGCTTGATAAACGTCAAGGTCACACCGACAGCTGCGATTTTCCGGGAGCCCTCCTTTGTAATAGTTCCTCCCCCAGGACCATGGACTTGTCTACGGTAGATCTTGAGTCTTCTCGACAGAAAGCAGCAGCTAGCAAGGAGGCAGAGGCAAAGCAGGAGCAAGGCGAGGACGTCGTGCTGCTTTTCAGCTTACCGGGAGGCCAGAAGGCTGCGCACAGGTTCGTAAACTGTGACAGAGCAACGATAGCCGTGAAACGGTGTGGATCTAGAGAACTTGTCGCCATGTCCTCGAAATGTACTGCGTAAGCTGGCAAACGAGCGCGGGCAGTCTCAGGATATGTCCCTTGAGACTCTGAAAAACGGCTTGGTGTCGGGCGCTCCGGAAGCCCCTCCAGTCCAGGACATGCGGTGGGGCATCCGGACTTGTGCACATGTCACCACGAACCAGATGGGTTGAACGCACCCCTTCAACACGTTGCCAGCACCTGCGGTTGCGGTGCCCTCCATCAATCTCCGCCCCAATATCCCTGTTTCCCCCGGCGTCCACGCCCCCTCCCATTAGTCCATCTCCTCCCTTCTCCCCTTCTGCACCTCACCTGCCCGGCTGCCCCGCATGACCGCATCCCACTGCCGCCACCCGCAACCCCCCATCCCCCGCAGCTTCAAGGTGGGCGTGACGGTGGCGTACGTCAAGGCCTTCTTGGCGGAGCAGCACGAGCTGGAGTTCGCCAAGCTTAAGCTGCTCATGGCCGGGCGCTTGATGATCGACCCGCTGTCGCTCAGCGACTGCCCGGGCGTGGCGCCGGGCAAGGAGGTGGAGGTGGAGGTGAACCTGGGCTGAGCAGGAGGTGGAGGATGGGGGAAGGAGGAGGAGGAGGAGGGGGAACGAGAAGGAGGAGCAGCAACAGTAGGAGGAGGGGGGAGGAGGAGGAGAGCCGCAAGACTTGCAACCGTGGCGGGCGGGCCGGCTAGGCGGTCTACTTGCGGGAGTCTTCAGAGGTGGACTCAGCAGCGCACGTGGCCGTTGCGTTTGTTTACCTGCATACTATTGGGCACCACACGCGGGCACTCATGTAGGGCCGCCATCTTCCAGCGCGGTCGGGATTTGCAGCCGCCGTGCGTGGCAGATGCAAGCAGCACCGCATGAGCTGAATGGCGTTGTCCTGAGGGCCTGATGTTGCGCGGGGTCAGAAATCTATGAAGTCCAGGCGCCATGGTCCTTGGCTTGCAGCCACTCAGTGCGATGCGGCGGCGCCTTGGCGTGTCGCGCCTAGGTGTTACTGCACGCACGCGGTGATGGCAGGTGTGAGTGCGATGGGACAGTGGTAAGGCAGGTTGGTAAAGTCCCGTAGGGTGCAGCTGATTCCCAGACTCCAGCAGATGGCAAACAATATGCAACGGCAGGGCAGGAGTACGCGGCCGGTCGAACGCCGGATTTACTGTACCGACGAGTTGCTGGCTGGCTGGAAGTTTGCTGACGCATATTCCTCACGCTCCGAGCGCCCGGCCAGGCGATAGCACCACACAGACACACCGCGGTGATGGCAGGTGTGACTATGTTCGGGGGTGAACGGGAAATTAATACGTAGGTTGTCATACTATAGCTGCTGGTCCTCGTGCCCGACACGCGGCCGCCGCAGCCAAGAATGCCAGCGGTGCTTTTGGATGTGCCGCTTGCGACTTCTGGAAGCGTGCTGCATGCGGTTGGGTCAGGTCTGCGAGGCGTGAAAGCACGCACTAAGTTTGCTGTCGTCCCTGATTACATCGGTATGCGCGCCGTTCTCGTGACACGTGATGACGGCTGCTGCTGCTGCTGGACCATGCGCTTTCATGACACAGTGATGTATGGCGTGGCTGGGTGGGTGGGTGGCTGGGCGCGCGGGGACCTGGGCCTGCCTGGACTGGCCCGTTTTGCTCGTGGCCCAACTGACACAACATCACTGAAACGCTTGCCTAGATTGTGTATTTGAATCGGCTTTCCTACCCACAACGAGCGGCGGGAGGGGTGGCGAGAACTGGTGCGCAGGCCCCCAGGACTCGCGCGGCGCTGGCTCATTAGCTGATGATTTCTTGCTAGCGACTGCTCACTCGCTTTATTACTCCGGTGGGCGTTTCGTCTGTCCCACCCTAAAAGATATTCCTCCATAATTATACGACTCGCGCGAGCAGTTCGTAATTGCTGGCAACGCTGTGAATCCTGGCGTCAACGCAGTCGGACCGTCCGACTCCGGCGAGGTCGGACTCCCAGCCGCCGCGCAGAGGTTCCATTACTGGCATTCATCTGTTTAAGCCGAAACTCTTTTCATCATTATCTTGCTGGGATTTACGATGTGGGTACAGTTGAGTAGTGCAATTAAAGCACGCACAGCAAACTTGCCTTTGATCACAGCGGACGACACCACCCGCGTGAGCAAAGAACGTCGTAACCAAACTAATTGCATGAATTCATAACATAATCCAGCCGTGTTATGATTGCGCGGCGTGCGTGCTCCGGGAGAAGCGCAATCTTTACCTTCATGTGGCATTGATGCACCCGGCGTGACAGGCGGAGTTACCCACGCACTGGCCGGAAGCAACGGTTCCGATGGAACTGCTGAGTACCGGGCACTATGGCGGGTTTACAGGAGCGGGCAAGAGCTGCCGGGCCTCCGCTGACCCGGGAGCACTTTCATACTGAAACCTAAGTACCCGCCAAGCAAGAGCTGCGACGTAGCTCGACGACGAGCTCAGGGGCATGCATCTCCGACTCGACGCGATCTACAGCTCTAAAGTAAATATCGGCATGTGCGCACACGTGCGTGTGGTGTCCAGCCAGTGCAGCTGCTGATGGCGGAGGCGGGGTAACCTATCTACCAGTGCCACGCAAGTCAATCTGGCACACCCTTGCGTCATGGCGTTTCAACCGCGCCTGATGGGGACGCAATGCAGGATACTGCCGGTGCTGGACGTTCGTGCGCATGTCATAACGTCAAAGGACGGCCGCTCGCATGTGGTGGGCTCGCATGTGGTTGCTTTGCCTCCCTCATCACACTCCAATGCTCGACTGCGAGGCACGCACGCAAAAAGCACAGCAGCTGCAAAATCACACCTGCTGGCGAGAGTCCTACAACAGCCTCAGGCATCATTTCAGCACACCTCACGTCCCCATCCAGCCACTCAGACACACGCATCGCCTCCCCACTCCCCACTTCCTAGTTCCTACTGCTGCTCGCCCGCTGCCTCCGCCTCCTCCTTCCCCACCGCCCCCGCCCCCGCGCCGCGCTCCTTCATCTTCCGCTTCTGCCGCTTGGACAGCTGCTTACCGCCCTTCCCTTGCCCTTGCCCCTCCCCTCCTCCCGCCGCCGCCCCTCCCGCCCCTTCCCCCGCCGCCTCCCCGCCTCCCCCCGCCCCCTCCTCCTCCCCTCCCAGCTCCTCGCCCCCCTCCTCCAAGTCGTACTGCTGCTCCAGCTTCTGCCGGACCCGCGGGTCAGACCTCAGCTGCAGCTTGGCCAGCGCCCGCATGAGCGAGGCCTGCCATTGGTCCATCACCATGAGGTTGGAGATCTCGCCCTGTAGGATGCCGGCCTGAGGGGGGAGGAGGGAGGGGGAAGGGGGAGAGGGTGTTGTAAAATGCCAGCCCAAACTAGACCAAACCAAGTTAGGCTAGCGGAGCGCAGGCAGGGGCGTTCGTTGCAAGCGAGAGGGGAGGGAGGGGCAGGGTAAGTGGGGGGAGCGGCAGGCAGTTGGGCATCGTGAGTACGGGTTGGTGGGCGGTTGGACAGGTGGGGAGTTTGGGTAGTTAGACACGCAGGCAGTGGGGCAGATGGACAAGGCGGCAGGGCCGCAGGGCCCTAGGGAAGAGCTCATCCCGTCGCCTTCTGCCGCCGCCTCCTAACCGCCCCCCGCCGCCTCCTCTGCAGTGTGCGCACCCCATCCTCTCCCCTTCTCCATCTCTTATGGACGGCTTTCATGATCTCCTCCCCTGTCTTTGCTGTCTGAGGGAATGTCAGCAACAACCACCCACCCCACCCCCACCGCACCCCCACTCCACCCCACCCTCACCCCCACCCCAACCCCACCCCACCCCCGCCCCCCGCCGCCTCACCTGCACCGCCGCGCCCAGCGCCACCGCCTCGTCCGGGTCCACGCCGCCCTGCCCCGCGCCCAGCGGCTCCAGCCCCGTCATGTTGCGCAGGAAGGCGCGCACCGCGGGCATACGTGTGGCGCCGCCCACCAGGAGCACAGCGGACAGGGGGGCGCGCTTGCGGGGCCGGATCTCGGGCTGCATCTGCGGGGGCGGGGGAATGGGGGGATGGGGCGGGATGGGGGGTTACATTCATGGTTATTTAAGAAGTGAAGGCGTAGCCAGGTAGGGGGTGGGGGTGGGGGATGGGGTGGGATGGAGGGGCAGTGGATTGGGGGGGGGGACAGGGGAGGTTGCAGGCGGTAACGAAGGCTAGATGAAGCGCCTCGGATGGAGGGGGCAGGGGATATTGCACAGATGGTTGGAAAAGCGATACAGGATGAACTGGGGAGGGGAGTATGCGCCCCTTCCGCCTTTGAAGCACATGCTCACACACATGCGGTACACGTGCTCACCCTCCCTCCGCTGCTCACCACCTTCCCGCTACACCCACTCCCCCACTTTGGTACTGGAATGGACTTCACCCGCCCCTCCCTCCCCCCCCACACACACACGCCCTCCTCACCGCCTCCAGTTTCCAGCTGGGCACGCCCCGGTTCCGCAGCTGCTCCTTCATGGCCTCGTGCCCACCCACCTGCACGGGGGGGGGGCAAACGCGGGTGCTGTCAGGCAATGTCAGGCGCTGTCAGGCACACACACACACACACACACACACACACACACACACACACACACACACACACACACACACACACGTCGTCTGGGCGGGCTTTCGTTTTGTTTAATAACACACACACACACACACGTGTCGATGTGGCTGCACCGGCACGGGCACGGACACGGGCATGTTTCCTGGATCTGGGTGAGTGAGAGCAAACCCATACACACAGCGGGTCATTGTTCCGTTTCCCCCAACCACCAACACAAACACACGAGGGATCCGAACACACGCGGGCGGCGCGCTCACCACCTCGTTGAGGTCCACGCCCGCCTGCCAGCATGCCTGCACGTGCACGTCATGCAGGCGGGACTCGTGTCAGTGCGTGTCAGCAGGCGGGCAGGATTTCCAAGGGGGAAAACTCCACCAAACCACAACCACAACCACAAAACAGCACCGGTATGCTTTGATGACTCCATTCATTTTGCTATCACGACCCCACCGCCAGCAGGCCCTTCCACTCCCCTGCCCAAGCCCCTTCCTTCCCTGTTACGAACGGCCAACGCGCCACCACCCCAAGCCCCCACCTGCCACCCACCCAAGCACACACCCACCCGCCCACCCGCCAACCGCCCAAGCACACGCCCAAGAGCACCCACCCACCCACCCGCCCCCACCTGGTCCAGCGGCAGTCGGCACCTGCGCCACAGCTCCTGCGTCAGCTCCTCCTCCAGCATGTCCCGCGTGAGGGTCACCTCCAGCGGCCCGCCGCCGCGGCCGCCCACAGGCATCCTGCGATGGGGTGAGGTCGTGGGTGCAAGGGATGATGCGCGGGGTTGGAGGATCTGGTGGATTTTGGCGGGGTTGGTGGGCTTGGCGGGGTTGGTGGGGTCGGTGGGAGTGGTGGGGTTGGTCCATGCGAGACCACCCGTGGTGGCGGCAGCGGCAGCGGTAGCGGCAGGAAGAGCAGCGGTTGGCCCCATGGCTGTTGACCACCCCTACGCGTGACTCCTAGGAAGGGACCCTGCTCGTTGTCCTTTCCTCATGTGCCTGTGCCTGAGTCTGACGTCTAGGAGACACTCCCTCCCCAGGAATGGCAGGTCGCTCCCCCTCCTCCCCGTCCTCCCCGTCCTCCCTGTCCTCCCCCACTTTCCCCATCCTCTGCCCCGCCCTCCCCTCCTCTCCCCCACCCTCTCCTCTCTCCCCTCCCTCCCCTCCCACCCCTCCCCACCCTCCCTTCCCCCCTCCCCGTCCCTCCCCTCCGCTGCCTCCACCGCTCACCGCAAGACCACCTCGTCCGCCTCCGACAGCGAGTGCTTGGCCGCCTGCGCCAGCGCCCGCAGGTTGGCGCGGAGCCGGGGGTCAGACCCGGGGTCGAGTCCCGCCGGGGACAGGTAGTTTCGCTCCACCCAGTTGCTGATGGCCGCGTCCCAGTCGTCTCCGCCCAGGTGCGCGTCGCCGCCTGGGAGGATGAGAGGATTGAGAGTGAGGGCGTGAGGGGGTGGGAGGGTGCCAGGCGGGAAAGCCCCGGAGGGGCCTGAACACAGGGACTGAGAGAGAGTGGAAGAAGGAAGCGGCGTGATGGAATTGCGTGGGGTCGACACCGCACAGATCTACACGTGCCCCGTGGTTGGGTGTCTAGATGCCGCTGGGCCGGCCGCCCGAAATCTGAAAGGCGGCCTCACGCGCCACCCCCCCCCCCCACACACACGCGCGCTTGTTCTGTTGCCCGTTCCGCACACATGTACACCGCCCACCACCACCACCACCACCCCCCACACACACACCCACACCCCACCCACCTGTGCTGAGCACCTCCACGGTGCCTGCGCCCACCTCCAGCAGTGACACGTCATAGGTGCCTCCGCCCAGGTCGAACACAAGCACCTATAGGGGGGAGGAAGGGGCGGAGGAGTGGTGAGGAAGGAGTGGTGGGGCGGAGGGGGATGGTGGGGCGGAACGGGGATGGGGATGCGTTGTAGGCAAGTACCGTAATAGGGGGACGAGAGCATGTGCGTGTGTGTGTGCTTGTGCACGCACGCGGCATTGTGCGGGAGGCCGTGTCTCAATTCCACACACGCACCGTGGCGTCCTGCCGCAGGTCCAGGCCGTACGCCAGCGCCGCTGCCACCGGCTCACGCAGCAGCCGCACCGTCTCCAGGCCAGCCAGCTTGCCTGCAGGAGCCGGGGGGGGGTACATGCATGATTAGCTAAGGAGATGGTAGACGGTAGGCAACCTTGGGGGAACAGCAATCGTTACCGACGATGTCGATCAGCTCCCGGCACCAGCTCCCGGCACCAGCTCCCGGCAGGGGGGAAAGGTTAGCCGTCCATGTGGTGAGCGGAGGGGTTCATCCCTAACAAGTATCAAGTGCCGACGCCCGGGGGGGGGGACGTGTACACACACATACACAGTGCGAGTGTGACGGTGTTTGGCACGGCGTCACATTTCCCACTCGACTGCAGGGCCCTCGCCCTGCCCTGCTGCGCACATTGCCCGCTCTCCCCTCTCTCCCCTACCCTCTTCCCCCTCCCCCCTCCGCTCTCACCCGCCGCCACGGTGGCCTCGCGCTGGCGGTCGTCGAAGTATGCTGGCACGGCGATGACGGCCTTGGTGACGCGGCCGCGGGTGTGGGCGGCGGCGTCAGCAACCAGCTGGGACACGACCTGGGCCGACACCTGAGGGTGGCGGTGGTGGGGGTTGTGAATACCAGCCCAAACTAAACCAAAACCAACGAAAACGAGCGGAGCTGGGAATGGGGAGGCGTGCGAGTGTGTGCCGAAAGCTCCCAATACACACACGGACGACGCCGTACTACGTGGCTGCCTGCACCCGCTTACCTCACCTTGCCTCACGCCCCCAGCCCTCTCCACGCCTCCCCTCCCCCATCTCCACTGCCCCACAGCCCCACTTCTGCACCCTTACCAGCCCTCCCCAGCCACCCCCACCCCACCCCTCACACGCCCCCATGCCCCGCCCCTTCGCCCCCTTCACGCCCCCTTCACGCCCCCTCACACGCCCCCTCCGCCGCCGCGCCCCCTCCGCCCCTTCACGCCCCCTCACCTCCTCCGGGTACAGGTAGCCGGGCCCCACATTGGGGCAGTCCAGCACCACAGCCCCGTCCTCGTCCGCACTGACCTGGGGGGTGGGGCGAGGGGCGGGGGCGGGGGGCAGGGGAGCGGGAGTACGTGGGTGAGGGAGTGTGTTAAACAAAGAGAAAACGGAACAATTCCGCCATACACGCGCGCGAGTGAGGGAGTGTGGAGCGCGTGGGGAGGATGCGCTCTCCGGAGAATGGGTCGTCACCAGGCGCGCGTGTGTGTGAACACTGATGCCGGCACGCCCAAGTTGTCCCCATCACCAAGCTTACCCGCACCCACCACACCCACACCACACACACACACCTACACCCATACCCGCCCCATCCACACACCCAAACTCACACCAGACCCACTCCAAAGCCACACCCATACCTACACCCATATCCACACCCACATACACACACATCCAAACTCACACCAAACCCACACACCCACACCCACACCCACACCCACACCCACACCCACACCGATACGTACCCCACACACACACGCCCATATCCTCCCCCTCCCCCTCCCCGTCCCTCCCACACACACACACCTTGTACGGCAGCCTGGCCGCCTCCTCCCGTACCGCTGGGTCGTCCGCCCGCCGCCCTATGAGCCGCTTCACGGAGTAGTAGGTGGCGGCGGGGTGCAGCACCGCCTGCCGCTGGGCGCGTTTGCCCACCACTACCTCGCCTGTGCAGGCGGGGGCATGGGGTGTGGAGGCATGGGGTGGGGTGGGGGGGGCATGGGGTGTGGAGGGGCGCGCCGGAGGAGGCCGGTAGAGGGGTGGGGTGGCAGGCGGGAAGGGCAGGGATGTTGCACGGCGTGCCGTGTTGCAAGCGCCCACCACCCCCGCCTGGCTTCTCGGACGCCCGTGCCCGGGCACTCCCGCAGCCCACACCTCCTGCTACTGTAAGCAGCAGCGATGGATGTCACATGGGCCAATGCCGAGTCGGCGAGTCGCTCACCGTCTTTGAGCACGCTGACCACGGAGGGGGTGATTGTCTCGCCATCCGCGTTGGGAATGCACTTGGGCTTGCCCGCCTCGATGTACGCGACCGCCGAGTTTGTGGTTCCCAGGTCGATTCCTACCACCACCTCGCGAATGAACCGCGAAGACGCTACGACGACGAGGCCTCGGCGACCTGCGGCGGCCCGACTTCCTTGCCCATGCTGTCGCCGGGCGCCTACATCGTGATTTCTACTGCATCTAGGTAACTTGCAAGTCTGCATTCGGACACGGCTGTGCGCAATTGACGGTTTCGTCGCGATGAACTGTAACCGTGCTCGCTACTTAGCGATTGCTTATCAATAACAGCCGTATTTCTTATTCATACTATGCATGTTATAGGCACTGACAAAACAAGTCGTAGTAATTGGGCAGTTTTGTGGCAGCAATTGTTTGTAACTTCCATTCTGTAGCCCTGCGGAGGCAGCCCACATCATAGGATCGAGCCAAAGTATAACCATGGTTAGGAAAGTAATGTTGGCTGCAACGCAGTTTGAGTGCACAGCAGACAAGGCCGCGAATGCTGACAAGGCCGAGGAGCTCGTTCGTAAAGCTGCGGCCGCTGGCGCAAACATCATCTTGTTACAGGTGCAGAGGCAGAGGAATGGTGGGGGCATGCCGGCGGCGAGGCAGGACGACGGTCCTGCAAGGGGGTGCTCAGTTGCTCGCCCCGGCAAAACCCGCCACGAACCTGGGTGGAGTCGCCGCCCATTAATCATCAAACGCAAGCGCAGCACTGCCTGGCAATGCCGAGCTCACCATCAATCAAATTTACTTTCCAGCCACACTCTCAGACACCCATTGTTGCATCAAGCGCTCACACCACGCACACACGCGTGCGTGTCCCTTTCCCGCGTGCTTTCTACACATGCACACACACACACACACACACACACACACACACACACACACACACACACACACACACACACACACACACACACACACACACACACACACACACACACACACACACACATACACACACGCCCCAACCCCATGTTCCCCCGCCCGCCCTGCAGGAGCTGTTCCACGGCCTGTACTGGTGTGCGGTGCAGGACCCCGCCTTCCTGTCCTGGGCCGCGCCGCTGGAGGGGCACCCGCTGCTGGCGCGGTTCGGAGCCCTGGCGGCGGAGCTGGGGGTGGTGCTGCCGGGTGCGTGCGTGCGTGCGTGCGTGCGTGGGGGGTCAGGGAGGGAGCCAAAGCCCAACGTGCATTGCGTTGCACTCCAAAGGGCCTAGAGTTGGAGGAGGAGGCAGGAGAGGGATGGGGAGCAGGAGGAGGAGGAGGAGGTGGAGGAGGCAGGAGGAGGGCGGCAGGAGGAGGGGGCGCTCCTGCCCTCTCCTGCCGTCCCGCACAAGCCCACTGTCATGTCGCTGTGCGCTCCGCCCCGCCACGTCCCGCCCCACTCCATCCCACTCCACCCCACCCCACACCACACCACCCCACTCCACCCCACACCACACCACTCCACCCCACTCCACCCCACCCCACCCCACCCCACGCTTGTAATAAACTATCCACCGTGCCGCACGCACACGCGCAGTCCCGTTCTTCGAGCGGCACAACAACGCGCACTTCAACAGTGTGGCGGTCATGGACGCGGACGGCAGCTGCAAGGGCGTGTACCGCAAGAGCCACATACCGGACGGGCCCGGGTGAGAGCGTGGGGTGAGATTGGGCATGGAAGTGAGAGTAAGAGTAAGAATGAGAGCAAGGGTGAGAGTGGGAGTGGAGGCCGCAGGGGCGCAGCTGGCGCTGACGCTCACACCAGCACCCGGCCGTGTGTGTGTATGTGTGTGTAGGTGTGTGTGTGTGTGTGTTAAACAAAGAATCAAACGGAACAAAATTCCGCCATACAGGTGTGTGTGTGTGTGTGTGTGTGTGTAAGAGCACAAGCTAAACGAAGCGCAAGACAGTGTACCGTATGCGATGCAGCAACGCTGTGTGTGTGTGTGTGTGTGTGTGTGTGTGTGTGTGTGTGTGTGTGTTGTGGTGGTGATGGTGATGGGTGGGGGACACGCCTGGCGGGCCGGGGCCTGGGGCGCGTGAAAGCTCCCGTGTCTTGCTGTCCTGGAGTGTCCTGCAATTGCGCCCCACCGCCCACCGCCCCCACCCGCAGCTACACGGAGAAGTTCTACTTCAACCCGGGCGACACGGGGTTCCGCGTGTTTGACACCAAGTACGGCCGGATCGGCATCGCCATCTGCTGGTGGGTGCTGCTGGGTGCTGGTGCTCGCCGGACACGCCCTCGCACCGCGCGTGTGCACATCCCGCGGGGCTGCGTGAGGGGTGGCGGGGTCGGTGGGCATGACTGCACGGTGCATGACTGATAAGGGAGTAGAGGCGGGGTCCCCCAGATGCTGAAGCAGCAGCCGCTGGCGATGAGCCCGCTCCCGGTTGTTTTTGGCTGGGGGTCCCTTACACTTCTCTTGGCCTTGCGGCCCTGCCTCCCACCCCGCCCTCCTCCCCCCTCCTCCCACCCCATAAGGGACCAGTGGTTCCCGGAGGCGGCCCGGGCTCTGGCGCTGCAAGGCGCCGAGGTGGTGTTGTTCCCCACCGCCATTGGCTCGGAGCCGCAGGACCCGGCGCTGGACTCGTACGGACACTGGGTGCGCGTGC